>NC_080098.1:32279678-32609678 GCF_950005125.1 Chionomys nivalis
GAGGTTGTGAAGTATTCTATTGATTCTTATTATCCTAGTGGTCTAGCTAAAATCAGCATATCACACGAAAAGGAAAGTATGTGAACAGTGCTTCCCAGTGGCCACCTATTAGTTTAGTTTCTGTCACAGTCAGAGAACTAAAACTATGTTTAAACTTGCATGAACGTTTCCTTTTTTTGCCCTAAATAGCAATCCTTTCTCCATTTGATATAGTTCTTTTGTTAAGTTTATTTTATTTATATATGTATATGTGGTATACATGCCCATGTTCACACACACATGCAGAGGCCATGATATTGGGTGCCTTCCTCTGTCACTCACTCTCTGCCGTATTGCCTTCAGGCAGAGTCTTTATTGAAGTAGAAGGTCATCATGTTTTTGGTTAGGTTGATTAAAAAGAGCTGGGATCCACCCATCTGTAATCCCCAATGCTGGCATTACAGGCATGCACAGCCATGCATAGTTTATGTGGATGTTGGAGATTTAAACTCTTATCCTCATGCTTGCAGGGCAAGTGCCACACTTCTAAAAGAGCTTATGTTGCGGTGGGAATTTTAGAATACATATGTCCATTTCTGCAAGTCCTGTTCCTTCATGAATTGGTGCTCAGGGTAGGAAGGTAATAACCACCATCTCAACACAATCTGTGGGATTGTCAGGTACAGAAACCAGGGTCATCACCCTTCAGGTGCAACCTGACTGCTATAAGATGTCATGAGTTTCTACCACAGAGTGTCTTTCTTTAACTTAACATTCTATAGAATGTTAAATTTTCTGAACCAAAGCAGGCCATATTTGAGATTTTAGAGTAGACCTTTGAGCCCTTTTCTATGTGATACAGTAGAATGTTGCAAGGCTCAATGAATGTTGAAAGGAAGGACTTAGTGTCATTGTCTATAATAAAAGTTGTTTGCCAATAGGAGTGGGTCCCTCGCAGAGGCTCAAAATGCAAGTATAGTAGAGAAGAGTGAATAACAGAACAGATGTAGTCAGAACCCACCAAGTGGGGCTAGGAGTTCACCAAACTTTTACATCCTCTACTGAATCAGTTACCAAGGATCATTTGGAGATTGGTTACTTTTAGTCTACACACATCCCTACAAATTGGCCTCAGCAATCCCCTGAATTCCAGTTGACTCTGGTCTGCCTGCTTCCTTAACCCCCATATGCCAGGTTGTTAAATCAATATGTGCAAATTCCTATTTTGTACATCAGATCATGTGGAATATTTCATCATTTATCCTAGATTTTATTTCATAATTCCTTTGTAAATAGTCAGATCTGAGCATTTATCAGCTTTGAAATATGGTTGAAAATCAGGTTTCATATTTTATTTTATTTATTTTTTAATTTATTTTTTTATTGAAAAAAAAAATTTCCGCCTCCTCCCCGCCTCCCATTTCCCTCCCCCTCCTCCCGCCCCTCTCCCCCTCCCCCCACTCCTCTTCTCCTCCCTCTCCAGCCCCAAGAGCAGTCAGGGTTCCCTGCCCTGTGGAAAGTCCAAGGTCCTCCCCACTCCATCCAGGTCTAGGAAGGTGAACATCCAAACTGTCTAGGCTCCCACAAAGCCAGAACATGAAGTAGGATCGAAACCCGTGCCATTGTCCTTGGCCTCTCATCAGCTCTCATTGTCTGCCATGTTCAGAGAGTCCGGTTTTATTCCATGCTTTTTCAGTCACAGTCCAGCTGGCCTTGGTGAGCTCCCAATAGATCAGACCCACTGTCTCAGTGGGTGGGTGCACCCCTCGTGGTCCTGCCTTCCTTGCTCATGTTCTCCCTCCTTCTGCTCCTCGTTAGGACCTTGGGAGCTCAGTCCGGTGCTCCAGTGTGGGTCTCTGTCTCTATCTCCATCCATCGCTAGATGAAGGTTCTATGGTGATATGCAAGATATTCATCAGTATGGCTATAGGATAGGGTCATTTCAGGTTCCCTATCCTCAGCTGCCCAAGGAAATAACTGGGGACATTGCCCTGGCACCAGGTAGCCACTCCAGGTTCAAGTCTCTTGCCAACCCTTAGGTGGCTCCCTTAACTAAGATATGTGCTTCCCTGCTCACCTATCCAACCTTTCTTTTTTTTTTTTATTCTTTTTTAATTAAAATTTCCACCTGCTCCCCGTTTCCCATTTCCCTCCCCTCCTCCCAAATATTGCCCCCTCCCCCCACTCCCCTCCCCCTATCCCCACGCCTCTTCTCCTCCCCCCACACCATTCCCCCTCCCTCTCGATACTGAAGAGCAGTCCAAATTCTCTGCCCTGCGGGAAGACGAAGGTCTTCTATCTACGTCCAGGAAGGTGAGCGTCTAAACAGGCTAAGCTCCCACAAAGCCAGTTCATGTATTAGGATCGAAACCTAGTGCCATTGTCCTTGGCTTCTCATCTGCCTTCATTGTCCGCCATGCTCAGAGAGTCCAGAATCAACCCATGCTTATTCAGTCCCAGATCCGCTGGCCTTGGTGGGCTCCCAATAAATCAGTTCCACTGTCACAGTGGGTGGGTGCATCCCTCGTGGTCCTGATTTCCTTGCTCATGTTCTCCCTCCTTCTGCTCCTCATTTGGACCTTAAGAGCTCAGACCGTTGCTCCAAATTGAGACTCTGTCTCTACC
Source organism: Chionomys nivalis (assembly GCF_950005125.1). NCBI lineage: Eukaryota > Metazoa > Chordata > Mammalia > Rodentia > Cricetidae > Chionomys > Chionomys nivalis. The sequence continues at coordinate 32,282,283 of NC_080098.1, forward strand.
TCGATCCATCGCCAGATGAAGGTTCTAAGGTGATATGCAAGATATTCATCAGTATAGGATAGGGTCATTTCAGGTTCCCTCTCCTTAGTTGCCCAAGGTACCAGCTGGGAACATATTCCTAGACACCTGCGAACCCCTCAAGAGTCAAGTCTCTTGCCAACCCTAAGATGGCTCCCTTAGATAGGATATATACTTCGCTGCTCCCGTATCCACCCTTCCTATATCCCAACCATCCCAATCCCCCGAGCTCCTCCCATCCTCCCCTTCTCATGTTTCTCATCCCATTTCCCCTTTGCCCCATGCCACCTCACCCGCAAGTTCCCAGTTTTTGCCCTGCAATCTTGTCTACTTCCCCTCTCCATGCGGATGACTATATGATTTTCTTTGGGTTCACTTTCATATTTAACTTCTCTAGGATCACAAATTATATGCTTAATGTCTTTTATTTATGGCTAGAAACCGATTATGAGTGAGTACATCCCATGTTCCTCTTTTTGGGTCTGGGATACCTCACTCAGGATAGTGTTTTCTATTTCCATCCATTTGCACGCAAAATTCGAGAAGTCATTGTTTTTTACTGCTGAGTAGTACTCTAATATGTATATATTCCACATTTTCTTCATCCATTCCTCCATTGAAGGGCATCTAGGTTGTTTCCAGGTTTTGGCTATTACAAACAATGCTGCTATGAACATAGTTGAACAGATACTTTTGTCATATGATAGGGCATCTCTTGGGTATATTCCCAATAGTGGTATTACTGGATCTTGGGGTAGGTTGATCCCAAATTTCCTGAGAAATCGCCACACTGATTTCCAAAGTGGTTGCACAAGTTTGCATTCCCACCAGCAATGAATGAGTGTGCCTCTTTCTCCACAACCTCGCCAGCAAAGGCTATCATTGGTGTTTTTGATTTTGGCCATTCTGACAGGTGTAAGATGGTATCTCAAAGTTGTTTTAATTTGCATTTCCCTTATTGCTAAGGAGGTTGAGCATGACCTTAAGTGTCTTTTGGCCATTTGAATTTCTTCTGTTGAGAATTCTCTGTTCAGATCAGTGCCCCATTTTTTTATTGGGTTCATTAGCATTTTAAAGTCTAGTTTCTTGAGTTCTTTATATATTTTGGAGATCAGACCTTTGTCTGTTGCAGGGTTCAAGTTCCCCACATCCTCTCCTTCACACTTTTCTCTCCCCATCTCCCCTTACCCCCATCCCACCCCACCCCCAAGATTCCAATTTTTTGCCCGTCAATCTTGTCTACTTCCCATAGCCAGGAGGATAACTATATGTTTTTCCTTGGGCTCACCCTCTTATTTAGCTTCAGGTTTCATATTTTAAAGTCCTTCTGCCCAGACTGTAGAGTCATAGAGCATTGACAGCAAGAACATCTTTTGATAATGGCGCATGCTTTAACTTTATGCCACAATGCTCTCTAATGGTCTTTGGAAAGAAAATGGCCACTTGACATTTAGGCAAGGTTGCCATGGGAACGTGTATGATACCTGCCTACCTTTTTAGCCACAATCAAAAATTGTCTTCTCTCAAACAGATACTTCCTGGAGTCCGGATCATTATTGCCAATCCAGAAACTAAAGGCCCACTGGGAGACTCACACCTTGGAGAGGTAAGTTATGGAAAGTCTTCTGGGAAATGTTTCCTCCCACATCAAACCTCTGAGCCTGTATGTGCTTTGATACTTACTGTCATCCACAGCTCATGCTACTCACATGAGGCAAGTCATGGTGGCCAAAAAAGAGCTGGAAATGTGCTTTACAGCTTCAGTCATTCCTGCAAGGCTCAATATTATAGAGTGGCATTCACCTAAGGACATAGAAGACACTGTCAACGGAGAATTTCAAAAGCACAGCAAATTTGACCTCTGCAGACTCACTCTGGAGAATGTTCTCATGAGCCTTCTCTATTTCTAAGATCTCCTTCCTCAGGAAATTATTGAAAACTTCAGAGTAAACAGATCTACACCTAGCATGACATCCACACAACTCAAAAGTCCACAGAATAGAAAAGTAGTAGTTAGATAGGTGTTTTAGACAGTGGCACTTTATACTGCTTATGATGAAATCCCACCCACTGTGGTTCCCTGCCATTTGGTCCCCACCATGCTGTGGCAAGGTATGGCTGGAAAGAAATCTCCATCATGCTTCCTAGCTTCTAAATTTTCTCCACTGACATCAGCTGGGCCTTGAGACTACTCATTTGGTGAAGTCAAGTATCACACCTTGTCCTTTCTCTTATTCTCTCCACTGATAAGATTGCTCTGAGAAAGTAGGGTTCCTGAGAAAATGGCAAGGCCCAAGTCTCAGACTCTATATAGAGCCATATCACCTTTCCTCAAGTTATCCTACCTATGCCTTGGCCCACCCACCTGAGAATGTCTTTGTGTGATCATATGTGCATCCTTTACCCTACATGTCACCATCAATAGGACAGTATCCGCCTACCCAGGAACACTTTCCCACAGAGCATGTAGGTAGACACATGACTCACGATCAAGTCCTGACCATTTCTACCTCCTCTCTACATTCCTTTCTTATCTGGCTACTTTGTGACCCTGAGTTTGAATCTTGTGATCATGTAAAATGATCTGCACTAGGTTAATCGAGTGTTGCACTCAATGTTCTGTTCCCTCCCAAGGTAACCAGGCAGGAAGTTGATTTTTTTTTCATATTTACTCCATTTTGATCAAAACATAATTGGCAAATAAAGTGCATAAGTCAAGTTGTACCAAAAATATTTGTGATGCAGTAGTGGTTGTATGCACTGAAAATGACTTACATTCAAGGTACTTGGATCACCTATCACCTCAGAAAATTGCCTTTTTCTATGTGCGGGGAAAATATTTAAGTTCTGCTGCCAAATTTCAAACTGAAGAAAACATAATCTCTGTGTTGTATGTTGGCTCCCAGAAGTCCTTCATCATCTAATGAAGGCTGTTACCCTTCAGCCAACATTTCTCATCACTGTTCACCTTCAGGAACCAGTGACAACTATTTGGCTGCTTTCAGTGAGTACAACCTTTCAGAGTCCACATATAGGTGAGATTCAGTGGTATATGTTTTACTCTGACTTCTCCCACTCCTGTTGTTAGAAATGACAGGCTTCCATTTTCCCCCTTTAAGACTGAAGTTTATGACTTTGTCTTTATTAGTTACTTGTCTTGTTGCTGTGACAAAAGCAAAATAAGCAAGTGTTTATCTTTCCCAGGGTATGGTCCATCATGGCAGGGACGTCTTAATGGCATGAGCTCAAGACAGTTGATGACATTTTATCTACAGTCAAGGAACATAGACAGATGAATGTTCAGCTAGCTTTCTCCTTTTTATGTAGTCTAGAACGGCCGAATGAATAGAACTGCTCACATTCAGGGTGTTTCTTCCCACCTCAGTTGACCTAATCAAGATAGTCCCTCACAGATGTGCCCAGAGCCTGGTCTCCAAAGTGATTCTAGATCCTCTCACATTGACAACCAATATAATCTGTCACAATTGTCTTAGGAAGGTAATATTTCATGTTGGACACAGTAAATAGATGCCTGTACCTCATCTTATGTTGTTCTTCTACCTATATGTTACCTTTTGATTACTTCAGCAGGTGTTTAGTAAATGTCTTCTAGGATCCAAGACTATTCCAGGGGTCTTAGGATACAATGGTAAACAGTATAGATGAGGTTCTCTTCTCAGGGTACTCAACCATATTTCAGTGTTAATAGAATAACAAAATATCCGATCTCTGAATGCCTGTGCTGCAAGCAGTATAATCCAAAAGCCCTCCTCATGAATCCAGCCCTGCATGCCAACATCACTGAATGCATTGTACAGACGTCTTTGGAACTGTGTTGGCTACACTGTTTTTCTGGGCCTTTCCTGTGGTTCCACATCATCTATAGCCATTGCTTTGAATCTATGTCAACCTCTACTTAACTGTGCTACCACAGACCCCACATTCACCTATCTTTCTGTTGACTTTGCCCCTCCATTGTATTTTGTGTTATTTTATTATAATCTGCTTCAAAAGGTGTGCTGACCAAATGAAAGGGAAAAAGCAGTCTTAATGCTTTGAGCATTTTCCAATTGCTCTTAGAAAATTACAAGCAAACTCATACAACTGTATTCACTTTCAAATCTCTCAGTAATCTACTTTAAGGAAATTTTCAGCAGGTGAATAACTTAGTTGGTTGCTTGACTGTAACATATTTCACATGGTACTTTTATTATAGACAACTTTGTGTGTGTACTTCTGGCCTTCTACCCCCATCCCCACCTGAGAAAACCACTATTGTCTTGTATTCAGACTTCTGACCCAAGAAAACCTTGGCTATTTTTGAAAATAACTTGTTGAGTTGTTGAGACAGTTAGCTTTTCTTCCCTGGAGAAGGTATGTGCACAGAGTGGCTCATGCACAATGGTATTTCTCTCTGTTCATAGATCTGGGTCCACAGTGCCCACAATGCCAGTGGCTATTTTACCATTTATGGAGATGAGTCTCTCCAGTCTGATCATTTCAACTCCCGATTGAGTTTTGGAGATACCCAGACAATCTGGGCCCGAACAGGCTACCTGGGCTTCCTGAGGAGAACTGAGCTCACAGATGCAAATGGAGGTGAGTCCAAGCTGGAAGATGACACACATTGTACAGAAGTTGAATTTGACCAACACTGAAAATGACCTTCAGGTTTGAGAGTCACACCAGGACCTCTGCTTGCTACTACTGACCTGAAAGTGCCTAATCTGGAAAGAGAAATAAGTAGAGGCTGGGTAGATAGTACAATTGGTGAAGTATATTTACCATGAAAATATAAGACCTGAGTTTAATCCCTAGAACTCAAGTAATGTGCATCTTATAATCTTTAGGGCTAGAAAGTTAGTTTTCTGGGGCCATAGTAGCCAGTCCAACTTAGACAGAAGTTCAGTGAGAGACCCTATCTCAACAAACAAGGTGATTAGCAACCAGGGAGAATATCTGAAACTGATTTCTATCTTCCGCACCTTTGTACACATATGAGTGTGCACACACCTGTACAAATGCATACACATGAAGATGTGCACACAGGCAGTAAGTTTTAATTGAAGTAGACAGAGCTGTGCATACCCTTCCTTTGTCTTTCTGAGAACCCAGAAGAAAGGTAAAGCTAAACACAAGCTCAATGTTCCCTATGATGAAGTGTGCTGAGTGTCCTCTTAAGTTCCAAGCGCTGTATGCTGTTCCTACCAGGACCTCTCCTATAACATTTGTACAGGAGTAGTCCTGAGACTTTGGGCCCTGATGGCTAGCAACTGGGTCTTCCTGTTCCCATTGTGTAGGACATAGCCCTGTGTCTAGCAGTGATATACTTTGTTGCTTGCTTTCTATGCCTCCATAAGGAGAGCCACATGGGTATTCCATGAAACCAAGATACCAAAGCACACTCATATGCCTAGGGGTTAGATCAGTGGCAGAGTACATGCCTGAGACTCACATGTCACTAGCAATGCTGAGAAGGATACCTGGGGCTTGCCAGCAAGCCAAGCTAGCTGAATTACTGAGCTCCAGGTTCTTGGGAGTTCCTATCTCATAAAATGATGTGAGCGTAATCATTTTAGGAAAACATCTTTGACCCGTGGACTCCCTCTGCATACATACATACAAATGTCTAAGAAGAAAAAGCAAACAAACCAAAAAAAAAAAAAAAATGAGAACCTGGTGTCCGGGCATCCAGCCTCTGGGAAACGAAGAAAGAATGCCCTAGTCTGAGGCAGCTGATACTTCCCAGGAGAAAGAAGGCAACCATCCCTAAATCTGGATCCTCTTTCTTGCTTTTCTGTGTCATTATGGAGGTCAGGTTCTTAAAAACAAGCAAAAAAACAAACAAAAAACCCAGAACAGTAAAGTAAAGGTCTTGATTGGTACTTGATTTCTTCTTCAACAGAGCGCCATGATGCCCTTTATGTGGTGGGGGCACTAGATGAAGCCATGGAGCTGCGGGGCATGAGGTACCATCCAATAGACATTGAGACTTCAGTCATCAGAGCCCATAAAAGTGTCACAGAATGGTAAGAGGATGGGAAGGCGTTGTCTGATCTGAAGTCAGGATCCTAGTTATTGGTCACAGACTCTGGAAGAGTTTCCTTAAAACAAGGCACTGGGAAGGATGGAGTGTCTCTTCAAGGCAAGCCTTACTCAAGACTAAGGACAATACAGGAAAGAGCCTACTTTGTTAGGACATCCCGGGTACCTGGAAGCCAGAGAGTTTTAGCCTGAACCCGAGTTGTTATTGTCTGTAATTAGGTAGACGTGACATTTGTTTTGCTCCTCTGTATCATGTTCTCACAAATCAAAACAACAACAAAACAAACAAGACACTCCTTCAACTGAGACTTGCTAGTAAGATGTATTGTGCTTCTGTGGGAAAAGAAAATGTGAGGAAAGGCTTTGTTTTGGCCTGGTCTCAGTAGATGTGTGTGCCAGATAAGAACTGCTTCAAATAAATCAAAGCCCAAGCCACAAGGTCCTGCATACAGGAGCCCTGCACACAATGACCCAAGGGTGGTGGCAGGAGTGGGAGGCGGGGATATGAGTTCTTATTCTTCCCAGAGGCATGTGTTTATCTACTGCCCAAGCCCTTCCAATGATACTTTGTAAAGTGTCATTGCCAAATAGTAGAACCTCCACCCATAAGCTCACTTCTGCTCCCTGTGTTGGAGGAAACAAGGAGGCTAGAGAAATTCATCAGTCTCTGTTAATGGCAGTCACAGATTTGCTTGGCACTTTCATGCTGTGGTTAGGAACAGAAAGTAGCTCCATGCTTTTCAGTGTAGGTTTATTCATGCACTTGACAGACCAGGTGTTACTCACTAAGGCACTCTGCCCCCTCCTGGCAGAACCTGATGTGACCAATCTCAGTCTTAGGGTACAGCCAGTAAAGGAAGCAGGTGCAAGAATAGCTTTGAGTAGTTTTCAAACTTTGGTTCCAAGATTGTTCATTCTTCTAATGGGTTTCTGAAAACAGACTCAGACTTAATTGTCACTTATTGGATCAGAATAACACAGATATATTTATTTACTTTGGGGGGGGTACTGGGCTTTGAACCAGTGTCTCCTACATGCTAGGCAGGTGCTTTGCCACAGTTCTGAATCTAATTGTGGAGCTCTTGGCAAAGAACCTAAGATCCTGTTTGTATATGCATGAATTATTCTACGGTCACATTGCCCTAGATTCTTACCAACACAGGCCTCCAGGGTTTGTGTTAGTATGCTTGCCTGGCATTTCGAAATCCCTGGATTCTATGCTCAGCATTACAAAAACTACAAAACCAAAAAAAAAAAAAAAAAAAAAAAGAACAAGGTTTTCAGTTACCAGAGTTTCCTCCATAACTGTGGCTAGATGACAGAAATGCAAAGGCAGTACAAAGTCTTGATATTCAAGACACTGCCCCGGATGACCTCATTTTGTACCTATGTGGCTTTAAATCTCAGGTGCAGCTTCAGTTTAACTGACTTTATCATCTCCCTCAAAATGTATGCTGAAGGGCCTCCCTCTGGGTTCTTATCCTAAGCATTACTGTGATTACCTACTCAATGGCTCCTAAACGGAATGTGACCCTCAGGTGGTCAGTCAGGATCTCCAATCCACCTGTTCTTGTAGAAGACCCAGAGGAAAGAAACCGATGAGTCAGGGGTTTCAAGTTCTGATAGACTCAGGACTTTGAACTGTTCAGTCGCAGACTTCCTCCCCTGCTTCTGCTGGTCTTCTTACAGTCTTCTCCGTGTGTTTTCTGCTCACCACCCATCATGTCCTCTACGTTGCCTGCCACTTGAGAACCCCATGTCAAAGACAAAACCATCCCTATGTTCCCAATTCAAGCCAACCAAATCTATTTCTCACCAGGGGTCTTGCTGTGTTTACACAGCCCCTGAGAAAGCTATGCTGATTGGCAGGTATTTAATTCCCATCCCACTCTGCTTGGCAATCCTTGGAGTGACAGCTAAGGTGTCTCTCTGGGTGAGTGAGCTGTGCCTAGTACTTCAGGACAATGGCATATATTTCAGATGCTATTATACCATTTGACCCAAAGTGTCTGGGTGATATATGTGATCACTGATATCATAGATAGAACAATGTATCTTGGAGGCCATGGAAACCAATATTTCAATGTCACAGGGCTCAAATTAAGGGAATGAAATGTCAGCACTTCTTGGAAATCATTTCAAAACTGTTCTCTGGGGGCTGCAGGTGTCTCAAAGCAACACCCTGCGTAATGCTTTCTTCAGTTCTCTGGTTAGCATAATGCATGTGCATTGATGATACTGAATAAAATTTGCACTAGTTTCTAATAGACTTAATCTCATGCTTGTAGGAAAAATAGTGCCTCTAAGGTACATCCCATCTCAAGCTAGGATAGAGATTGTTAGGCAGGGGAGAGCCTATGTGACCCTTCTGGTTTGTCCATATAGTTCCTTCAGCATTTTCATTCCTATAGCCATGCAGACCTGTGCCAGAGCTTGTGCATACCAGTCCTAAAAGCCAATGTCACAGGGTAATGGAGTTTAAAATGGTAAAGCAATGGGCTCATTCTTTCAGTAATTAGGTAGACTAAGTACTCAGGAGGCCCTTCCACCAAATAAGTACCTTCTGCATGAATTAGTTGCTGCTGTGTTAACTGTCATCTCCAAACTCAGTACTCTGAGACATAACTACTAATCATGCTCACATAGCTATGGGTAACCAGCCAACTAAGGTCACCTTAGCATCTATTTTGCTGGAAATAGGCCCAGTGGCTCTGCTCTACATGTGTCTTATCCTTTGAGGCCAGCTCAGGCACATCTCTAGCCTGGCAAGTGCGCTGCTACATTAGAACAAGCAAAAAATCCCAGCACTTCTAAACCCTTTGCTGGTATCACTTTGCTCACACACATTTACTAGGTTTCATATTGAGCCCAAAGGCTGCAAAGTGGTAACACTGGGCTAAGGGTGCTTTCTGCTAGTACACAAACCCCTGCAGCAGTAGAGCTGGGAGCCTAAAAGAGATGGTGGAAGACTGCGTTGGGAAGCTGATGAAAGTAGTGGGGGAATTGCATCTTAGGCAGCTGTAAAGCAACAGAACTGGAATCCAGACTCCCCTAAGGAGGCAAAAGTGACCCTGTACCATGGAAGCAGAATCCAGAAAACACCATATAACATATAAGAGTCACCATGAGAGAAAGAGAGGAGAAAATTCGAAAAGGTATGTTGTGGCCGGGAAGACCATGTGCTGACACAGCTCAGAGGGATGCTAGTCTGAGGAGATGGGTGGGGTCACTCAGGCAGATCTGAACAGAAATAGAAAGTTATCATTACATAAAAGATTCCCCCATGATGGTGGTTTTCTTCTCTGTCTTTTAGTGCTGTCTTTACCTGGACAAACCTGTTAGTGGTTGTGGTTGAACTTGATGGGTCAGAACAGGAAGCCTTGGACTTGGTTCCCTTGGTAACCAATGTGGTCCTGGAAGAGCATTACCTGATTGTAGGAGTGGTGGTCGTGGTGGACATCGGTGTCATCCCCATCAACTCCCGGGGAGAGAAACAACGGATGCACCTGCGAGATGGGTTCTTGGCAGACCAGCTGGATCCCATCTACGTGGCCTATAACATGTAGTCTCGTCACTTTGGCTTCCACAGACTTTTCTACGGATGTGACCATTTTTTTCTCAGTGTCCACAGAGACATGCAGACACTCGGCCACACTTGAAGGAGGAGCTTGGTGTGGTGAGGTTGGGGGAGGACTTCTAGGAGCAGTCACCTGGCAGGGAGATGAAATGTGAATTTACGCTGGATTTTGCTCAGAAGGACTTTGGATCACTGCCTTCAGTTTGCTGGAAAAGCTCATTTTAAGAACTTTCTTTTCTTTGTTTCTTTTTTTTAATTGAATAATAAGTGCTCTCTTCGTAAATGTGGTATTTTGTTAAGCCAAAATAGCGATTAAAAAAGAATATTCTACCCTCCAAATGGGTTCTTTTAAACAATTTATGTAGTGTGACAAAGAATTGTTTTCTCTGTTTTAATGTGTCATGGAATCTTAATGACATGGATCTGTTACTAATTTAAGCCATCGATAGATCTCACCCTTCTAGGAGAGTTTACTGAGGTACGAGAACCTTCCAGGTAGCACCTTCTAATTAGATTTTAGCAGCTTTCTTTGTCAGAGACACGCTGAAGAAACAGAGGCCAGTTTATGGCCTTTGAAGTTAACATAGAACAAGAAGCGATTATAAATAAGGTATTTCGGCAACTATCTTGCAGATATCTTTGTACTAAACTAAAAAGATAAAAATAAGTTAACTTCCTCTATATGTAATTATGTACAAAATGTTTAATTTATTTTGATCTCTTTAGAAGTATAAAAGAGAAAAAACATTCAAGAATATTAAAGTCTTGTAATGTTTGCTAATATAAAAAAGTGTTGTATTATCTTGCGTGGATAGTATCACAACAAATATATATATATGAAATATAAATTCACTAATGAACAAAGGAGACTTTAAAGTTTAAATGCAGAAATTGTCACTTGCATGGTGCGCCCTCCACTGTATTCACACACACTTGGCTGTTTCCGAGCAATCGCAGGTCGCCAGTAACCCTGTCTTAGACCAGAGACCAGCAAGTGGAGTCACCACCGTCTCTGAGATGGTGAAGGGATTTAAAGCTAACATGCACTATTTTTTCCTTTGCTGTGAGGATAACAGTGAATGCTTTTGTGCCAGCATGTATAAATGACATTGAGGGGCTCCAGGTTGGCAAATAGCACTGTTTTCTGAGCTGCAAGAATTCGTTGCATAATGTCAATTTTATTTTATTTTAGCATTTTGTGTGTGTCACTTTTTAAGAAAAGAATTTGATGGTTGGTAAGAAAAGAATGATAGCCTGTGCTCATTTGTACCAGATATCATTCATTTACCCCTTCCAGTGACCACTGTAAGCAGATAAATGTCCAGAACAGCTTTGAGGGAAAAGCTATGTGTGATGTCTTCTTCAGAGTGTAGACCCCGCCAACTCTGATCCTCTGCTTCTGGTAGCTTCCTAGCTTGACCCTGAGTAGCCAACTATTCCAGGAACTCAAAGTCGAGCTCTGGTTGAAGCAAGGAGTTCTGCTGGTCACATCCTTGTACTAACTGTTGGTAAATCAATCCCTAGTTATGTGTGCCTACAACTCGACCACTGTATCCTTCAGTTGATCTGGCCTATCTGCACCCAACCAAGGAGGATGTATCAGCATTGCAAGGGGTCTATTTTGTAATTGCCACAGTATGCTCCTGCAGTGGTTCCCAGGACTAGAAAAGCCTGACTAAAATTGTTGCTGAGCAGAATGAGGTTCTTGATTGCGTTATAGGCAAGTTCTTTGTCTGTCTCAGTTCCATGCAGTCAACAATAAGCCCTTTGCTAAAAGAGAGTTTTGTTTGATTTCTGAGATCTAAGACTGTTTTGTTTTTAATTTAAGTGGCACATTTTAAAAAATTTGCATATGTAAAGCATTCTTCCAACTCCGTGAATCATTTGATTTTTCAAATATTGTTTGCTCATTGCTATATGTTTGTACATGTTTCAAATACACATTCCTACAGTCTGCAGCTTCCCAAGGGGGGGAATCCCTGCCACATACAGAAAACATTTTCTTGATACATGTATACACATCCTCATACACACACACAGAGAGAGAGAGAGAGAGAGAGAGAGAGAGAGAGAGAGAGACTCTCCCTCTCTTAAAGGGAACTGGGTTTGACATTTCATATAGGATACTGTTAGGTAAACATAATTGCAGTGTGCAGGAAATTTTCCATCTGGCTGATGTGAGGAAGCAAAGCAAATTTAGATGTCACTCAAAACGTACTCTTAACTTTTCACCATATCAACTTCACACCCAAGGAGGGCGAAGGCTGCAGTACAGTTGCACAGGCCATTCACAGCAGGTCTCTTCTGCATCCTGTCATCTGTGACATTAGACTTTAGGTTTGAAAGAGTTGGTGGACTGGGTTGGAAGCTTCATTGTGCAAGAAAAGGGAAAGAAGACGCTTATGTACCACCAGTTTCAGCAATAAAGGAGGATCGTTGTGTATTAGAAGTTGTACTGTAGATAAATCATTCATGAGAATGTTTTTTAAAAAAAAAAATGTTTGTCTTGTGACCATGTGCTTTTGGAGTCAGCCAAAACCGTGTAATCAACTTGCACAAAAAGAGGGTACACAATGAACACTGAGACACAGACCTAATCAAACAGGAGCAGATTCCTCATGGTGCTTGTTTATTATATATATTTAACCCTGCTTGACACTTTACCCGAGGGGACGGTCCCTTTATCAGTTGAATGTTAGCAGCGTTATTTCAGAGTGTGGTGACTGGTTAGAGAGAACTCATGTACTCAACCAATCACAGTTTCAAACAAAATTTTTATGTGCAAAGGACAGCAACCTTCTTGTATGTTCAACCACCAGTACGCTTTGTACATCTGTGATAACGCCTGTTTTATATTCAAATGAACAAATAAAAGCTTTTATTTTTGTTGCTCTGAAAATAGCAGTTTCTTAATTGGTACCCTGGAAAAAAACTGTCTGGGACAGACCACTTCCATGTGAAGAAGGCAGCGACTCCTGGGAAATGTATCTGACTCTGTTTACATGACTTGTTGCATAACTTAGTACAGATACCCCTACTCTGAACCATGTGTAAATAATGATGTGGGCATTTCTAGTAACAGCAGTTCCTATGGCAACAAATGTTTTGTGAATTTTTTTATTATTTTAAATATATCTGAAAATATTTGTTCACATTTTGCTGCAAGTGTACAGATTATTGGTACCTCTTTGGGACAGACAGTAAGCATGTGACCTGTGTGTAAACCCTTCTATTTGCTGTGTCATAGGGGAACTTGGCATGTCTGGATAGACACTGGTTGCCTATTCTAATTCAAACTGTCTTTGTTTAATAACCAAAGGTTCTATCTTTTGTTCAAGGTCCTAGGGGTCTTAACAGTTTGGCTTGAGAAAACCTTAACTAGCTACTTGCTTTTTAGCCTGATGATTATAAAAAGGTCAGCATGGGGCTAGGGAAAATGCTTAGCTGGTTAAGCAGTTGCCACACACCCTGGCAACATGAGTTTGATCCCTGGAACTCACATACGAATGGAAGGAAAGAACCAGTTCCACAAAGTTGTTCTCTAGCCTCCAGAGGCACACCATGGTACACCTTCCCTATATACATCCTACACACAATAATGTTAAAGAAGGGCATGTTGACATGTGCTTCTAAGTCCAGCACTGGGAAGCAGAAGGACACCTGAGGCTCACTAAACTTTGAGTCCAGGCCAAGGAGAGATCCTGTCTCACAAATTAAGATGAATGTGTCCTCAGGTGGACGTCTAGCTTTCACTCAGAGGTCAGAGCTTATTCACAGGATCAGAAGATCAGAATGTAGGTGCATCTGTGCAGAGCACCAACTTAATCTAAAGCCTTTGTGTTGAAGTTCTACTTGCCTATGTCCAGGTTGTATCAGGTATGACAAACGCTCATGCTACTTTGAGCATCAAGGTGAAAGAATCTTGCAAGAAAGGGGTACTTCTACAGAGACCCAGATTTCTCAGATGGCAACCCTGCTAATAGAAACCAGGTAACCAATGGAAGCTGCTTCAGATCTAGCATATGTACTTATGTATATATGTGTGTATATATAGCATGTTTTAGTGTGGTGTCCTGCATGCTCTGTCCTCTAGGTCAAGGCTGCAGTCTTGGGCATGTTCTGTAGCACTTTGGTTACCCGTGATGTCTCAGTATGTTGAGATCCAATGGTCTATGTATTTACATGGAAATAGTGAGGTAGAAGTCTATGGGAGAAGTTCTGGAGTACAGAAAAGCATTCCTTAGCTACCACATGGACTGTGGTATTCACTGTAGCTTGCTTCTTCTGTATATAGGCCTCTTGATTCCTGATCCATCCCATATACTAAACATTTTTTCTATCTTACGCTAGAATGTCTTGGTGGAATCCTCTATGACCTTTCCCAAGGTCCTTGGGTTATATTTGCAGCATCAGAACGTCTGTGGAGATGTCAGCACTCTCATTTCCTTGGAGCAAAGGTGGGTCTACTCTGGCTGCCTCACACTGGCTATTGATCTCTCATGTTGGTTATGTGACGAAAAACCAGGGAACATACAACCAATATGTTTTTTCTTTCAGTAAATTGTTTGGCTATCAGGCTCAATGATTGTGTGGGCTGTCATTATACTGTAATGCTGTCTCTCCGTGATGGGCAAGGTCAGCTCATCTGGCTGGATTGAGGACTTGTGTCATATCTCAACTCTGTTCCCCACAGTACACTTCATCTTTACTCCTTCCCTTGAAATAGAACTAAATGACCTTGCATCTGACCTCTGCTAGATAATGGCTAGCTCATTTTCACTCATATCTGGCTTTCCATGTAGAAGCAGTAGAGATATAAAGGGGTCAGGCTCCTCCAGCTGCCTCAGAGACCTGATGGTGATTGCCTTGTGTGAACTTGTTGAGATGTTTATCCTAGAGCATTAAGAATGGAGAGGCAGGCAATCACATACCCCAGGAAGCCTGGTTACATAGCTAGGATGGGAGGAGACATACACTCTTTCAGCTTTGCATTCCACTGTGTGTGAGAGAAATGTACCCATTCAGCTATCTCCCAAGGGGAGTCATCAAATGACCCATGGAATGGTAAAGTTGTGTAAACTGAAAGGAGGAAGGAATGAAAATGTTTAACTCAAGTTCTGCCTCATTTGGGTGTTCAGTCAACACATAGACACCACACCCCACATACACTGATTGTTGCTGGGGATATGAATAAAGCATCCCCAGATTCAAGACCAAGCTATGAGCAATGAGGGAAGTCTCTGTTCTTCCTGTTTCCAGTCTCTGTCCTTCCACAGCTAAACAGATTACTTTCTGGGGAAGATCTCTTTGCCCACCACGTACAAGATTCCCTGAGTTCATCTAACCAAATGTATCAAAATGATGGCTTACTCTCTTTAGTTCTTTTTGAGACAGGGTTTCTCTGTATAGCCCTAGCTGTCCTGGAACTAATTATATAGACCAGGCTGGCCTCAAACTCAGAAAGATCTGCCTGCCTCTGTCTCCCTAGTGCTGGGATTAGAGGCTGTGCTACCACTGACAGATTGTCTCACTCTCTTAACCTATTTCCTGCTACTGATGTGAAAAATTATACCCCAATTTTAGTGACGAGAGGTAGAGAATAGAAGCTATAGACAGCTATAGCCAAGCCGAAGGGAAAATTTGACATTCCTGATTGTTAAACTAGAATAATGACTTAAATATCCATGGGGTTCCAAGGAACCTGGGAACAAAAATGCTTCTCCTGTGACCAGGCCAGCATTTCTGTGCAAAGCCTCCTCTCCTGTTCTCCATCACCCCTTCCCTATAGCCAGTATGACTTCAGTGTACCCAATATTTTCCTGACCCAGGGCTCATTATTCAAATACTTCTGACACATCAGTGCATGTCTGTAATCCAGACACTGGAGGTAGAAGCAGGAGGAGCAGAAGTTCAAGGTCATCGTTGGCTATATAGTAATTTCAAGGCTAGCTTGTGCTACATGAGACTGTTAAAAAATAAAGTTCTTAGCTCTAGGTCTAGTGAATGTACTTTGAGTTACTGTCCACAACTTGACCCTTTTTCAGCATATCTGGAACAGCTCAGAAATGCTGTTCTTCACAGATCCCTAGCTCTGAAGAGTTTCAGTATGTTCAAGGTGGGGACGCTATGCAAACTGGTGATAGAAACACCCGGAGAGCACTGGGATGAAGAGAGGACATGTTTTATTAATCTGTGTGGGAGCAGAGGTTGACGTTAGTGGTCTTGCTCAATCATTCACTTTATTTTTTGAATTACAGTGTCTTTTTCTGGGGGACCTTCCTGTCTCTGCCAGCCCAGTGCTGGGATTTATAGATACACCTGGTTGTGCCTGGCTGTTTGTTGGTGCTGTGGATCTAATGTAGCATCTTAAACTTTCCTAGAAAGCACTTGACCTGACCAATCAAGCCATGTTCCCAGCCCCACAGACATGATATTTGTGTTTCTTCAGGTTATTGCATAGAATACCTGAAGGCTCCCCATGTATTGTGTGGGGTCTAGCTAAGTTTATGTGTAAAGATGCATGAAAGGTGGTTCTGGAGAGGGGGACCTGAATGATAGAGCAGGTCCTGATTGGTACAGCATCACCAAGTCCCCTAATGCACCTGATAGCTCTTGTTTCTTCAGTTAGAAGTGCAGGACTGTGGTGCATAGAGAGGATAAGCCTGGCCTCAAGTTTCCTGATAACAGTAGATCCCCCCCCCCCCAATAGTCAGTTCTCTTTCCCCAAACATAGTTCAGAACTGCTCTGTCTTCATTTCCGCTCAATAGTTCATCAGCAGAGGCAGGCAAAGATACTTCATTTCTCACTCCATCTGTGTTTAAAGTGAAGCAAGGATGCTGTTGAGAAGCACCCTGTAATCTTCTGCAGTGTGGATAATTAAGCCCTCCATCTGACCTGTCTGAAGTTTGCACCAAACATTCAGGCATTAGGAAGCTTTGTGCACTTTTGTAAAGGCTGACTTAGGGACAGGTTTCTACAAGACCTCCTTAGGTGTGACTGAAGGTCACTTTGAAGGCATTCCTCTGGTTTTCCAGGTTGTCTTTCCAGCTACCTTAAAGACACAAACTCAGGCTCTATCCTGGGTTTCAGTGGCTCCTTGGCATTCTATGAGTAAGGACTGTAGGCCAGTTTGATAATGCACACGGAATTCTTATTGTTCAAAGTCCTTCACAAGAGGTGAGGGGTTCGAAGAGCACATGGGTTAGTACTGCCTGATAAACCCCAAATGGGTCCTCAGGCAGCTATCTCAGAGATCCCTGATCTAAGAGGACATTGATTATTACCCTGTATTCTAAGTTGTCTTCAGCATGCAGATTATATAGGAAGAGGAAACAAAGAGCAGCCAACCAGTTCAATTTAGTGTCCCCTGTGGTCAGGTCTTGTCTCAGAGTGGTGGGGGTAGGTGGAGGTGTGTTTCCTCCTTGAGGACTCCTCAGGTATATCAGGGGAGGGTTCACAAACACCAAGGCCACTAAGTCTTGCTAAGAATCAAAGTTATCTAGGGCAAACACATCATTTGCAGTGTGTATGTGGAGAGAGAGACCTTTAGAATAGAAATGACATAGTTGAAGAGGGAAACAAATATGTCTCCATTACTTGGTGTGGTCAACAGCTCAGTGTGGACATGTGGGCTACTAGGGGACAGGCAGAAAATTTTGTACAAAGAATAAAATTCCATAGGAATTGAGTCACTTGGTTCAAATGTGGCAACTCTGAAGCAGTCATGGAGAACTTTGTGTCTTGGTTCACTATATTACCTCTGGTTTGTCTTTCCAGTGTTCGTGAATACAAACCATCCCTCCCCTTAACCCAACAGATTATTGTATGTACTCCATTTTACACCTTGGTTTCTTTATGGATTATCTCAGTAGATCATTTACGTAGCACACATGAAACCCTGGGCTGGTACCACAGCAAACACAATAAAATATGATATTGTCTAGATGCTTCATAGTCCCTATTGATGGCACAAAGTCAATTTTGAACGTCTTACTTTTGTTATGACATCACATTGTTCATTTCCAGTGTGGTAATGGGTTTCCAGACATGAGACTGATAAACTTGAAATTAAACCATGTTTCACATTTCATCTACACCAACACTTAAGCAAAAACCACCAAAACTCCCTCAAAAAGTATTGTCTTTTGTTTTTAATTTTCACCAGTATGGGTACATGAGAAATGCAATTGGCGATCTTTAATTTGCACTTTTATTAATGTAAGGATGACTGTGTATGTAAAAACATTGTACTATTGCCATGTTTTTCTTGTGGAAGGTGGCTTCACATCCCTTAAACATCTCAGGAAATTATGAATGGATTTTTTCTTTTACTTTTTGCAGTTCTGGAGGTAGCACCCTTAGTTGTAGAATGCATGGCTAGCTTTTTTTAGATTGGTTATTTATTTTTTTTTATTTTTAGTGCATGTGTATGTGCCTACCATGGCAGGTTTGTGAAGGCCAGAGGATAACTATGGAATCAGGTTTCTCCTTTCACCCATGTGGGTTACAGGGACCAAACTCAGATCACTGTGTTTGTATGTGTATTTGCACATGAGTGTGGGTGACTGCAGAAGCCAGAGGTGTCAGATCCCCTGGAGGTAGAGTAACAAGTGGTTCTAGGTTACCTGATGTGGGTGCAGGGAACCAAGCTCAGGCCCTCTACAAGAGCAGTGTGTGCAGGGGATTGGCTTTTCAGTGGGTGAATGAGGACTACTGCTGCCCTGTCTTCAGTCAGCAGGTTATCTATGCCTCGCACTATCTCTGGTCTACTTCAGATCAAATACAGGAAACAATTACTCTGCCTGTGGAAAGCAAACTGCTTTGTATGAATATATTGGTTATTGCTTAGTGATAGACTGAATTCACCCATTTACAATTTCATTTTAGAATTCTGTTCTTGGTGTATGTGGTGGCTTCAAAAGTCTCTGAGCCAGTTGCAAATCTTGTTTCTCTATTACTGCGCTAAATGATGTTTCTGCATTTATTTTTTAACACATGGTTGTATCGTCTTCTCAGATGTCATTGATGAGACCTTTGCTTCTCCATGGTTCCAAACTCTATTAATTGGAGAATTGACTCCTCTGTGTATGAAGTTGAGAATAGTTCTCTCCACTTTGTGCTGCTGTTTAAAACTTTACCCAGAGACACATCATAAGGTCCTATTTTGCATTCTTTATGCTTTTGCATCATTTTTCAAATGTCAGCCTTTAAAAATCAAGTTCTCATGTGGTTCAGGCTGTAGAGCTGAGCGTAATCTTGAATTTCTGGTAGTCTGCCTCCATCTCCTCATTGCTGACTCCAGGTGTGTGCCTCCATGTGTGGGTTTTGTGACTAGTGATTGGATGCTGGTCTCGCTCATGTTAGGCAAGCACAGTGTTTAAAACAGAATCCTCAAATCTCTGCTCTTCCTCATTCCCACTCGTCACTGCCTTCCTTTGTAGCTCTAATCAAGCCACTGTACAATCAAAGGCTAAAATCATGTCTAAAATATCAACACTGGTAGGTGCTTGATACATCAATGCTTCTTGTCTCTGTCCTCAGACAAGGCATGGTAGGACCTGACATACAGTACATTCAGTGTACTAAACCGAATTAATAAACTTTGTGTTGTCTTAAAAGTACCTTTAAACATGTACCTATGTCCACTTCAATATGACAAGGAGCCACTGTGGAATAGGCCTAGCCTGAATACTTGTTCTGCTTTGACAGATTCCTGCAGAACAACTTTCTTTTTTTTTTTAATTTATTTATTTATTTATTTATTTATTTATTTATTTATTATACAATATTCTGTCTGTGTGTATGCCTGAAGGCCAGAAGAGGGCGCCAGACCTCTTTACAGATGGTTGTGAGCCACCATGTGGTTGCTGGGAATTGAACTCAGGACCTTTGGAAGAGCAGGCAATGCTCTTAACCACTGAGCCATCTCTCCAGCCCCCCAGAACAACTTTCTAACAGTCATGATTAAGAATGCTTTTAGTTTAAATAGTCTTTTGAAATAAAAGTCACATATCAGACCCATACAAAACCTGAATTTACGTATCTTATTGCACATCCTAGAGACAGTAGCCATCATCACAAACCTGTTTCAGAATGATTGTCCCTCCAGTAAGAGATGAGATGCTTTTCCTACTCACAGTCACAGCTTCCCACACTTGCCTCACCTCATTCCCTCCCCGCACCATGTACTTTTTCTACAGATTTGCTTATTCTGGAAATGTCCTAAAAACAGAGTCATGCAACAAGTGAGCTTCTGTGACTCTTGCCACAGGAGAATGTTGTGTTTATCCTTGATGCAGCACTTGCGTTTTTGACCCATTGCAGAGTGTGCACTGCATTTCAGTGGGCATCTGGGACACTCTGTAACTTTGAGGAGTGACACCGCCATGGGCATGTGCACAGTTCGTAGCAGCTATGCTTTCTGTTCTCTGAAGTATACATACCCAGAAGCAAAATGGCTGGACATGTGGTCACACTGTATGGTGCATCCAAGTAACTTTCTGAAGCAACTGCCTGCTTTTACATTCTGTGTATGTGTGTGTGTGTTGTGTGCAGGTGTGCATGTGTGCATGTGCTTGTGCCCTAAGGACATATATATGGCCTCAGGACCGTCTTGGGTGTCATACCTCAAGCATTGTCCACTTTTTCCTTCTCTCTCTCACACGCACACACACACACACACGACCGATTGATTATATACATATATACATCTGTCATATAAAATTATATATGTAGGTAATGGTAAATGTAAATATCTCCCTTTTTTTTTTTAAACAAGGTCTCTCTCTGGCTGGACTTTGCAAGTAAACAAGGCTCCATGAAAGCTCCCAGAATCCACCAATCCCCACCTCCCCAGCACTGGAGTTATGGCCTTTTATGCATGGGTTCTGGAGATCAAACCCAGGTCCTCATAGTTTAACGGAAAGCACTTGGCCAACTGAGCCATCTCCCAAGTCCTTATTTTACATTCTTGCCAGCAGTGGGTAAGGACTCTACCTGGTTTTTTTTTTTTTCATTCTTTACAGTACTGTTTAGAGTCTATCTTGTCTATTGATTGTTCTCTGTGTTTTGGTTCCCATGCTTTTAATTACTTGCAGTCACTGGCATCATGCTGCCTCACAGTATCTCTCCTCCTCCCTCCATCTCCGAATGCAAGCATTGCAAATTTTCTGATCACAGTGTGGGTGAACACACCACATTCACATAGATTGCTAAAGGAGTCTAACAACTGTTGCTAGATTTTCATTCTAGGTGTGCAGATGTGATTGCTAATCTTCATTGTCAACTGGATTTAGTTTATTGCTTTAGAGGGTATTTATAGGGACAGGCATTGGCCCTTCATTGCCTTTCAGCTGCAGATACGTGGCCAGAAATCCCGCACTTCTACCCCTGTACCTCCTGTGTCATGATGGACTTGAACCTTGACTGGTGAGCCAAAATACAAAACAATTCCTTCCTTCTTTAAGTTGATTTGTTGAGAATTTTCTCATAGCAACTAGATGAGAATGTTGCTGTGTATAGGAAGACACGGGACATGTAGAAGTCAATAGTACACAAGGTTTCCTGTACCCTGGAGTCTGGGGGTGAGACTGCGGAGGGTGATTGATGGCTGAACGGCAGTCCTAATGGGTGTGGCCTGGCCTCTCAGTGGGAGGTTATATTTGAGGGCTTTTGCATTCGTTCTGTGTTTTCTTTGTCCTTGGTTTCAATCTTTTCTATACTAGTAAGGACAGGTGTGAGGTCCACCAAATGAGCACTTTCAGGAGCTAGTGTTGCTGTTGGTCTCGATCTCACTCATCTTTCGTGATTGGATGCTGGCCATTCCCTAGCAACTCCCATCCCTGATTCCTTCCAGACAAGGTACTCTCTGAATCTTTGCCCTTGACTGCTTTAGAATCTCACCCATGTCAGATCAGTGCTGTCTTCCCCTGGACTGCTTCACTTAACATTTCCCTGAAGAGCAGCAAAGTACACCATTTGAAACGCTAGTTCTGCATTAGGGCTGGGTGCAAAGAATGCTCTCATCACCCCTTTCCTCTTAGAAACAGGAGAATGAAACTCCCTTGAGAACGATCCCCAAGAAGAAACATCCTCTACTGACAATCTTGATCTTTTCCCAAAAGCTCTTTTCTTCTGCCAGCTCCCATCACCAGCCCCTTCCCACACTCACCTGCTGTTTCCACATCAACACATCTTTGAGTGTGGGGATTTCTGTGAGGCCCCATGTGAATGTGCAGTGCTCATTTCCATGTAGGTCTTTCTTTCCTAGTCATAGAGGACGTAGGTAAAATTTTGCCTTGCCTACCCCATCCGCAAGGTTAATCCTTATCACATTAAAGGATTTCTGATGGGATCTCACTTCTCTTTAGAATGTGGTGACCAGACAATTTCTAAACTCTCAGATTTGAGACTGCAACAGAGCCTCAAGGATGTTCTAATTCTGGCAAGAATTAAATTTTCTGTATCTCCTAGGCACTCTGACACATGTATGCTGGTGAATGCCATCGTTAGTTACTGATAGGACAGGTACTTATCTATGACAAAGGAAGTCACCGGTCACATTGGATAGTGTGTCTAGTCTCGATAAAGACATGGGGAAAGGAATAAAATACTATATTTTGAAAGCTTGATACAAACTAAGAATGCAAATGACATAATTTTTATATTAGAACTGAGGTATAGCTCTTTGGTAGAGAGCTTGGCTAGCATGCACAAAGCCCTGGGTTCCATCCTCAGAACCACAAGGCAGATGTGGTGGTCCATGCCTATGATCTCAGCACTCTGGAGGTACAAGCCTGAAAGATCATAAGTTCAAGGTCAGTCTTGGCTACATAGTTTGTGGCCAGTCAGTAATATGTGAGAGAGACCCTGACTCAAAGTAATAACCATAATTTTACATTACTTACAAATTAAACAGTGTTGGTGGATGGTACTTTTTGTCTCCCAGCTGTCCAGATTTCTGAAATAATCACCCAGAAGTCTGTACTAATGTTGGAGGAGAGAGCCTTTTGTTGGTTCCTGGCCTCCTGGCTAGCTTAGCCCTGAAATAATCACACAGAAACCGTATTAATTAAATCATTAGCTATAGCTTTTTATTGGCTAGCTCTTACATTTTAATTTAACGCATCTCCATTAATCTGTGTATTGCCACATGGCAGTGGCTTGCTGGCAAAGTTTTGGCATGTTTAACTCTGGCAGTGACTCCATGGCATCTCTTTGACTCCGCCCTCTTTCTCCCAGCATACAGCCTAGCTTTTCCCGCCTAGTTCTGTTCTGCCCTTGCCATAGGCTCAAAGCAGTTCTTTATTCATTAACCAATAAAAACAACACAGTTACAGAAGGAACTCCCACACCATATTAATTGCAATACTGTTTGACCAATAGCTTAAGAGTATTTCAAACTAACTCTTTTATCTCAAATTAACCCATTTCAATTATTTCATATTTTACCATGAGGCTCATGGTTTACCAGTAAAGTTCCAGGGCAAGTCTGTCTCCCCTGGCGGCTACACAGCTTCTCACTGACTACACCTTCTTTCTCCCAGCATTCAGTTTAGCTTTTGCACCTAGCTCTGCTCTGTCCTGTCACAGGCCAAAGCAGCTTATTTATTCATTAACCAATAAAAGCAAATTACCGAAGGACTTCCAACATCAAAAGTGTTTGATGAGATACATTAATTTTACTTGATTGTGGGTTTTTTTTTTATTTACAGTATGGCAACTATAAATTGTACAGTTCTGGTAACATTCTATTTCCTTCTCAGCATTTTTGCTTTATGGAGTTTGTAGTTTAATACAATAACACTCACCTGTGAATTTTCACACCTGGTCAGCAGACTCCATATGGCCTGGGCGTTCACAAGAAGCAGACAAAACTCCAGTCTTCCGTGCTGCAGACCCACTCCATGGATCCCAACCTTTGCAGTCCCTGGTGAGCTATCTATGTGGCTTTGAGCAGTCTGGATGAGATTACAGGAACTCTATTGTCTCTCTACATACTGATGTTTCATTAATGTGACTGGGTCAAGAATTCTTAACCTGAAAGTCAAGATAGTTCTAGACTCAAGGTACCTATAGAATTTCATGCAGTTTGTCTTACACATTGGTATATGGTCCCATCACTTCTATTTTCCTGATAATACAGCTATGGTCCTCAGAGTGGCACGACTTAGTAACTTGTTAATGATGCCTGTGCTGAAGTAGGACCTTGTAGTGCACTAATCCAAGGCCTCCTGACATCAGGTCTGTGCACCTCTAAACTGGAGACTACAGACAAAGACACGGGTAGAACTGTTTACTGTGCCCTCTCTCTTAGTGAGGGGCATAGTGGCTCTGGATTGGGAGAACAACGTGTGGGTGGAGTGAAGATGCCAGCTGAGGTAGGGAGATGACAAATATAACTCAGGGGATGATGAGCTTGCTGACAAATGTCAAAAGGGCATTAAGTTTCTCTACCAAGTTTGGCAAAGCAGATGGGTTAAAAAATGAACTTTGCAATCAAACCAACCTGAGCTTGACACCAAGCTCTGTGACTCACCAGTTAAACACATCTAGGTACATTAGTAAATCACTTTGAATTGACCTGTCTATGCTGCCTGGTCTTGAGTGGCCAGACCAGGGATACTGGTTACTAGACTAATTAAAAAGCTTTCTTCTAATGTGTTAGGATACAGGCACTTCCATGCAGTGTCTATTGCAGGTTTTTGTTTCAGCACTGGAAAGGTGCAAGTTGCTTATCTGTCTCCTAGCACACATCACCACCTCCGTTCTGGCCTGGCTGGCTGCACTGAGACTGTAATTTAGTCTGCACTCTCATGGGCTCATACCTGTTAATGTATTTCTTAGTTGAAAATCTTTCTGAGCACAGTTGTTATGCTTAGGTCTAGAATTAGGCATCTGAAGTAATGTGTTTTTAGGACAGGTAAGCTTTTTGCTCAGAGACAGACAAAACTGAAGTGACTAGAATGTTCTGTGATGACTGTTGGAAGCTTCAGAATCCTACAGTAAGCTCAAACCCAAATCATCCCATCTGTGATTCTACTGCAGGATGTCAGTGATAAGACCACACAGAAAACTACATGCAGACAGGTTAACATTGGTGTGAAAGCCCCAGACTGGTAAAATGGCACCCACCACCTGCCATCCCAAGTGAGAACAGGGTGACCCTGACTGCTCAGCATGAGTACATGACCTCATCCTTTTTCTGAGAAATGACCCAAGGTAAATATTGAGGTGAAGAGCTGAACAGAATCCATTTAATCTTCTTCCTTTACATTCATGTGTATGTGCATCATGTGTATGCCTGGTGCCCACACTGGTTTAATAGTCCCTACAAGCAGCCCATGGCTCTTGACCAACCTGTAGGTGTAGCTGTTTATGTCTGCCACAGAACACTGAACTGAAGCGGCTTATGGACAAGAATTGTTGTTTTTTTTTAAATACATTTATTAACCAATGTTAACACAGTAAATGAAATCTATATATTGCTAGTCAGAGCAGCTTACAAAATGCCAGAATGCATCATAGAACTGGACAGCCACGATGGGTACTTACAATGTGCAGAGTGGCTTAACTCAACACCTTGATATAGCTTTATGATTGCAGAAAATTTTAATGATTCCTAAAACAATCAATTGTAATTTTATCTAAAACTTTTACAAAACCAGGCCACAATCTTTTTTTAATTTTGTTTTTTTTTTAAACACACAGTTTCACGCTGTAGTAACTTGGAAATGTGCAGCCGCGTCGACAGAGACAAGAAGCCAAAGTAACAGGAACCTCACTTTCATGCAGCTATCGGGTAAATAGTACACACTCTGGAATGATTTCACACCGAAAATATTCCCACAATAACTTGCTCTCACAGGGGTGGATCGAAGTTTTAAAACCTGAAAACAAAGACTGTCAAGTGTCCTTGGTTAGGGCAGCGCAGCAGCAATGATGGTTACGCGGCAGCAAGGAGGGAGCGGTGGTGCCAAGTTACTGCAGTTACTGCGTAACCTGGTGGAGTTGATGGGATACTGGTAGTTTATACAAAAGAGGGTGCTCCGTTGGGCAGTAGTTTGTCAATTAACTTGTGTTACCACCATCTGCAATAGCATCAGCGCTGGCTGGAGGCGGCTCACAGAAGACTCCTTAGCCTTCATCTTTAGAGTGACCCTGATGGACCGGAGAAAACTTTTTCAAAGGCTTTTCTCCTGACTCTTTCACTTCTGTTGTGAGTAATTGCTTTAATAAATATCAAAGGTCTAAATAAATATTTACAAATTATTTCTCTAACCTCAAAAAATAACTAAAGGATAAAGTAGGAATTTGGCTTGGTCTATGATTGGTCTTGGAGGAAAAACAACAAATTGTGAGATAGTTTTAAAGAAATTTAATTTTCCTGGTTGTCTTTTATATATCTATGTATATATAAAAAATGTTATTCAACTATCGATCCATTCCTACTGGTAATGTTTCTTAACCAGACATCCTGCAAAATACAGACTTTGTACAAATCACGGCATCTTTAATACAAGAAAAGTAACATGCACTAGTCACTGTGTGCAGTGACGGAGCTCGTTAGTAGCAATGACCCTCCCTACAAACAACAGCTTCTGACACACGTAAGTGCTTTCTCTCTCTGAGTACTAACTCACACTCGAGGAGACACAGGGAGTAAGGTTAGGGTGGCCCTGGGGAGGGAGGGGGTTCAGTGAAGAAACTCCATGCCTCAGCTGTATTCCACGTTCTGAGTACAGGTAGTTTTTGGTTTTTGATTTTTGTTTTTGCTGCTGATTTTGTTACAAGCACTCATGTCAGGACAAAGATGAAATGTGCAAACTTTAAAATTTAAATATTCATTTTTCTCTAAGATCCAGCTCAGTAAAAGATTA
Organism: Chionomys nivalis; assembly: GCF_950005125.1. NCBI lineage: Eukaryota > Metazoa > Chordata > Mammalia > Rodentia > Cricetidae > Chionomys > Chionomys nivalis. The sequence continues at coordinate 32,308,801 of NC_080098.1, forward strand.
CCCCAGTTTTCCCTGCAATTTTAAACTACAAGATCAAAGCTAATAATTTGTTATAAAAGTTATATATTGAAAAGAAATAATGAAAACACAATTGGGAAATATTTAAGAAAAAATATGCAGGGATAGCCCTGCTGTGTCAACCCTGTTCCCTATATTCAATCGCATGCCGCCAGCACGGCCACAGGCAATGCCTGTGAACAGTGAGCAAGCTGCACAAAACCAGCTCAGCAAGGTCACGTGTGGCCAGGTCATGGCCAGGTAGTCTGTTTTCTTCTGAAGCGTCTGCCGCTCTTACATTCAGCTCTGTTCTGTCTTTGTTAGACTCACTCGTATTCACCTGTTGTTGTTTTAAGATCTGTTGTTTAAAGGTTAAAATCTCTGTAAAACCTAAAAATGTTTTAAAATTTGCTGAAAATGCAACAAATCTTCAATTAGAATTTATTTAGAGTAATACCCTCCATTGATGTTACTTCAGCCCCCGAAAAATGCCGGAGGAGCATTAACAAAAGATTTAAACTACTGTGCAAAATTTCACCACGAAAAGTGTTTAAAGGCTGGTGCAAAATGGGAAGCAAATTCTAAACAATTTTGGCTTCTTGGAAACAAAAACCGCTGCGTGTGAGGGTGGCGGACGGGCTCATCTCTTCCGGCGGCAGGTGCGCTTGTGCTCTGCGTGCCAGTGCTCCTGTTGGCACTTGATGGAGCAGTAGGATGTGTTCCAGCAGCAGTGGTACATGGCCTCCTCCTCACAGTTGTAGCACTGCAGGGCAGGAGGCACACATGAGACCAGGGCCAACAGCTCAGGGCCTGCTAAGTTTCTAAAGCTGTGCCTACAAAGCTCTCTGGCTCAGGCTAGCCCACAGGTACATGATGTGCATTGGCGTGTTTTATGTGGAAGGACAGGAACCCACAGTGAGGGCTCAGGCATCTTCTCCACACTGCACCTACCTATCTCTATAGGCTTGCTCAAGTCCACTAACTCCAGCATCAACTGTCGTCGTCCTGTTCCTCCTTCCCCCCCCCCGCGCACCCAATGCTGCTCTTCCCTCACATTTTTTACCTGCTCTGACTCCCTAAGGGCATTTGTAGTTCTGGTCTCCCACCCGTCACATCACATCCTTCCACTGCATATCTATGAAGGAAGCTCTTTCTTTGCTGTGCCTTTCAGAGAAAAGTCACTCTTGCTACTAAAAGTTTCCACAAAGGCCAGCTGGGTCACAAAGTGCCTAGTGTTGAGGCTAGACCATTAGACATGGAAGGAGAAAGGAGGGAATGTTCATGCTTGAATCTTAAGTAGGGCTGATGAGCTAGCAGCTGCACCGCTGTAGATACCTGCCAAGAGGATGAGCAGGAAAAAGCACACTGAGCTTATAACCCACAAGACTATAGAGTGGTATTCTGCACACGGGCTCACAGACACACTGAGGGTCCAGAACACTCGCCTATGAGTGCAGAGGCAGGAGGATCTCTCCGAGTTCGAGGCCAGCCTGGTCTACAAGAGCTAGTTCCAGGACAGGCTCCAAAGCTACAGAGAAACCCTGTCTTGAAAAAACCAAAAAACAAACAAACAAATTAAAAATTCAACCTTCCAGTTTTCTTCTTGACTGTGTATTTGTTTTTACTTTCTGTTAAAATTAATATTTTGAGTTTTGTGATTTTGCTACATCAGCAGTGGCAACTCCTGCCGTATTGCTGTTGAGAAGGTGAAGAGAATCATGTCTTCAATAAATCTAGTGTCTTATGTAAGACAGAGTTACCAATGTGGTGTCTGGGCCTTCTGGAGCTTGCTGGAGCACACTTTAAACCCTGCCTATGTCTACCCGTCTCCTCAGCCAGCAGTTCTTCCCACCGAGCTGCCTATACAGGCTTCTGCGTATGTGCCAGGATGCCCTTGTCATTCTTGCTAAGTCTTTATAACAATTTTCTTGTACCACATACTTTATGAAAATTTTACATATATTTACAGAATCTTCATAATAGAAGCTAGGTAAAAGAAAAAATTATCATGAAATGCTATATAGAATATTATTTAAATTGAAACCAAATTAGGAGCATGAGGGAGAATTGTTCCCACTAGGTAGTTCCCTCGGAGCTGTGGGGCTCTATGTGCAGGAGCCTCTATCCCAAGGGGAGGGAAGGTTTAGAATCAGGACTCAGTGACACTTCCAGTCAAGCTGAAGGAAGGCGATCGCCCAGCAATGACATGTTCTTACTGTAAGCATAAGGAAGCAATTTCTGTAAACTACTGTAATGTGAAATGTCTGGGGTAGGGACATCACTTGTTGGGATACACGTGCAGTTTTTCAGTTTGAAGACCATTAGACGTCTCCAGATTAAAGTCATCTCCACTGCTCGAACAGCTGCAGATGACTGTATTGTGTACAACAACGTCAGCTCTGCTCTTCGAGGACATCCCCTGAATGCTCTGGAGTCACAACTACTCTTCAGGGCCCCGTCTGTGTGCACTGCACTTCTCTGTTGGAGCTGACCTCACCACAGCCGACCGCCTTCCCAGCAGCGCTGGGGACAGTTACTACTCACCCACTGCTTCTTCTTGGTCTGAGAAATGAGCTGCTTGTGCTGTGTCGCTAGCTTCTTGATCTCCTCTACAAATTCTTCCTTACACTTTTCCTTCACCTGCTTACACTTTCTGTCCATCTCACCCTGCACGTTGGCTACAGCTTTATTTACCGCTTGTCTTTTTTCTTCTTCCATTTCAGAACGCAGCTGAAATGAAGACAGCAATAGACAGGACACACAGGTAAGCAAAGCCTCACTGCTGAGCTCAGGCTCTGTCCCCACTACTTCAGTACACACAAAAGATGTTAGCAAGAAAGCATTACTAATTACAACAGAATAGGAATACTGGCTCAGCTGCTCCTGCGAGAAGCTGTTCCACTCTCCTCTGCCCCCCAGCAGTGCACAGCCCCACCTTTTCCAGCGCCTCTCGGACCACTCTTTCTGTTTCACGCTTGTGGTCCGACTTCATCCTGTCTTTAAAGTCATTAAAAATTTTGGTGTATTTGTCGTGGCACATGCTCTGACAGACGCCATCACTAGTCGTCTGGGTGCTTCGATGCAGCATTCTTGGAGAAGAGGCACTTAACTTCTTGGTCTGGGTTGACACTGACACCTTCTCAATTGGCTGAGGCATGGTGGGGATTTCCTGGCTGGAACTTACTGCTTCCGTTTCTGGCTCTGGTTCCTAAAGTGTTTAGAAGCAAAACAGGACATTGTAACTCACCCAAACTCAGTTAAGAGAAAAATTCAGTGTTTGTATGTGTACATGCGCATGTGTGTGCACACACACATACAAATGCTGTTAACAAGCAAGTAAGGCTGGTATCTTGTTATATTTTTTCACAATTAAATACATCTTCCCCAAACACAACCAGTAAATAAAAAGTTAAACAATAGTGTAAGAAGATTCTAAAAAAAATTTCATTTATAATTTCACTATATATTAACACAATGGATCTTACTTTTAAAGTTTTTGGTTTACAAAATATAAAATCATTATCAACTATCAATAGATTTGCTAGAGTCCTAAATCACACCTCACTGAATGTGTCTGGCATGTACCCAGATTTACAATTTTAAAACATGCTCAGATCATACAAAAAGAAAGCTTGACCATTGTCTCCTTGTTTTCAAGTGTTGGCATGACTGGTTCATCAGACAACTGCTCTGTTGTATATACTGCCATGAAAAACACCAGGTTCTCAGGAAACGCGGCAGCACCCTGCTCGCTCCCCGGCCTCTGCTCCACGGCTGCTTACTGGGGATGGAGACTGTGCACTCGTGTGCTGGTCGAGCAGCAGTCCACAACGACACGAGTCGGGAGACTGGGCCTTAACTTGACGGACATTACTTGACTGTCTTGACCGTACTTTCAGACTCTTTCCTCTCTCGATTGCCACCTGGACACTGTGAGGTGGGCAACTTACTTCCTTTTTGGGCTCCACACTCTGATTACGTCGTCCTTTCTTTGCTCTTGGTTCTTGAGTGACCTTCAGCTGTGGGCATTATAAAAGTAATATCTTATTATTCGGCGCCCTAGGAAATACCTCTGTGCTGAGAATACTTGTAGTGGACCCGCAGGTAGAAGGGAGTCCTTCCATCCACTCAGCAGCCACTTGCTTCGTTATTGCTGTGGGTTGGTGATGGGAGAGCCTGTGGACCTGCAGAGCCGAGCAGCGCACTTACTCTCCTCCCACCGGCTGGGTCAGGCTCCAGGTTGCTTCTACCCTCTCACATCTTTGCACTGGGGTGCTTACTTGTGCAGAGCACTTTACAGATGTTTGTATGAAAGGGAGAGAAGATGTCAAAACCTGTTTATGACAGTGAGGCATGTATACGGAGGTTTCTGCATTGAAAATGCAGAATAATCAGGACCTTCTTACCGAGACATCTCTCACCTGTTCGTTACTGGTGGACGAGATACTGGACTCTGCCTCTTCCTCACCTCGGTCCTCATTCTTGGACTTCCAGAACCTGCCTTCACGGAGGAACCGCTGATGTAGTTCCAGCTCATCACAGGCCTTTTTCCAGCCCATACTGCGCTTCACATGCAGTCGGTGAACATTGACCGTGATATCCTGAATGTTTTCAGAAGGAATCCAGGCCCTATGGAAAGGATTGGGAGACGGAGTGAGAAACAGCGACAGTGGTGGAAAGGGTTCAGAGCATGGTGTGGACTCTGCCTACAGTGAAGAGTATCTGCAACAACTTGACAAGGCTGACACTCAGGCTTAACCAACTCTTAGCCAACAGACAGGAGGTGAGCAGCCAGTTCCCAGGACACAGTGACTTGCTCACTGTCTTTAGTCACATCAGCTCACCATTGTTCATAGAGACATTCATCGATCTTTTTAAAAATATATCTATTGTTTTGGATGATGTAAGCTAGCAGGACCCATCCAGTTGCATGCTGATCAGCATTATGGAACCATTTCAAATGCACATAATTTTTCTTTATATATGTATATGTGTGTGTATCTATTTACAATGAGGATATTAACTATTAAACTACATTTGTGCTATGCCCCTGTGCTTTAGACAAACCAAATTAACACATGAAGCTGGGTCTTTATTCTTTAGCACAATGCAAGCCCTCAGAAGTGTCTCTGAGTTACAACATGTACCAGAGATTTGAAAGTAATGAACAGAAGTGTGTGTGTGTGTGTGTGTCAGTACATGAGTGCATACACATACACTGACTGGTACCTGAAAGCGTGTGATTTATGTTCCTGATACATAGTGTCTGTACATTTGTGACAGGGTAAAGGTGATGTAGAACATGGAAGTCATGTGCTCCTGCTGCACAGGTACAGTCAGCAAAAATGTAAAAGTTTGCTGCTTCAGTGAGGATCCTGTGGCAAGGTGTGCAGAAGAGTAGGCCGATCACCTACCAGAATAGATGCCCCTCCTTACATTCTTAACAGGATTTAAAGCATTTCCATGCATAGGTGTCAGTTTAAATTAACACTGAGTACTCTGAGCTAATAAAAAAACAATAAGTAAAGACATTCTACAATTAAGGCTAGTTTAATAAAGTAAAGATGGATGAACTGATTCTGTAACTTACTATGTATCCAATGTCTTTTTTTTTTTTTTTTTTGCTGGCTCCATCAAAAGGTCTGGCTGCCTTAAAGAAGCTGAGTGGTCCAAAACAGCTGACCATCTTGCAGATCCTAGACAGACCTACTGCTGCAGATCTATATGCAGGCAAGAGCTGGCCTCTCCTGCATGCTAAGTCAGCCTCAGTCTAAGTGGAGTGAGTCCAAAATTATTTTCATAATTTTTCTGCCTCCTATGTGTAATATAATATACTATCAAAACTAACAACTAGTACCTCCTCATGAGCCATAGTTTTTTAGTGCTTAATTCATGATTACTATCTGTTTATTTTCAATACATAAAATACTCTAATAAAATAGAATTTTTACTGTGTCCCCTAAGCAATCATTCATGTCATATTCTATCCAGATCAATAATTCTGCATTACATGATGGAATAGCAGAGAGACCTATCTGGAAGTTCAAAAACATTCTCCTCCCCCATACTCCCGATATTAACTTGTAATCATCACTTCGAATACTGCCAGCTAGGTGCTATGCTTATGTCTGTATCAAGCGTGCACGAGGAGTAGGGTCACAACTTTCGCAAGGCTCAGAGAGCCTGGCTAGTGTATCTGGATGACAGAGTTGGTGCAGAGACTTGGACAAAGACTAACAGACACTGACTTACCCTGCTGGCATGTGGACAGTGCCCTCTTGTGAGAACATGAAACTAACTAGATATGATGCAAGAAGCCTTTTATGCTAAAACTTCACCAAAAGCTAAAATGTATTAACCTTGTACATTGTGTCATTAGTTTTTCTTAACAACAGTGTCTGCTAGGTGTGTCGATATGAATGAGAAAACAGACATTTAAAGTACTCACAGGATATAGGACAAACTATAAACCAGGAGAGAAAAATACAGTCCTTTGCTTTGAATCTTCTCATACAATACTGCCCTATGCCCCAGACACTATGACCTAAGGAGATGTTCAGAGCACACGCATAGCTGACTTTTTATGTCAATGCTGTGATAACCTAATTTTTAATGTTCAGTGTCATTGGGGCCTTAACTCACACTGAGAACAGTATAATAAGTGTGCCATCCTATGGGTTGGTATCTTTCTATGAAATATATGAAGTAATTTTATAGTCGGCTTCTTCTTTTAGAATATATAGACTTTATGTATTCTACATATATAAATTTTGAAGCCCAGGAGTAAAGATGATGCTTTGTGATTGGTCCCTCTCCTCTACACTTACTGCGCTTGTCCACATTCTTAGACTGATGCTCTAATCCCAAGTTAATTATTTTTGCCTATTAATAGGGCCACAGAGGAAACATAAATGCCACGCATCTTTACAGTGTGGGATGGACGTGCCTGTCTGTGGATCCACACCCAACATGATGGGTTCAATCTCAGCACAAGTGTGTTTATACCTGAGGACCAAGTATTCCACTGTTTTCAGTAATATTGAAAAACTTGCATAAATTATTACCAGCTACAGGCATATGCTGAATTTGAAATAAACACAGCACCCACTGTCTCTAACAGCAGTCAGTACACATGCATAAGCACAGCTCTTGCTATTACATGAGTTTGAGAATTACCTCTGGTGGTGGTGGCCAAAGAAGCGGACATCAACTTGATTGTCTTCTTTCTGCATGACTTTGGCTGGCCAAAACCCAAAACCTTTCATTTTAGCCCAAACCAGCTCATGATTAGGTATCTGAAAATGAAATGTCATTTCTTTTAATATTGAATGATTTTTTAAATAGAGAAGTGTGGATTAAGAAAGACACAATCCATTTGGATATTTCCTTTTAACTCTGAAACACATACAAGTGTTTTGTTTTCCTTTTGCCATCAATATAAACAATTAATAAGCTTAAGAGAAAGTAGAATTATGGACTATTTGCCAGATGAGACAGGAACTGGAGTAAGTTGCCTCTAAAGTCAAGGGCCCTGTGCATGATAGTAGTAAACAGAGTGCCCTGACTTTGCTTCTGTACCCAGGATCACCTGGGTATTTGTTAGGAGAGAAGAGTTTGAGGCCCCACAAGTCCACCCAATGTCAGTGTCATGGGATACCCTCAAATAGCCAGAGGCTTTTTTCCATTTCAGAGGAGATGATGGAACTACAGACATAGCAAAGCCATGGGTCTCTTGTTGAAAATGAGAAGGCCAAGACTCACTCTCCTGTCTATCAAAGGACCCCGTGTATGGTCTTACTAAGAACTCCGTTTGAAATTAGGAACTGAAAAGCAATTATTGTTATTTTCTCATGTTTCATTTGTAAGTATTTATTAAGGCCACAGGTACTATGATGTAAAGAAATATATTTCACAGGTATTATCATCTCTAAGTAAACAGGAAGTAACTGTGATCCAAACGGTACTCTATCAATGAAAATGACAAAATTCCACATACGCAAGGATAGCAGAACCAGTTGTCGGGCCGTGCGTTTGATAGATAGAAGCAGTTCTTGCAAAGCTGCAGCTCATCCAGCTGAAAAGCAAAGCAATGGTCTGAGCCACACAGCAGCCAATGTGGCTGCGTGGGACTGACAGGCAGCTCTCAGTCAGGTCCTGACTTAACCTTAAAATCCACTAGGATGACAGGTCCTGCCATAACTGTGGAAGACATGCAAGGGTGACAGTACCCCTTCCCTTGCTGTGCCCACTGCCATCCCTCACTTGCACACTGTTTTCTTCATCACTGTAAAGGCCACTTGCGTTATTTCCTGTTGTCAACCTCTCTTCAGAAGACAGCTTCTATACACTGGAGTCTATACCTACATCACCATTACATTCCTTCTAACACACTGTTTGCTGCACTGTAGACATTCAATAAAAAACTGTTTAATAACTAAAAAGGAAATGTCGAATTTGAAATGAACTGAAGAAATCACACTTCTTATATGAGAATTTTTACAAAATTAATATTTACAGGTGATTCATTTACTGTATGTATATGAACTTTGTTCTCTGCCTCAACTGGGTCTAGTAGAAGGCACATGTGAACCCTCAATCCAAGTTGTGACTCTGGCTGCAGAGTGCAATTTGTTCACATCTCACATCTCACCAACACTCACATCAGCAACGAACAGTGCTTGTAAAGTTACTAGCTAAATCTGCCACCATATCCTTAGTCACCTGTTACAGAAATATTTTGTTTGCTTACTTTCCATGTATGGCAAACATGAAAATCAAATTAAATTCAAAGGAGATGCCATAATTAAATGTAGCAAGGAAGGACAGAAGCCTTAACTAAATTTAGACTAAAAGAAGTTTAAGTATTAGGTGTGAATGGTAAGTACCTCATGACACGTGTCTTTATATAACATCCTCGCAATGTCCGCTTGCTCACTGTCTGCTGTAATTGAAGATAAACACAACTTATCATCAGTACTCTAGAAACTGCCACCATCAAGTCAGGTGACCCTATTGTCATTTCAGTTTACCAAATGGAGACACATTCAGCAAAACACACATTTTATGTCATGTTCAAGGAACAAAATAAATCCTACAGGCAACTTTCAGTTTCACATTTAACACAACCACTAATTCTCTAGGTAGAGAATGACCTCTTGACTTTAAGAATGAGATCTTAGTGGGAAAGTATCAGAATTAATGAAATCCCTAGAGAAACCTCTTAGCTAAGATAAAGCAAGTGAACGTAAAGAATACATTTCACTGAAGATGTAGCTCAGAGGTAGAGTGCTCAGTTAGCATGCACGAGGCCCTGGGCTAGCCCCTCGTCCTCAGCGCCATCTAAGAAAGTGAGAGTTTTCCCCACTCCACTGGCCATCGCCTCTGTAAGCCACCAGCAGCCGCCATCAGTTCAAATTCCAACATCAAACATTACTCATGCATGAATTACAAGGAACCGTGACAGATATTCTCAACATGGAATTTAGCATTTTCAAGACTGTATACAAAAGAGAAAAAGGATTGAACCTCCATAGAAAATCACTGTGTTGTGGAGAAGCAGCTGTGCATCGGCTTTGAATTCCTCATAACTCCGGTATTTTCCCTCGTTCACTTTCTGTGGGGGTAAAAGACAGAAGGACAAATGTGCTGTGAGTGACAGGACTGGAGAAGAGGACAGAACAATCTGTCAAGTTGACATCAGGACTCCCGCTGTCCCCCGCACAAGTGACAGTGTCACAAATAGCCGTGTGCCCACTGTGACCCCACAATGGCCTTCGCAGCGGCCACACCTCAGCTACAGCAGTGGTGGCAGCTGCTGCTGAGCTTTGTCAGAAAATGCTCAGATGAGAGCAGGACCACACATGCCTGCCATCTTTCTAACAGCTGGATCAAGACCAGAAAAAGGAGCTGTTAGCCTCCACAATAGTCACCAAACCTCTAAGACAGTGGCTCTCAACCTTTCTAATACTATGACCTTTTTATACAGTTCCTTATGATGTGTTGACCCCCAACCATAAAATTATTTCATGGCTACTTCTTAACTGTAATTTTGCTACTGTTATGAATTGTAATGTAAACATCTGATCCACAACCCACAGGTTGAGGACACTGCTCTAAGTAAGGCACAGGCACTAGTTTGCAGTGGAGTTTTGAGAGTTCCTCTATAGACCAAGGCAACGCACAGCTTTCTCTACATTGATGAGACACAAAAAAAGACTCCTTCAAAGTATACTCTGTAGCTCTGCTGTTGGTGGCCAAAGAGGATAACAGAATAATTTTCAGAGCATTTTTCTCCCTTGCAGGAAGCTCAAACTTTTTCAAGTAGTGTGTATATAGCTAATCTATCTGGGAATAGCAGGAGAGCACTTCTGAGTCCCAGTGATTTTGGCAGAAAGATGGTTAGCAAGGCCAAGGCCGCAAATGAATGCTCACAGCCCATACCCCTCCCATGTACTTTATCCCTGAGCATGCAGCTTCTTTCCTGTATAGTTCTAGTTCAACTGTCGTTCCTTCAATGGAAATTCCCACTTCTCCTAGGTCATATATACCCTACAGGAAATTATGTTCAAGCTTTGATGCCTGACTTCCCTCCCTGCATTCCTGCCTATGTAAGGCTGGGGTACACCAGGCACTGAACCTGTACAAGGCCTTGTCCAGACTTAAGTATCTCCTTAGAGTAGCCCCCAAAGCGCTTCCTGTTGAGTTCTGTTCTGAACCATGACTCATATTTTGGATTTTAAACTGGTAATATCATAAAAATCTTGTCTTTCTGTTAACTCTCCTTTCAGGACTTCTGCTCATATTATTCAAGGACAAGGCATTAACCCAGCTAGCATCAGCCCATTGTACAGGGAGCTGACAGGATCTAGAAGCCTCAGGGAAGAATGATGGCAGTGGGTTAAGAGGGTTTTGGCTGGAAGGGACTAGAGGAGCCCAAGCACTGGGTGGGTGTGGGGGGTGTATCTTTAGATCCTCATGCCTTATAATGTAGCACAAAGACAAGACCAAAACCTGAGATATATGGGCAGCACAAATTGGACTTGATGGGTTTAAAAAAAAAGGCTATAAAGTTGGGTGGGTAGATAGAGGGCTTGAATCTGTGAGGAGTTTGGGTAGAAGGTGGTCAAAACTCACTGTTTGCAATTCTCAAAAAGTACTAAAATATACTTATGAAATATATATAATAGAATTACTTCTTTTAGATTTAACCCTAATTTTGTTCTTTTTATGGTTTCCCAAGACACTAAATCTAGTGTACACCCTAAGTTTTACCTAAAACTCCCAAGCACACTGCTAAAATAGAAACTCATGTTAGAAATCAGTACTTTACATACAAAATGTCAAGCTGCCCCGCTTCCTGTAATCAACAAATATCAAGATTCTAGCCATAAGTGGTTAAAAGTCGGGTCTTTTAAAATTTGCATTAGACTGTGTGACAGTTAAAGGCACGAATGCACAACATACCGTCACACCACAGCCACCACCACTGTGCATGCTACTTCCCCTCTAACTTGCTAGACACATGGAAGTGGAAATAAAAGGAGCCAAGTTACCTCTTGTATGGTAGGGACATCAACAGCTGAATGGACCAGCCTCCGGTACATCGGATGCTTACTGTCCTTTCCCTTTTTATTAAGGTCTATAGCCTAAAGGGTTGTTAAATACATAAAGGGACATGTAAAACATCAATTCTTGAAGCTCAACGTGTTTTATAATCTTACAAAACGTTCATCATAATTAATGGAGAATGTATAGTTAATGTAATGTGCATTCTTCAAGGTTTGACAAAACAGCTATTTGAGAAATGCCACTTCATTTTAAATAGCAATAGCCAATGCAAATGTTCATTTGATAAATTAACTTTTAAATTGTGTCTTAATTGAATGTAGTCAATTCAATGCTTGCATCAAACAAAACAAAAGACAAAGTCCAGTCCAATACAAAAACATTTGTTCTAGAAAATGAATAAAACAGCAACCAAATTTGGTAGTACAGGACTATAATCCCAGCACTCAGGAGGCTGAGGCAAGAGGTTCACAAATTCAAGTCCAGTCTGGACAGCAGACTGAGACCTTAAGACCAAATATGCCCACAGCACCTGAGAACCACAGTGGGAGAGAAAGCAAGCCTGGCAAAATGTTGGGGACCCAGCAGCACTCACCCTCTCCTTCATGCGGGAGACAATGAACCTCAGGTAGGTGCCCATCTCCTGCTTGTTTGAATGCTTCTTCTTAATGCTCTGGGGAAGAAAGAAGAGGCCGAACAAGTCTATCATTCATGTGTCCATATTTAAAAGGCAGAAAAGTAAAATGGACTAGAGCAAATAACTTTGTTAGATAAAGTCTGTGGTATTTGCAAAACATAAGTAATATTTCTCTCAGTAAGGAGGAAATTGGGAAATATGTAGTACTTGACATATTGCCTAAAAAATGAAAATTTTATCTCTTTTGATATTTCAAAACTTCAAAGCATTTTCTGAAAGGGGGCTATAATATATGTAACAGAGAATCTCTAAGTTTACTAAAGACCAGTGGTTAAAGTCTTTTAAGAAACACTCTAAAATGATAGTACCAAACAGACAATTTCAATATATCGTGTTTTGTTAAAACTTTAGCCTGTACATGGAGGGTACACTAACCTATCTGCTTTTCATGCAATATATCAAATTAGTGAAAATGGAAATTATTACTGATTAGATTATTTGATTCATCCCACAAGAAGACTGGATTTCACATTTCATGTTATTTCTAGACATTCAAGAAACTAGGACAAATGTCCCTCTGTGAGAACGAAGGCACATGCCAGGCCAAAGATGGCCTTGTTAATCACACTGCAGAGAGACGGACGGGGCTGGCCCTAGTTTTAATGATGTCACAGCTTTTCAGTCACATGATTTTCACAGTTAATAGCATTTCTATTAGAAACACACAGGAAGTTATCCACACAGGAAAGTCATTTTAATATGCTAAGCATGGAGAGCAAAACATTTTCAGATTCATTACCTATGCATATTGAAATATCTAGTAAAAAGTTGACAATTTACTATCTAGAAACAATCTCAGATAATTCTTCCATTTCTTGAAATAGGGTCTCATTATATAGACAAGGTTGGCCTGAAACTTGCTATATACTAGCCTGGCAGTGAACTCATCTGGCTGAGTGCTGGTATTATAGGCCTGTGTCATCCTTTGCTCAACATTTACCATTTAAGACCTAGCTTGCCTTCCATTTGCATTTCTCACCTGGACTCTTTGGCAAAGTGAAGGCACACTCCATGTTTCCCCTCTCAGCCCTATGGCCTGTGCCATCATCTAACACAAACAGACGGAAAGTGGTTAGATATGAGGTGAGGAGGGTGAGACAAGTGCTTTTCTCCCAGCATACAGGAGAACAAGTCTACTCATTAAAAAGAAGAGAGCATGGAAACGCATGCTCCCATCCAGGTACCCTGTCAGGTCTGTTCTATGCACTGTGGACACATCATTAGCACTGCTGAACTCAAATGAGAAATGACCATACAGTCACCTACAATACAACAGATAGCAGACAGAAGTCTTGAAATGCTATTTGACCAGGTTACAGTCTATAGGTCGGTAACTCATTTCAAGGAAATACACAATCAACCCTTTATGTAGTACTAAAACACATTCACTAAACACTGAACCTAGCCCTGCACCAATCAAATGCCTGTCCTCTGTGAACCTTCCTTTGAGTTCCTCAAGCCCAGTTGGATTGTCTGCAGCCACCTGGCTGGCGACAGTGACCTTGGCTCTTTCAACTATGTTCTAAACATAAACTAATGGTATGTTTCACTTTGTTGGCTTGAACCTAAGCTCTTTTGATGCCAGTACTGCACAAAAGAAAAGAATACAATGCCTACCTATGTGCAAAAGTTAGATGGAACTGAAATATCAATACAGCTAAAATATCTCCACGAGATTCTTCTGTCTTTAAAACACTTTGGAACAGCATGGAATCACACTGAGGTTCAGGGAACTCGTTCTCCAACTCGCTCCCATCATCAGCTAGCTTAAACAATCCGTATGACCAAGGCTACTGATCGGTGTAGCCATACACAACATTGTCTGGGGAAAGAGTGAGTCTGGAGCTTTATTGGAATACATAGTAGTACAGAGGGTGACAACTAGCTCTTACACTGTTTAAATTGGTTTTAAATACTCAGATGCCTGGAGTATTTAAGTGCAATTAGAAGTGCAGATCTAATAAGTCTAGAAAAGTGACTATTCCAGAAGGGTGTGACAGCAAACAGCTAAGTGGCTTACTTTCAAATATAAGCTTCATATATTACACCAAGAAACTCTTGACCTTGACTGAAAAGATCTCCTCAGGTTTAGACATTCCACTGTAGTCTATCACATGAAAACCAGCTAGAAGCTTTAGAAATAATGTCATTATCCATTTATATGAAGTTCTAGAACAAGTAAACTCTCCTGTGACAGAGGATGGGAAGGGACAAGAGCCAGCTATGCTAAAACATGCCCCATATGGTCCTCAGATGCTACACAGGGACCTGTGTGTGCCCTTCGAACAAAAATCTTTCCTTAAATGAAAACTGCTAATGTCTATCTATAAGCCACTCCTGGGGTTCTGACTGAGCTGGTTGAAGGATAAGACTTAGGTGTTCACAGTCTATATGCTGTTCTCAGTGTGACCCACTGCCCAATGACATTTAAAAAAAAAAAAAAAAAGCTACAGGCACAGACTGGAACAGCAGTTGAAATTTCACCTTTTGCTGCCCTACTAAATGTAAAGTGGTGAATCTTCAACAGCTCCTTGTGAAAGTTACTTCACAGTCCTCCTGAGTCTGTTTTTTCAATCCTTACCCAGTTTTGGTCTGCCGCTCATAAAAGAAAGTGTTGTCTTCTCGTGGTGTACATCAAAATTTGGTTGGTTATATTTTAAGCATTTGTGGGTTCATTTTGGCTACTAAAGCTGCAGCTTTAGTGTCCTTGGTCCTATGGGGCTGACCCAAAGGAATTTCACAGACAAACCAGATCAGTTTGAGGAGTTCATGGTTTTTACTTGAAACCCAGCCCTCTTTTCTGATGACAAACAAGGATTCTGTTCTAGATACTGAAGCTGCTCTCAAGCCTTTTGTTGCACACATTTAGTCCTGCTGGTTATTGCCTGCTGGTTGTGAGCTCAGAGCTGTGTCTGGACCCACAGCGTGATGGAATCTCCCTCCACAAAAGGGCTTCTCCGTGGAAACAGAACTTCTCCCAGGTATGCATGAGAATAAAATGTGGACTGCGGTGTTTATACACCTGAGGGGCTTGGAGGCTTTCTTTCATTATCAGGTATATTTCAGCTTTACTATTTCATAAAAGAAACCCACAGAAGCTGTATGTGGTGGGTGGCACATGCCTTTTAACCCCAGCACTTGGGAGGCAGACACAGATCTTTGTGAGTTCAAGGCAAGCCTAATCTACAAAGAGAGCTCCAGAAGGGCAGCCAGAACTATACAGAAAGACTTGTGTCTCAAAAACCAAAAGGGAAAAAAAAAATCCACAGGGCAAGACTTCTGGGGACCCCTGTAGGACAGAAAGAACCACCTATTGAGGCGTGGACACAGTGTTGCAGTGCCTGACCATCAGGCCACCAACCAATTTGAGTAGTCTGAGGAAAAGCTGCTCCAACCCAAGAAGGACTCACTTTTAACATAGACATGACTGTCGGAATCACTAAACAGACAGCCCTTGACCAAGTCCAAGTGCTGCTGACCCAATCAACACACAACAGACAACAAACAGCCAAGTCAGAGTGCCACCTACCACACCCCCCCACACACCTCTTTCTCTCCCTCTCTCTCTACTCCTTCACTGGTTTAAAGGTTATACTTGTTCTCCTCGGGCAGGCCTTAGCCCTCTTCAAAGTGAGTAAGACTCCATTGACATGGCTCTCCCATGTCTTAAGAGGTCAATCCTGCCTAATTATCAAACACAGCACTAACACACATACAGAGGTCGAAGGGTAACTTAAGGAAGTTAGTTCTCTCCCTACACCATGTTAAGTCCTGGGAATGGAATGCAGGTCCCAAAGCTTGACAACTGAGCCCTCTTGCCAGCCCTCTTTTTCTGTCCTAGCCAAGGCATACACTATACCTGTTCTGTTTTTAAGACAGAAGGCATCCAGACAGTGACACCTCTGCCTGCATAGCTCCACATCCATCCCACCCCATAGCACATATTTTATACTGTGGACAAGAGGAAATTATGTACTTTCTGTACCTCAATACTACAAACACTAAGTAAGTTTTGCTTAAGATCGCACCCATCTGTCTAGGAATCAGCCTAAGAGTTACCTTTTTAGATCCTGAGCGTTAGAATAAGCTTCATGGGGCTCAGTGGTTTTACTTATTAAGAGTTCTTATTTTGTAGAAATCAAACCTGGGTTTGATTCCAAGGACCCACCTGATGGCTCACAACCATCTGTAAATCCAGTTTCAGGGTATCTGACCTCTGTGGGTTCCAGGCATCCATGTGGTGTACAGACATACATGCAGGCAAAACATCCACATGTACTAAATAAAAATAATCTAAAAAAACTATAATAAAGTCTAGTTAAGTGCTAGCCAGACTTTGAAAGAGAAGTCACAAGAATCTAATACCCTGTTGCCCAAGACATGACACAATGCTCACCACTCATTTCCAAGTCTGTTTACTCTAACACTGTTACATTTACCATGGAAATGCAATATATAAATCATGCAACGTCTTTTCTTACCAGGGTGGGCTTAGGTAGCTTCTATAGTGATTAGATAACTTATGCAGGATTTTACAGTTTTTGTGTTGGACTTAATCTGAACAGCTTCTTACTTTTTCAGAGTTCCTATTGCTTTTTTGTACAGCTAAGCCCATACCAAGCAACCAGGTCACCTGATGACAGTATATGGTTAAGGCAGCACCATGTTAAAAGTAATTTCCTACTTGTTTTAATTAAATTTATAGGATGCAGGTGTCTTTAAAAACAAAATATGATCAATGTTCATTATTTTCAGTATTATGATTATTTACCATTAAAAAATTTACTTAAAAGTCACATCTCCAGTCTACAATTATTAATATGGAGCTTGAAAGCAAAGGTATTTATTTATTTTGGGGTGAAGATATTAATAAACTGCCCATATTCATAAAAGTGGACTGACCAAAGAACAAGAGTGGCTATTTCAAAGCAGATACACAAAATGGTATTGTACATAAACCACTTTCATTTATCATTTGGTCTCATTTCACTGTGAGTATTAATTGCATATGATTCTTCCTCAGAAATCAGGAAACACTATACTATCCGTGTCCCCAACACATGCAAGAGGTACAGATGCAACCCGCAGCTCTTCCCGTGAGACAGTTTTCTCATGCTTCAACACTGCCGGCCTTGTGGCTTACTCCCACACCAGGATCCCCAATCTTCCTCCACATAGACGCTCTGGGGCCAGTTTTAATAGTGGACAAGCTATGTCCCTTTGGGCCTTCCATCTGCCTGATGGGCACACTGCAACCCATATGGGACAGAAAAAGCAAGAGGGGGTTAATACAGGTCTTAAAAGTTAATATTAAAAGGCTGGTGCCTGAGGAAGCCAAAGACACCAGGTGCCCTGGAGCTGGAATTGCAAGTGGCTATGATCTACCTGGGTGAGTACTGGGAATTGAACATGGTCCTCTGAAAGAACAGTATGCTCTGAAGCACTGAGTCATATCTCTAGCCCATTAATATGATCACTTCTAAAGTTTTTTGGTTGTTTGGTAAAATCCGTCCCTTCTGTGCATGTTTAGAAGCTGTGGTTGCAGGGAGACTTTAAAAGCCATTCCCATAGGCTGGAGGCCTTGGAAGGAGCTTTCTAAGATCTCAGTGGACTTTTTAGGCCAAGGGTAAGGGAGTCACATGCTACAAACTCAAGAGAACTTTATAACCCAGACCCAAGATATGAAATAATAATAATAATATTCTCCAATATTCAGCTTTTTTGTTTTGTTATCTGTATTTCCTATGATTCCATAATTTACTACTGAGCTACATTCATTTATCATGCAATTCATACACAAGCATAAATTTTTCACAGAAAAAAAGGCCATGCAAATATCTGGGAAGGAATGACTATTTTCCAGGTTTTTTAAAGGATATACTGTAACAATCTTATCTTTCATTCCTTAAATGGATCCTTTCATTCAAAAGTATTGTGCGATATATGTGGTGTCTGATGTGCCTGGTATGTTGTGGTATGTGTGTGCGTGTGTGGTAGTAGTAGTAGTTTGTATATATGTAGTATGTGTGTGCATGAGCACTACATGAGATGTAAAGAGATGCAGAGTTGAGTCAGATGATGTGATGAAATCAAGTGGCACTGATATTATTCCTTGTGGGCAAAATCTCAGAGAAGTATTCCATCTGAGGCCCGGATATAGAGAGAACAAGGAGCTTACCATGACTTCTAATTACTCTCTTCCTGATATTTATTGACTATACAAACATGGAACACATTTGATATCCTAACTGCTGCCAATGGCATGTTATAGTTCACAGATGAAAACTGTGTGTATGAATTTAAACTGTGGCACTAACATGAATCTACAACTCCTCCAAGTCAAAAAAAAAAAAAAACCTAAAAACAAGATAAAACAAAATGCACTCATAGGAGGATGATCATATTGAAAAAGGAGGGAAGACAGGGCCCACTCCGAAGCCCTGTCTCGATCATTCACTGAAACATACCGTCTGAAAAAAAAAAAAAAAAAAAAAAAAAAAACACTTTACTTGCTTTATGGTACTGCTCCCCTCATTAATTTCCTGATGCTCTATGGGGTATTAGACAGAGAGCAAATGTCACACTCTCAGATATTAAAGTCACTGCTCTCACAAACAGGACTTGCTACAGAATCTGTATTCTGGGAAGGAGGGTCTGTGCAGACCATTCTTTAGACCATTCCTTTAGAATTCTTAAAATAATAGGCTCTGATGGGGAGACAGAGGCCAGGCCACTCTGAAAAAGGTGACATTTCACATTGGAAGATGCTTCTCTTGGGGCTGTACAGGGTTCTTAATGTGAATGTTTGAAAACAACACTATCTGCTCTGGTGGTCAGAGTCACATGGTGGTGGAGGCTCACACTGGACAGCACCAGAGACCACTACCACCATGGCAGAATGACAGGGAACACTATGCCAAAAGGCAATGTGGTGCTACCCTAGCAGGCAGTTGTGGAGTTTTTAATGACAAACCATCTTGCCAATATATTAAACAATGTTCAAAAGTTCCTTATTAGTATATCTAACTATCCTAAATCTTTTCCCAGACTTTAAGAGGAAAAGGTAGATTGGAAAGCTGACTGATTGTAACCATAGTTGCTGATTTTAGTCTAATGATTCCCAGATCTCTTAGTCCAAGAACAATTTCACAGGTATTACTATAACAGTCCTGTGAGTCTTACCCCCAAAGCTTAGAGACTAACAAGAATGCAGTGCACAGACAGACACAGACAGACACAGGGAGAGGGAGAGGGAGAGGGAGGGGGGGGGGACTATGATACCAAAGAGGAAACTGACTTTGTAATTTGGAAACTATATATAAAAATAAAGTGACAACAAGACATCTGACAAAAACCAAATGGGCAGTGAGAACTGTGGCCACGGGCTGTGATGTAAATGGGTTCACTCATACACTCTTTGTGATGTAAATGGGTTCACTCATACGCTCTTTGTGATGTAAATGGGTTCACTCATACGCTCTTTGTGATGTAAATGGGTTCACTCATACACTCTTTGTGATGTAAATGGGTACACTCATACACTCTTTGTGATGTAAATGGGTTCACTCATACACTCTTTGTGATGTAAATGGGTTCACTCATACGCTCTTTGTGATGTAAATGGGTTCACTCATACACTCTTTGTGATGTAAATGGGTACACTCATACACTCTTTGTGATGTAAATGGGTACACTCATACACTCTTTGAAGGGTAAGTTGTTGTTTTAGCAAATAATATAAATGTTCATAACTGTCAGATTTAAGAATTGCAGTCAGTGAACTCATCCTACCAAAAGTGAGCAGACAGGATCATGTATACACACAACACACACACACACAAAGGCTTTATGGAAAGTACCATGAACTATATTGTGTTTTAAAGGTACTTCCTTTATGTAAGTAAAATCTTCAATAGAGTTATCAAAAAAAGGATTTTTTTAAAGTTTTGCTTGGTAAATTTATGATCATTTTATGAAAATGAAATGTAAAGCAGCTTCATGAAGAAAGAGTGAGTGCAGTGTTCAGAGGCTGAAACTGGGCACGATTTCAGACACAGTGCTGGGAATGTCAGTGTAGGAAGGAAGATGGGCAGCGCACGAACACACATTCATAAGAAGCGGTCAGGTGAGGGACGTGTGGCTTTTCTCTACTGTAAGATGTACAAATAGGATGTCTAGGACACAGCTGATTGGAAACAAGATGACTGTATCAATAGTGCACACAATTTACACACACAAACACATACGCACAACATAAGAAGTCTGAAGAATACTTACATACAGAAAAGGAATTCTGTGAATTTGCTTTTCTTATTTTACTTGGATACTTTAAAACAAAGTTTTTTAAAATGATTTTAAAATACCTTCTAAATTAATCAACTCACAGGAACAAGAGCATAAAACTAGACAGTGAGGATATTTTCTCCGAGTAAAATCTAATTAGACAGACACTCATCAGACACTCATGAGCTACTCTTTAAAAAACAACTGGCTGTTTCTGCAAAGTGTAGAAAGCAGACATCTAAAGGACCATTCTTGGCAATGTAAAATTCTTTTTTTTTTTTTTTTTTTTTATTTTTGGTTTTTCGAGACAGGGTTTCTCTGAGGTTTTGGAGCCTGTCCTGGAACTAGCTCTTGTAGACCAGGCTGGACTTGAACTCACAGAGATTCGCCTGCCTCTGCCTCCCGAGTGCTGGGAAAACTGCTCTAACTGAGAAGGTGCACATTGTCTTCTCAGCCTCCAGACCTGAGGTCAGTGTGGCGGGCGTGAGAGCACAGCTGGGGAGACAGCCTGGTCTCGCAGTGTCTCAAAGCGAAGAGAGTCTTTGGAGAGCGACCACTTATTAGGACATGTGTGCTTTACACTTTATTTTTGTAGTAATGATTGGCTTCTGTGTGCTGTTTTGGCCTGACTGGAGATAAGGTTCTTCTCTACAAGATTCTTTGTTTGTGTAACAATTATCCTATGTAATTATCTAACATTCCATGGAGGAAAGAGAGACTGGAAAAGTTGATTCTAATTGGAACCATAGTTCTAGAGTTTTAGTCTCTGAACCCCAAACTCTTTTAGTCCAGGAATATTTCAGTATAAACACTCATTTGTTAAAGAAGGATTTTATTATAATTTGTTTTGTTTTAAAACCTAAATTAACCAAAAATTCTACCTGATACACATTTAAAATTCCATTACAACTTTAAGGTTATTATTTCTTTTCATACTAGAAAAAGAATCAGTAGCAATTATCTTTTTTCTGACCATAACTATTGAAACAATAGAACAGACCTAACTTACAAATGATTTCTTGGGCAGCTTCAGAGATGAAGGTAAAATTCCTCACATTCAGTCCCAAACACGGGCTTTCTGAGTCTTGCTGAAGACTAGTTCACAGACTATACTATATATACATAATTTAGGTTTTTGTGTAACTTACAGTATCATTTCCATAAGTACCTTGTATCATAAACACATCCAAACTGAACGAGGAAAAGAAAAAGAAAAAGATGGGATGAAGTGGCCATGCATTTGAGTCAACTGACAATGAAATATTGAAAAATAAAACAAAAAACGAACAAAAAAAACTAATTAGAACTCAGCAGAGCAACTGTGGACAAGAAACAGAGAACTTCATACAGACTATTTTCTTCAAAGTAGGAGTGCTTTTCTATATATACATATGCAAATAATACAAATAAATATAAATAATACAAAACCCTCACTGCGAACACCCTGCCTCAAAACTCCCAGTGCTTTTACTTAAATTCCTTACTATGAACCTAGGAACTGCACATTAACTATAAAACCTTGAAGGTGTGAAGCTGTCTCCACTTCCTTGTGTTTACTATTGGGAGCTTTCAATTTCCCTCTTCTAGAGACTGGGTACAAAGGACTGAATCTGGGTGCTCACACATGCTTGGAAATCTGCTCAGTAATCTGTTGCTGAAATAGATATAAAAATTATCTTCATTTTTTGCTTGCTTGTTTTTGCAGATAGGGCCCGTCTGATTCTCCTAGTTTGGCCCTGAGCTTACTCCATAGCTCAAGTAGTTCCGAGTAGCTGGGATTTGAGGCCTGTGCCACCAGGCCCAGCTCTTCCCCTGGAGAGAGCAAGTTTTTATTTTCTAGAATATAAGAGATAGATTTGCTTTTAAGAGGCATAATCCAGCTCCATGAAAACAGAACACAAGTGGCACCAGCCCCTGCTCAGAGTAGTGGCCTGAGGCCATGCCTGCACTGACCCGTGTGGACAGCATGTGCTGTTGAAGATAGAAGAAATCTACAACCTCAGCTTTAACACTGATATAGTCAGATTTTTTGATAGTGTCTCATATTTCCCAATAGTTCACCATGAAACAGGTTTCTAATGCTATCCTAATTGTCTTCTGTCTACTTCTTAAGCTAAGTAGGCTCAGGTAATCAAGACCTCGGTTCCCAAGGGAGGACTAGGTAGAGCAGGCTCATTTAATTCAAGCCTTCAGTCACAAAGCAACACCTAACTGATGTGGGCTCAAGTAATTCAAGGCAAGGCCTCATTTAGTAAGGAAACTAGGCGAAATGGGTTCAGGTAATCAAGATCTCAGTTACTAAGGAAATGCTGCACCAAGTGGGCTAAGGTAACCAATAACTCCATTACTATGAAAGATTAGGATGGGCCTGGACATTTGCTGATCATGCCCAGATGAAATCTTTGACTGATGTTGAAGGGGAGAAAATAGTAAAATGAAATTTTGAGAAATTAAACATTTAAATTACTAAAGTATTATTTAAGACATACTCAAAATCTGTATTCATGGGTAAGTGGGACATATGATGATGGTTCCAGCTAAGTTCCTGAGTAACACAAATTATAAAACCATAGTGCTTACAACCACAGAAATTCATACCATTGCCTTCAGTGCCCTGGAAAATGTAGTATTTTGTCAGCACACATCACTCATATACAGACGCACTACAACCTCACAGCATGCATATTCTTCAGTGAGAAAAATGACTGAAAATTATTTTGCAAATATGTATTTTACCAACCGCACAATGTATTTGACTTTAGGGAATTAGAATTCTTAATGTGCAAATGCCCCATCCTTCCACCTTCCACATAAAATAAAAGCAAAAAATAAACTAAGTCATGATGACAGAAACAAAAGCAACTTCCATGGCTAAACACGGGAAGCTCGTCAAGAACACTCCCAACACTGTGCCTTCTGCCCATGTGTGTTCTCAGCAGCATCAACTCTGCCACGAATTACAAAGTCATTATTAAATGGACCTCAGTGTGGCAAGCAGTTCATGTTTTGAAAAGCTGTCCTTTAAAGCAGTTACATAATCTAGAAATAGGTATAAAATATGTGAAGAGAAGATATTTCCATGTGATTTAAATTCTCTAAAATGTGAAGCCTGAAAGATGGGTGTGCTCTGTGTGTGTATTTATGAGTGTTGCTCATTTGCCACGGTCATTCCAGCATGTAACCCCCACCCTCCAGGATGGATCATTCACCTTGCAAGACCACCTGGGGTATCTTGGTGACACTATATTCAAAAATTTCAACCCTCTAACCAGCACATGAAAGCTCATAGGTACTCACCCTGCAAACTGGGCACTGCCAGTGACTACTGCTGTCTCTAAGCCTGAACTCATCAGACAAACACTTGGAATGATACACACGAAAACACAGGTCACATATCAACACCTCTCCAGGCAAATGGCATTCAAAACAATACCAGTCATGAGTTTCTGTTTCCCAGTCCTACAAAAAATACAAAATAATTTCGTATGACATTTTGTCAATATCTTCAATAACTAACAACAAAATTGAAACTAAAAGTCCATCACAAGTTAGGCATTATAAACAATTTAAGACATTTAATGTTAAAACAAGAGAGAAAATACCTAGAAATTTACTTCTTTAAATCTTGGATTCTCTCCTATGTAGTCAGAGATACCTTAAGGTGATCTGATAGCAAACACCTCCAAAGTGAATTATGCCCAAAGCCAATCCCAGGTCTAGTATTATCTTTCATTTAAAACTACAATTTAAGGAACAGTGTCTTTTGTAAGCTGAGTGCCCCACACCAACAGCAGCTTAATATTTCAAGCAGACAAACCTGTGTTCTGTCCTGATTTTACAGATTACAAAGGGGGTGCTGACACACTGCGGGGACGGGGTGCACAGTCTCGCGTGGTGTAGCCCACTGTGCTTGTCTCTCATCCACAGTATCTGATGCTTAACTGAAAATAACAACTAATCAAAATGCCCATGTCCCGACAGGTCGCCAAATATGCAGGGTCTGTTAAATTTAGAAAAATAAATTGAAAATGTAAAACTAAAGGTTTAGTCACACTATCTGAAAGAGGCTGATTACCATATGAAACAAAAGGAAGCAGGCTCCGTTCTTGATGTGGCTAGTCCTAGCAATCAAAGAACACAGAGTTGCACAGGCATTCTTCAACAGGTCTCATTAGTGAGGTCTCTCTACAGTCAAGGCAGGCGGGTGAAGTACAGACAGGAAGACTCATTTGCTTTTAGCTTAGAATTCATTCTTTATAAATGTTACCCTTCACTTTTTCTAAAATATACTTCAGAGTAAAGGTTAACTCAACTTGTTTTGGAGATGTGGAAGCCCAATGAACAAAAGGAAAACTGTAACAACACCAAGACTACTTCCGGTGGTGATCCTGACATCCCACATTTGGGTTCAGCTATTAATTGTTTTTATGTATGTCCGCACTCTTTCCAAAGTTGAGTGGCTTCCCCATTTTCTCAGATGCTAATATTATCCCAGCAAATGGGGCTTAAACTAGCACTCAATAAGAACTGACCACATCAACCACATTTCAATGCCACCATCCACTCACTAAGAGCGTAGTCACTATTATTCACAACATTACATCCTCCAACGCACATCCTGAGCCATGGCGAAGGCAGAGTAGTCAATTCTGTAGAAATCTAAACTTTCTGGGTTTATGTTTCATTAAGAAATTGATGGTCTTCACTGATCGAACAGTAATGTAAAGTAGGAGCATTTTCAGGCCCTCACTGCAGCTGTGCATTTCCCTGCACACTCATCTGATGGAGCAATCATGTGGACTGCAATCAGGAAGTACTCATTTTACATAAAACTCAGAAAAACATCTACACTACCAAGTTTGACTGAGATACACCAAAGACATATATGTGAACTTAGCTGAATTAAAATTAAAGTAAATCTCATTTCTGATAGTTCATAATACATTATATATTAGCTATTTCATTTTCTAACTCAAAAATTTTAATATAAATAAGCTTCAGAATTCTAGTCTATTTTTAATTAAAGAACTTTTTCTAAGCTTAAAACAAAATATTTTATTCTCATGGCTGTTTGGAAATACTTTAAAGGACATTAATGATTTATATATATTGGCTAATAGAAACTGCCATCCTTCGTGATTTAATTTTTTATTTTAATTCTTCTTCAATGATGGGTCAAATAGTGGTTGCTGGGATGGTTAAAAGGGCAGGAAGAACACAGTTCCAGCTTTTCCACTCCATCGCCTTCCTCTTTCCAATACACACTTTTACCTACTTATGAAACAGACAGTGGAATGAGTCTGTCCTTGTTGGGGTACTTAACTCTGCACTTTAAGAAATAATTGTAGGAATGTTAACCAGAACTTAAATTAAGCAAAGTACAGAAACTCTTAAAATTAATTTACTAGATATTATTAATTTTTTTGAACTATTTGTTTTTTGTTTTAAGATATCTTACTAGCAGGCCAGGAACTCACTATGTAGCCCAGGCCTAGCCTCTCAAGTGCTAGAATCACAGGTGTGTGCCTTCATTACTGGCTTGGGTCTGTTTTCCTTATGTATATCACTGACTCCATCATCATAAGGGGTAAAGAAGACAATGCTTCTTGTTATTTTAATCATGACAAGAGCTATTCATAACACAGGAAACATGCAAAAGTCACTGATTCAAAATCTATTACAATTTTTCAGAGGTGTAAACAAGTCATGGACCATGGCCAAGCTGACATCACTTAAATAGTGAGGCTGACACACACCTGTCACATATGCCAATAAGCCAAGTTTACATTTGCACTGGATGCCACGAGAAGTCATCAGCTGCTCTCGATACAGTCTAGTTAGCAGCCAAAAGTGTGAAATCCCACTTTAGGACAAGAAAGCCTTTAAAGGGCAAGACTACTGACTGACACAAAGTTCAAAACTGAAGCAGTGCAAAGGTCGTACAGTTTTCACACACAAGTCTAGCAAGAGTTAACTTAGCTAACCTAAACAATATAAAACTATTACCAAAAAAAAATATTAAGAAAAAATAACAGTCCAAAATTAGTTCACCTTGTCTGGGGCTGCTGTCCTGTAAAAAGGCTGCATACTGTAGGCCTTTCAAGATAAAAACAAGATAATCTTGGTTTTTCTACCATAATTTTGCTCATATCAGGTAATACAGAGGGCTAAAGGGATTTCGCACATGGTTCATTACTAGAAGTATAACTCATAGTACTTGGCGAATGATGCTAAGAGAAAAGGCTATTGATGAGCTCATCATTAATGAAAAGGATTGTCACTGACTGTAGAAGGTTATGGATAGACAATGAGAAATCTCTTAGGGAATTCCTGTGTCATGAGATGTACACTCTTGTCAGGAAAATATCTTTCAGCAAATAAAGTCTGTGCCACACGTATCTATACAATACCACAAATGTATATCTGATTGCTCTGAAACAGGATTACACTGAATGTTTTGAAAAATCAGAATAATGAAAGTGAGAGTGGTAAACTCAGCTCACCACAGCATGAAGTTTATACAGGCCGCCCTCAGAGCCTAGGTGCGAAACCTCCCATCTAGCAGCAGGCGGATACACTGTTGGGCTGACACGCTGGAGTCAGACTGGCACAAAGCCTGGCCTGACACCCGTGTCTCTATGATCTTGGGCAGAATGCTTAGCTTTTCTCCATGTCATTTTCTATCTGTAAAATGAATAGTTTCCTGTGTCTTAGTAAGAACCGAATGAGTTCATAGGTACTTAGTGCACAGAGGAGGTCTGCACAGCCTAAGCACTCAGGAGATGTTAGCTGGTGTTATTATCTATGTATTGCACAAAACAGAACTAAGACACAAATGAATAATGAGTGCATTTCTCTCCTAGTACTTTAGAATTCATTATCATATCTGATTTTCACATTTCTCTGAGCAATGTAGAACAGGAAATATAATTAGCTCCAATGAGAGGATAAAAAGGAAGTTCAGAAAGATGTTTGGCCATGTACCAAGGGAGACGTCTGAAGAACTGTTGGGAAATATATTCCAAATTCTGATCAAGGTTCTTTAATAATCAAAAGGGAGTTTTAACTCCCTATGTTTTATACATTACACTGCTAAGCATGTGTATGATAGTGTGCTTTAATGCAGATGCTCTGTAAAGTGAGTTTTCTACCATTCTAGGTTTAATTTAATTTTGTTAACAAATTCAGTTAATCATTTACATGGGAGGATATAATGCTTACAAATTTTAGTGACTTTAAATATTGAAAATAAATTACAATATTGCCTAGTGGAACAGAATTCAGAGAAGGAGAAAGAGCCAAACAGCAGGAACTCATGCACACAATACACCACTACATGATGAGAAGAACAGAACCCCCAAAATACTGAGCAAATAGAGGCTCTTGACAGAGCCACTTCTCAGTAAGTCAGTTTAAAAATCAGAGGACTCTAGTGTAACTGAATCATCAGCACTCATTTACTAGTTAGTAAACAAAGGGTTGTTTACTTCTTTTTGTAACCAAGGTTGAGAATGAATATTCAAATGTATGTATATATACACACATATACATACATATAATACACATACATAAATGACATAAAGATAAAACATTTCAATTTTTAAACAGCAACAGCATCAAAGGTACATTGAAATTTGTGTTTAAGGTATTTAAAACAACGAACTAGTCAGGCAGTGATTGTGCACACCTTTAACCCAGCACTAAGGAAGCAGAGACAGGTGGATCTCTGTAAGTTCGAGGCCAGCCTGGTCTACAGAGTGAATTCTAGAACAGCCAAGGCTACAATGAAACTCTGTTGCAAAAAAAAAAACAAAAACAAAAATAAATAATGAATGAACTAATGACAAATATAACTATAACAAAAAGGGTAAAAATCTAAATTGCTTTTAAAAACTAATTCTTAAATTCATATGCTACATGTATGCAATGTGCTGGAATGTCCAGGTTAGCTTGTATTCAGAAGCAGCCTCTTGTTTCCTCAAGAATGAAGCAAGGAAGCCCCTCTTGCTGTGGCTTCAGGCAGTAAGGTCTGTGAGGAAAAAGGCCATCAATGCTAATCCAATGTTTTCCCTAAGAGGTGTGAGCCTAGTTAGATTTCACGGTAAATATAAACCAATACTTCCTACAAGCTGGCACTTGATTTGGAAACAACAGATGACAGCAGTCCCTCAAGGTGTCGAGCTCGCCCCACTTGGGTTTGGTATTTCAGCTCATTCACTGCGAACATAATATGCTCATATCTTTAGAAACTCACAAAATACGTATTTCTATTACTTGGGCTTTTTTAAAATAAAATATAAAAAAGCCTAAAACAATGAGAAGTGAAAAATACAGAGAGAAAAATGTAGAATGCCCCTTTTTATTGAGAATGATGCTCTCAGGTCCAAGAGTAGCCTCAAGTCCTGATATCAGGAATCGTTCACTTCAAAATGCATGGAGTGAAGAGTCTAGTCACGTCTGTAATTAGTCAGGACTCACCCGCAGCAAAACAAAAAAACAGAAGGATTCTACACAAAACTGAAATCTGGGGTTCTCAGCAGAAACCCTACTCCTATACTGACATGAACTGTGAAAGAAATGAGGTCCCGAATCCAAATTCAGCAGGTCTATAAAAGGAGAAAGTAGTTTTACAAATAATATCATTTTTTTCTGAAAGATTTTTTTTAAGCCAACACTAGCAACCAAATTCTTTATTAGCAGATAAAAATCACTTACAAATAAAAGTGCAGCCTTGTCCTGGGAACTGTCAATCACCAACAGTTCATAATAATAGCCTTGTTTCAAGATATATATTGTTTATATTTTATCTGCAAATGATCCAAAACTCAAGGTTACCTGCTTCCTATGTTACAATAAGTATTTTTGAAACACCTTCCTTCCTATCCTTGATGGGCACTTTATAAACCAAAAGGCTAATTTGTAAGACATTAATTTATATTGATCACAAAGATAACTAGTAAATCCTAAACTTCAGTCCTCTAGGAAGTGGTAAAACTCTGCCCAAGAAATATTGTTCTCAATATTTAAGAACAAAGAGGATGAGATACTAGAAATATGGATTAAAAATATGGCCTCCCATCATGTGTACTTAAGAGTAAGCGGATGATGAAACAGTTTATGAACGTGAGCGTGTATGCATGCATGTATGGCAAGTATATATTCAAGCATGTGTGTTCGTGCACGTGTATGTATGCATTCAATAATTATTTTGCAATACTGAGCTGGTCTTGCATAGAGTGCCAAAAAACACTCTGCTACTTTTAACAACTCAAAAGGAAAAGGCATCAACATAACAAAGTATTAACTGTTCAGATAACAAGATGGTGCTCCATGTCTTCTAACAGAACTCCAGAAGCTCTGGAAACCATGCTTATGGGAACTATTTGGACCTTGTCAGTTAATGCTACTTATTACCAGTCTACGAATTTTCAGATGACCACAAAAATTCCCGCATTTTTCAAATACTGTGTGTGTGTCATTTAGAAAACAGTTTGTTGTGTATACTTATTTATTGACTACTGTGTAAACAGGTCATTTAGAAACAGGAGTGGTCTTATGAATGTTGCTGTTCTGTTCCATAAACTTATATACACATATGAGAATCACCATGAGGATGCTTAGACACTGACAATTTTACTATAGTTTCTCCAACAGAATTGGCACTTATACAGGGGGCTGCAAATTGTGTATGAGATCATTACTGGAAAATGTCTGAGACTATTTCTTGGCTAGAAGGAGGGATTTTAGTAATACAGAGGCCTCTTCAAAGACAGACAATAGTCTCATACAGGCCAGTGAGCTTTTAGGACACGATTGTTGTACTTAATAAAAATAATGGTCCAGGGATGCATGTATTTTGATTGTCTCAAGTTCTAAATTAAATATTAGAAAAGAAAGGTAGTAGAAGTGTATTAACAATGTAATATCAACAAACTGACTTTTAAGCTCCTTTTCCCATTGCTCTGTGGGAGAAAGGAAAACTGTATCATTGGCTTCTATTTCTCCACACACTGATGGGAGTGAAGAGAAGCATTGTTCAACCTCTGCTACATAAAGTGACTCAAGAATTAATCCTGTTTCCCCACTTCCGACAGCTCAGCTCCTCTCTTCAGGGGAGTAGGAAGAACACTGTCATCTATTTCTTTATAACAGAAGCCTCTTTCTAAAGCCTACCCTAACTCTGAAAAAAGGGTTCAACAAATGTACTACACTCTAAAACTCAAGTTTGGAGGGCACCAAAGCATTTGAAATCACAAAGCGGTGAAACTAGAAAGTCTCAAACACTGGTGTGCAGAGCCCTGACCCACAACTTCATGCAAATTAGAAAAGGTGGCCCTTCCATCAAATATTCTTGAGGTATACTCTTTTTATTCATGAAAGAACCTGTAAATAACATACAAGGTGCTTCTGTGTGGAGGGCATTCACTAGCTTGTCAGTTCACAGCTTAGACCTGCCTCCTGCAGATGACAGAGTTAATAAAAATACACAAAGCCTGGACAGTGCAGAATCTCTAAAGGGCTGTGCCACAGGTGACATGGTTAATCACATGAGCTTGTGGTGTCATAAGGGCACGAGGACATTCACTGCAAGTCAAGTGGTGAGATACTCATTTGATCAGTCAACTTCATTATTTTACACCTTCAACAAGATCGACTTTTTCAAGGGCAAGCTCTTCACAGAATTTATATTGGAGAATACTGGTAACAAAGTAAATAGTCTAAATTAAAGACTACTTATATGGCTAGTTA
Organism: Chionomys nivalis; assembly: GCF_950005125.1. Lineage (NCBI taxonomy): Eukaryota > Metazoa > Chordata > Mammalia > Rodentia > Cricetidae > Chionomys > Chionomys nivalis. Next base: position 32,340,092 of record NC_080098.1, read on the forward strand.
AAAACTGATGCTTTTGCCAGGCGGTGGTGGCGCACACCATTAATCCCAACTTGGAAGGTAGAGGCAGGCGGATCTCTGTGAGTTCAAGACCAGCCTGGTCTACAAGAGCTAGTTCTAGGACAGGCTCCAAAGCTACAGATAAACCCTGTCTGGAAAAAGAAAGAGAGAGAGAGAGAGAGAGAGAGAGAGAGAGAGAGAGAGAGAGAGAGAGAGAGAGAGAGAGAGAGAGAGAGAGAGAGAGAGAGAGAAAACAAACCACAAACCCCCAAAAACCAACAACAAAAAAACTATTGCTTTTACTATACTGTCCTCAGACACTTATTTTAATCATTTTAAAGTCTTAATCTATAAGTAATAACTAGAACTTTATAAGGTAGAGTGAAGATATATAGTATAAGGTAGAGTAGATATATATATCCACTCACCAAACAAGGCTAATTAACTTATCCATTTAAAGTCCATTCTTTTAGCTGTTTTGAAATACATTATTATTAACTCTATTGCCTTTCTGCACAAGAGATCATTACTAAGCATACTTATTTTCTGGTTTATTTATACTTGCTTTAAGTATATTTGTGTATGCTTCATGGACATATTCTCATTTAATCCTTGTGGTGGTTTGAATGAGAAAGGCTAACATAGGCCCATATATTTGCATGCTTGGTTCCCAGTCAGTAAACTGTTCAGGAAAGATAGGAAAGTGTGGTCTTGTTCTAGGTTTGTCAGTGGGGTGGGCTTTGAGGTTTCAAAAGCCTCCACCAGTCCCAGTGTCTCTGTCTGCCTGCCTACCTGTAGGTCAGGATGTAAGCTCTGAGCCCCTTGTCTGTCTGCCTGTCACCATGCTCCCTGCCCTAATAATAAAGGATTAACACTTTGAAACTATAAAGAAGCCCCAAATTAGTTTCTTTTATAAGAATTGTCTTGGTTATGGTGTCTCTTCAGTAGTAATAGAACAGACAATCTTTGATTGAATGAAATAAATATTAATATGCCCACATTACAGCAGAGGGCTGAATCAATGAAGTTTAGACAATTCCAGACATGTAAGCAAGGACATTATGACATTCCATATACTACTTTACCCTTGAGTCTTTACAGTTATAAATTTTATAACCTAAGCCTAAGTTTGATATACTCAGTTATATTACATATACTTATTTGGTATAAAACTATTGTGAATAAGAACTAATTAGCATTAAACCTGTATAATTGCTGTTTAATATACTTTAAGATGTCATTTAGTAAAAAGGGAAAGGAAAGACTATAAACATGTGCAAAGAAACATGTAAAATAAAAAGAAATATAAAACATAATACATAGTAAGCTAACTAACTGCTTGATGAATTAAAGAGATTTCAGTCTGAGGAAGAACAAAGTATATCCCTTGACTCTAAGAATTATGTACACATGACCCACAAGTCCTCAGTTACCATTACACTCCCACCTCACAATTCTCTGCAAGTCTTCTGAATCTCCAAGTGTCCAAGTGCTTGGGGCAGGCTATCCCATCTTGTCTGGACTGTCCTGAGTCACACTGGGCTCTCAATTCCTACCTGTGCTCTATCCTGGCTCACTCCCATCTTGGCTACTGCAACAACCAAGTTCCAGCTGCTACAGGGACTTGAGAGCAGCAGTCACAGCTCTTCAGAAATATTTCCAGGGTACAAACTAAATTACACTGATACAAGCAATGATTTTCCTCATGTTTTTGAGGCTCTGACATAAAAAAAAAAAAGACTGACAAAGCGGTTAGAGCTGAACAACTCCCTACATTTAGGACTATAGAGACACTTGGCAGTGGTGCCGTGGCTTGTCTGTTATGTCACCAGAAAAAAAATGAAACAAAGGAAAAGCTTTCAGGAAAATTTCCCACAATGAACCAGTTTTTAAGATTTTATGAGATTTTCAAAATTTTAGATTTTAGAAAATTAAATCACTAAATCCCCCAAAACATACATTTGAAACCTATTATCTTAAAAGATATTTATTAAAATAAGGAAGGCATTTCCAATTGGTTGGTTAAAATAACAAAAAAAATATAATGGTGAGACAGAAATACCACAAATAAAATCAGTCTTGATGTAAGAAGAAAATCCTTCTCTATGTGCCTCTCTGCATCAAACCGTGTCCTGAAAGGATACAGTCGTGTAAAGCATCTCCCCTAAGGGAAGTCAGAGCAGGTGCTAAACAGAGGTACAGGAAGAAGTAACTTTCTATCCCTTCTGATTGACTTATGCTCAGGGCCCACCCGCAGCCTGCAGGTTGTCACATGACCAGTCACACTAGCATCTGGGATCTTTGTATGTGCATGAAAACTCTACTGTAAGCCTGGCTCAGGAGTTGATGCCATTCAAGTGAGCTTTCCTAAATAGGCAATGTGTCCCTTTCCATCTGTCTAGGCAGTATAAACACTGTCCTGCACTGAAACATTTTTTTAAATTAATATTAGCCGAAGAAAGCACCAGAAGTGCCATGACTTATATGCACATTTAGTTTTATTTTTCAGATGCAAGATAACAGAATGGCAAGATTTTTATAAAAGTTAGTTTTCTCCTAAGGAATCACAAGGAAGCTATCAATATAAAGCCTTATGTTAATAAAAATGTTAAAACCTGTTAAATTTCTGACAATGAATTTCTATACATTATATTAATATCCAAAGAAAACCAAAAGTCCAAATTTCTGAATTTATCAAGTAAAATAGACTTACAATCTCATCTCCTGGTAACCAATAGCCTTCTTGCTCAATACCAGCCTTTGAGCCTTTGCAGCCCACTGTTAGAGTTTCGACAATAAGACCATCCTTCACAGCTAAGCTCAGCTGACGGGTGGTCTCTTTGGGATGCATACCGTGGACTCGGGACATATACCTGAACACAGAGGAAACACAAAGTTAGAAATTTCTCAGTAATGCCAACTAGAAAGGAGTAAACACGAATCTATTATCATGACTTATATTTACGGAAGGAACAAAGGAAGAGAAGTTGAGAAGAATGGGGAGGAGGGGAGGGGGAGGGACGGAAGGAGGGAAAGAAGGGGGGAGGAAACAAGTGTTTAAGCTCTCAACTCTATGATGCTATTTTTTTCATAGAACATGATAAATTAGGCAAAGGTTTTATTTCCAAGCTCTTCATAGATCGTTAGAAACACAAGTCATTAGATCTAAGGCACATCGCCCCGAAGTATCTGTGACAGGATCTTTTTAGACTGCAACATTTTAACAGTTTGTTTTTAGCGATTAGCAATTTTCTGAATTAGGTCACATTTTAAATATTTTTAAGACAAAACTTTTTTTTATATCAAACACAATTATAAAGTAAAGAAACTAAAGGAAAAGATCAAACCAGCATCACCCAAGATGGGGCAGCCTAACGACACACGGGTCCTTTCAGACAAACTCACTGAGGAGCATATGGTGCTAGTTTAAGAAAGACAGTGGTGCAAAGTAGTCCCAGCTAACAGACACAGATCACCGGGCACACCTCTTCCTTTCTTCTGCAGACTCCAAAGACAGACTCTCATAATCCTCTATCGAGGACTTCAGAATACTTTTAAAAAGTACTTGAACTCAAAGCTCAGGAAATGGTGCTAGTAAGTGTGTGAGATTATGTGAGATTATGCTAGACAGAGAACATGGACACATGTCATCATCAGAGGAAATGTACACACTAGTGCTAACTGATTTACATATTTATGGTGTTTTAAAAATAAAACAATAAGTGAAACATTACAAACTGTCCCTGAAGACAATAATAGTAATTCCTATGTTAACCAGCTACTTACACCAATATTTCACTATTTGTATATGTCCATCTGTACATCATTTATTATTGGTTATATTTCAAACAAAATGCTACATATTCTGATTTTATTCATTAAAAAAAGAAAAAAATGGAAAACACCAACATTTTGTTTCCCTATAAACTAGTGGCTTTCAAAGAGCCCTTTGCCAATCTAGATAAGAACAGAAGCTGTAATCCCAGCACTCAGGAGGCATCAGGAGTTTGAGCTCAAGGGCAGGGTGGACTACAAGCCTCCATAGCAAGTTTGAGGCTAGACTAGGCTACAGAGTGAGACTCTGCCTCAAAACAATGACAAAAAAAAAAAAATCAGACTTCTTCCCATGAATATCCCGTCTAAGAAAAGACAATAATATATCTTAATAATTAAGTAAAATAAAATAAGAGGAAATAAAACAGGACATAAATTTTTATCATGATTTTGAAAATGAAAAACAAACAAAAAAATCCAAAAAGAAAACCCAGCATTTAAGGACCTTTTTGAGTCAAAAGATGAATTTCTGTCCTTTTTCTGGAGAAAGCCCAGAAGGGCCCAGTGAAAGGGGTTATAGCGAGCCCTGCGTTTTCACCATGGGGAAGATGATGACTTTCTGTTTAGGAGACAGCTCACTTTTACAGATTTCCTTTTTCTCTCATATAATTAACTGAAGGACTAAGACAGAAAGAGACATGGAGACTATGATTAGAGAACAGACGGAACACTAACTCCGACAATGAAGATGCTGTAATCAGCAAATGTGTCAGGAAGAAGATGAAGTCCAAGCACACTGATTTATCCACATTCTCAATAAAAGCTTTTAAAAGCTACCTTAGACATTATTTAATTTATAAATAAGTTTCTTAATTATCACACAAAACACCATATATAATGAAACATAGAAACAAAAGAATCAATAAAAATGGAAAGCACATCAAATGTGACAAGGTAAAAAATAGCATTGCAGAAAGACTGAAAATGAACAGAGATGGAGGATGGGCGAATAGGATCAAAATACAATATATGAAATTCTTGAAGAATAAAGATACTTTAAAAATTAATTGCTGGGCGGTGGTGGTGCACATGCCTTTAATCCCAGCACTTGGGAGGCAGAGGCAGGTGGATGTCAATAAGTTTGAGGCCAGTCTGGTCTACAGAGCGAGTTCCAGGACAGCCAGAACACAGAGAAACCCTGTCTCAAAACATCAACAACAACAACACAAACTAAATGCAGAATATTCATACAGAATAACATTAAATGACAATTAAAAAACAATTTAAAAACAAACATGGCAGGATGGGGTCTCAGTTTACAGGATTTGGAACTCAGAGCACCTGCACTGAAAAAAAAGACACAAGAAACTATCAAGACTAAGACAGCTATAATATAAAACCTGTAAGAAGTAAATGGAGTGCTAGAGACATTCATTCACTTCTCTGAGTTCACACATGGAAAATATCTATGGGAAACAAAACATGGATTTAGGTCTGGAACCTAAACTAAATACCAGCAATGGGTACACAGGACTGACCATGAAGTGGTCACAAAGACAGCCTAGGTAGGTTTCCAAAAGTGATACAGACTTTGTTGGTCATGCAATTGAAACAGACGATGAACCTGGAACATCACAAAGATCCAAGAAAGACAAGACTAAGGCCATTAAGTCAGAAAAACCGCCTGATAGTATTAACTTAGAAGTTTTTTCTTGAAGAAAACACAGACTCATCACTGGCTAATTGAACGCACAGCAAAGAGCCATGCAAATCAAACCTCACTAGAGGACATAGACACACACAAGGGAAACCACCATAGTCCCAAACTGCTACTATTTTCATGTCTTCACAAAATATAGATGCTGTAGTTTTCTAAAAAAAAATATATAAGTGATCACAATTTGGTTATTTGGTCAATTAACAATTCCAGTTTCCTAAGATATAAATAAAAGATTGGCAGAAAGCTTCCCTATAAAAAAAGTCAATGGGGACATGGTCAGAAGTTGAATTTGCTATACTTCAGAGGATAACCACATTCTCTTCTATCCCATAATATAAAGGTAGAGAAGGGTACAAAACATATAATGATTAAAAAAAACTTTACAAAACATCAGTAAGAATGAAAGCTAGTATACCAAAGGAAAGCTCATGCACAATTTTAACAAAAGATATTTACATATACAGTCTAATATTAAAATCTGTTTGTGAATGTTAATACATGTATATGATTCAAATATCAAAAGCAAAAACATTACTAAATGTTCAGTGAAAATTTAATATTGAGAACTATAAACATAAAATCTATTAATAGACTAAAAGCAAAACAAGTCATTAAAAATGTAATTCAGGGGGCTGGCAAGGGCACAATGGTTTAGAGCTCAGCTCAGAGCCCCCACATGGTGGCTCACAACCACCTGCAGCTATGTCCAGGGGATCCAAGGCTTTTCTGGCCTGCATGGGCACCTGTGCTCTTGTACACATACCTACATACAGACATAGATACAGATGCACAATTTAAAAATGTAATCCAGGTTGAAAGGTACTTCATGAAGTTCAATGCCCAGCCCCATAAGTACGCAGAAATGAGTAGGTACTTCTGTAATGTGACCAGGCTATTCTAAGATATCTCCTGTGGCTGCTCCTCTCCAAAACACTGAAAGCCAGTAAGCAATACAGCGGAAAGGACACAAAAATCCAACAACATATTTGCAAATCACATAATTAGAAACCTAAAAATTCAGCTGACAAACTATTTTTAAACACTTTCATAAATTCTTTTGGAAAACCAACGGAGATATTAAAATAGAAGGATTTATATACCAAAATCAGGTGATCGTTTTTCATTAGTTAATTGGATCAGGTATTAAAGAGAGACTAAGTACTTTGTGCACACCAAGCCCATACTCTACCACTAATCTAAACCCAAGTCCCAGACAGTGAGAGTTAAAGAGTAGCTGAATGTACCACTCAGGTACATCATCAGGGACCACCAGAAACAGAGAAGACTGAATCAGGACAATTTTGACACCCATGAATACCAAAGATGGCATCAGGGATGCAGGCTATGCAATGGAGCACTCAGATCACTAGCAGAAAGGTCAGCTGTCACTGCACGGCCCCGGGATACCTGACTGCTAGGATGGGGCTGGGGAACAAGGTCCTGTGTCCAGTTGTGCCCATAAGCAAACCCTAAACAAACCAAGTTTAAATGTCAAAAACAAACCCACAAGCATTCGAAGGGAAACACGGGAGACTTTCTTATAACTGGTGTGAGAATACCTTCTAAGCATGGAAAAAAGCTACAAGTGACACTACCAATAGAGAGATTTACACAAAAGAAGTCGTTTCCACATGGGGGGGACCACAATAACCTATGTTAAAATGCACATTCTAAAGCTCTGGCGTGTCCTACACAGTCCTAAGAATCCTAGCACACACATGCTGACCTCCCTTTACAAAATGCTTAGGATAAGAAATAGTTCAGATTTGTAATTTTTTCAGACTGTGAAATATTTGCACATACACGAGAGTCCTTGGGGATGGAACCCAGCTTGAACAGGAAACTTTTCCGTCACACATATGTGATCTGAAGGTAATGTGTGCACTACTATTTGCGGTTAGTGTGCCTGTGTTCAACAGACGCAGCTCATGGGTAGCATGGAATTCTCCACTTGTGTCAGCATGCTGGAAATCAGGCAGTATGGCACTGACATTAGAAGTGGGCTTGACTTTACACACTCTGTAAGCTTTGGCTAGTGTGTAGGCTCAGTACTGAGCAATGGCTCTCCTAGTCAGCTCTGTCTTCACTAAATCAATCTGCCTGGGCTGTTTCGGTTAGGAGTCTGTAGAATATACATCGTAGGTAGCAATAATGCCTTATTTTTGTGGGATTTTGTTTGTTTGTTTGTGTTTTATTTTAGTTTTTGAGACAGGGTTTCTACAGTCCTAGCTATCCTGGAACTCACTCTGTAGACCAGGCTGGCCTCAAACTCACAGAAATCTGCCTGCCTCTGCATCCCAAGTTTTGAAATTAAAAGCATGTGCCACCACTGCCTTGTGACATTTTTGTTTTCTCAGGGAATTGTTAAACTAGCCACTATTCCACAAGATACTTGAAGACGGCTACTGGCAAAGTGGCTGTCTGATGTCAGAGTACATTTCCCGAAGGATTTCCCTTTTCTCATCCCAGGTCGTTAAGAAGAACATTGTTGCATCTTATTATTCCTTGACACACTTCTGTAAAACCTAACTCAAGGACTGATTCCCACGTCTCTCAAAAAGTAAAGGAAATGATGAGAACTGGGCCAGAACAGCACCGTTCCTATGCAGAGGAGTGATGTCACAGCCCGAGTACTGTCAGCTTGAGATGTTCACCTGGAGTTAACCTGCCTTCAGAAGCTGCGAGGCCAGGTGCCACACAGGGAGGTGCTGTCACACTGGAGCAGACTCGTAAAGCACTTGGGCCTTTAGAGTTCCTTTGAGGGACAGTACCAGAGACCTTCTCATCTTCTACTGCAGTGTGACTCAGTATAAAGGTCGCCAGTGCAAAAATGTCTAACTACTTAGAATTTCTTTGGACACTTTCAGTGCCTTTCCTCATCTTTCCTGTTCACCTCCACTCCTGTCCTCCTCCTCCCACTGTCTGCAGCCTCAGGATCCTGCTTTGCAACTTTTGTGATGCACTCAGACATGCTGCAAAATTCTTAAGAGTTTCATCTCCCCTGAGCCAGTTCTGCATGTCGAAGACCCTCCACCCCCACAGGAAAGAGAAACACATACAGTTAATTCTAACAGAAAGCACTTATCACTTTTAGAAACGTGAGCGATTGTATGAACCATTTCTGAGACTTATCATTTCCCTTTGAAGCCAGCGATGACTCGATCTCAGACTGCACCATACCAAGATGAAGTTCTGAGAGCTGAGCTGAGAGCAGTGGCTTCTCCCGGGGAAACGGCTGCTAGGAAAGTACAGCCAGGCTTTGTGCCCAGCACAGCTCTAACTCATGGCTTCATGCCCTCGCACCACACTGGTTACAGGTTCTAAGGCCTGAGAACACCACCATTCTGGTGGCCATGCAACACTTATTCCAAGTGTATGCTGGAGAATCTGGGCCCAGACCTCAGCTCAGTGCCTCCCCATGCCCAGCCGGCACAGGTGTCAGGTTCTCAAGGAGGCCTGGAATCTACTCCCCCGAGTTGTCCCCTGACTTTTACCTGGCCTTCACATGGAATGTGGATGCACAATGCTTTCATGCACATACACAAAAGAAGTATAATTTTTCATTTTTAAGTTAAAATACAATTTTTTTAAAATCACATATAGTTTGACAATTTTAATTTTAATCTCATTTATAAAAAGTAGTCACAGAAAATTCATATACCTTATCCAGGCTACTGATGAAAGAAAGAAGCAAAATATTTAGGCCTTCCATTTAAAATATCTATAAATTCCTCTTGATCTCATTTACTACAATTCCATTTGCAATTCTTAGTGGAGTGTACTTTACACAAGAGGCAGGAATGTTCAAAAGTAAAGCGTTAAAAAAAACATAATTCCCGTGCAACTGAGACATTGTCTTCAATCTGCAATTTGGCCCAGAAAAGTCTTCAGTGGAGAGAGAACTAACTATAAATGATGAGTAATACTAAATGATCTGGATCCTTATATCAGAGTGCAGTGGGTACACTGTTCCTGAGCATGCCTGGCTGGAACAGACAGGACAAGGGACAGGAGGGACAGAGACACGAACTTGCCCACTCTGACTGCCCTGCTTCTCACTTAGCACCCAAACACACTCTTACTTCCCATTTACTTCTTTTTAAAGTTCTGTTTTAACTGTATGCACATGAGTGCGTGTGAGCATGGACACACACACACACACAGAGAGAGAGAGAGAGAGAGAGAGAGAGAGAGAGAGAGAGAGAGAGAGAGAGAGAGAGAGAGAGAGAGTCTGGTACATGCTAGACACGCATTCTAGCCCTGGACTATACCAAAGCCTGTCTCCTCTTCACACATTCCTTACGAGCATGTTCAATGTTCCTGGTTTTGAATGCTTCTGGAATGAAATCACAGTACACACATTCTCTGTAATCTGCTTCCTTTCCTCAGAATACTCTGTTACACTGGATGGATTAATCAGACTGCTCAGTATAACAACCTGCTGCATGAACACGTGACTTCTCTGCACAGCTCTGCTGTTACTCCTAGATTTGGTTGGTGTTTCAGTTGCTCTAGTCTATATTTCTTTTCTATGTTGTGTTAGTTTTATTTTTTAACTAGTACTGCTTTAACTTTATTGACATTTATCAAGACTATGGTCACAATTCATTTTTATATATCATAACTTTTACTTGCATTTCCCCTATCCTGTGTCCCTTCCCCACTCCCATTCCCAAGGTAAATCATGAAGGAGTTCTCAACTGAAAGGTAAGCATCCCTGGGCCAGGTTGTATGTGTTCCTGGGCTTCAGGTAAAGAGTCAGTGGGGCGCAGAACTATTATACTATGTAAGTGACATCTTTTACCATTGTTCTTTCCTTTCAGGAAATACTTCTGTCTTCACTATCATATGCTAAATGTAGATATCTTCCAACCTACCAGTAAAGATTGGTAAAAATGAACTACCAATATCTTTAGCAAACTGATCTCAAACCACACTAACCATAAAAAGCTAACCATAAAAAAGAACATACAATTTAAACATTCTTTATCAGAAATACTGATAGCTACAAGTGATTTAGGTCTGGGGCATCTCTGCATAAAGTTTACCAGCTGAGCATCAGATGCTTCAAGTCTGAAATGCAAACCTGTTGAGTACCACTTTGAGGCTTGAGACCAAAGATCATCTTCAATTTGCATCTTCATACTAAAGCTACTCCAGTAAGTTCAACCTAGAACAAGCCAAGAGATCGGCAACATGGAAAGCAAGGCACCAGTTGTTTTGTCATGGTGAGGAGGACTGAGAATGCTGTCTAGCCATGAAAATTCCCTGGTCTCTTACTAAGATACTACATGCAAAGGGTGCTGATTTTCAGAAGGTAAGAAATTACTTTCTCAATAAAACCAAACTAGGTAACAGCAGGGCAAGTAGGAGAATGTGTATGGTTCACTAAAGATCTAGGGTTTTCAGTTGCTAAAGACAGATCACGGAGTAAAAAGTACACCGTCAGTGTTTAGCAAATGTCACTGAAGACCGTTGAGTGTACTGTGCATTAGTCGTTAGCTCTGGGTACAGGATTAGGCCAAGACGAGAGCCCCTATAAAGATGGCACAGCAGTAGACAAGGCTGACTGCTAATAAACCATTCCACAATATGGGTGGCCACAGGTCGTGGGGTTTTACAGTTCTTTTTACGAGAGTTTTTTACAGTTGTGTCTAGATCCTAAAGAAGAGAGACTTGCTATACAGCAAAATAAAACCAGATAGATCCTACATGGCCACAGAAAACACAGGGACTAAAGACAGAGCTGTAAGACATACAGCTGTTAGGGTATAAAACAAAGTGCAGAGAATATTCTTGTAGATGGCTTAAGAAAAAGAATAGTGGGCTGGAAAAATGACTTATTGGTTAGGAGCATGTAATAATCTTCCAGAGAACCTTGTTCAAATCCCAGTAGTCACGCTAGGTGGCTAACAACTCCAGTTTCAAGGGATCTGATGTCCTCTGCAGACATCTGCACTTCTGCACAAATCCATGCATATACTCATGATAAAAATAAACACGTCTTAAAACAGAAAAATGAAGTTATTTATTTATTTGCTTACTAACTTGGCTTTTTGTTGTTGCTTTTGTTTTGTTTGTGGTCTAGGCTGACCTCAAACTCAAGGCAATCCTTCTGCCTCAGTCTCTTGAGTATGGCATTTACAGCCTTGAGTCATCATTCTTAGTGAAAAAAAGAAATTCTTAAATAAAAATTCAAAAGCACAAAATGTCAGGGTAAAGATTGGATCCAATTACACTAATAAAAATCTAAATGAGGCAACTTGGTACCGTGGTACACTGTAGTTCTAGCACTTGGTACCGTGGACACACCTGTAGTTCTAGCACTTGGTACCGTGGTACACTGTAGTTCTAGCACTTGGTACCGTGGACACACCTGTAGTTCTAGCACTTGGTACCGTGGACACACCTGCAGTTCTAGCACTTGGTACCGTGGACACACCTGCAGTTCTAGCACTTGGTACCGTGGACACACCTGTAGTTCTAACACTTGGTGCCGTGGACACACCTGTAGTTCTAGCACTTGGTACCGTGGACACACCTGTAGTTCTAGCACTTGGTACCGTGGACACACCTGTAGTTCTAGCACTTGGTACTGTGGACACACCTGTAGTTCTAGCACTTGGTACTGTGGACACACCTGCAGTTCTAGCACTTGGAAGGTAGAAGCATGTGGGTTCCTGTGAGTTTGAAGCCATGCTGGTAAAAACTTGAACAGATGACAGCACTAAAAGCTAAAAACATGTCCAGAGAACATGTAACTCCTGAAGGAAATAATACCCAGAACAAGACCATCTACACGTCAGTGAAGTTAACACCAGCAGGGGAGAGTGAGTAGAGCACACTCAGAACTCTGCACTGTCTCCAACAGCTGCTGCGGTGTACACCATGTCCTCCGCTCTCCTGACTTCACTCTATTCATCAGCAGTAGGAGGAGAGAGGGGGAGTAACAGAAAACCCAGAGCTGTGAAAATTAAATGCCACCAGATGATGCCTCCGTGCTCTCCATTACTACAGCCCACCTTGAAATTGCTTTCTTAGTTATGCACCTAAACAGCTATTAGTATTCTGAGTGGACATGCGTGTGTATGTGCAGTGCTGGAGATAGACAGAACACAGCCTCATTATTCTGACAGCCCCACTGCTGTAGTTCCCAGTCACAGCAGTAAGCACAAATGATGTAATCTATTAATCTACTGGGTTTTTGTTTCTTTGTTTGTTTTATTCTGTTTTGTTTTGTTTTTGAGAACAGGTTTCTCTGTGTAACTTTGGAACCTGTCCTAGAACTTGCTCTGTAGACCAGGCTGCCTCTGCCTCCCGAGTGCTGGGATTAAAGGTGTGTGCCATCACCAGCTAACATGAGCAATCTATTCTCAAAATAACCACAGTCAGCAAATTTTTTTAAAGTTTCTAAGAAACTTCAGCAAATTATAAAAAAGAATTTAATCATATTAGTACGAAAATAGCAAGAAGGATTAGGGTTGACTATACCAAAATCATCATCTTCAAAACTGCATGGAGTGGGTCTTAGAATGTACGTGACAACTCTGTTCATGAACGGGTGGAGAATACAAGCACAGAACCTATGGTGTTCCCACACGCCCGAGGACAATCTTGGGTGAGACACCAAGGGGAGGAGGATGCACATCGAAAAGACAAGACGGGTCTAACTGAGAAGGCTTTGAGTTTTATAGACAATCGGAATCAAGAGGATTCTGCGAATACAATCATATATGAAAATCAGAGAAGTGGCTGATAAGATGGGGCTGAGGAGGGAGAACAGAATAGGAAGCCTGAAGTGCCATCGCAGGCAGGGTGAGGCAGCCAGGCCTACAGAGAGCCAGTGTTTCCAGAGGGCAGTGGGAGTGAGGCAGCAGGAGGTCGGGGGTGGGGGAGCCGTGCGGAGGTGGCGGTGGAGTCACTGAGTAAGATGCTACCCATGTGAACTCTACATGAGAAAGGGTGGCAAGAATAAGACACATTGATAGTGTCACCTCAGAAAAGGTGTCACTAACCCAATGACAGCAAGAGGCAGAGACAGGGCAGGATGATGACAACACAGGCAGGAAGATACAAAGCAACTCCAGAATAGCACACACAAAAAAGCAGATGCTCAAGACACAGGGAATCATTTAATCCATCTTTGATTAAATGCATGTGCTCTATCTTAACTCTGTCTGGATTTAAAATTCCTGCTATTCTTCTCTACTGGTTACACACCTCAGTGCAGACATCAAACACCTCTAACGTTGGCCCTTCCCGCCACTTCCCTTTAAATCCTACAGATCCTTCCCATGATCCAGACAATCTATTCTTTCTCTGCTTCTTTTCAAGGCCTTCCAAACTCTCTCTACAACTCTCTTTCAAACAAAATCTGCAGGGTTGTAAATCACTGTCCTCTAGCCTATGCAAGCAAGCTATCCTCTGTACCACACCTTTCTCTATCCTGGATACTACTGTTTTATTCCTCAGTGGTTAACTATGCTCTCATGTGCCTTGTCTTTTATTCTTAGAAGTGCAAAGAAATGTCAAATTTATGCAAACACACAAGCTCCTAAGGCATGATGAGTGCCCTAGAATCTGCCCTCTGGAAGAAGCAACTGTGGACCCCAGCACCTAGAATCACTCCTATGATCTGCCCAAATGAGAAGTCAAGTCACAGTTATAACAGTGACAAAGTGTGTCCACAAATGTCTCAGAACATAAAAGGAGTCAGTGGGAACTGAGATGAGAATGTGGAAGAGGCATCGTCAGGACTCCAGAGAATCCGTAAGCAGAACAGTGAGGGTAGATGTCAGCTTCTGAAGCTAACAACATATTTCTAAAGAGTTTATTTAGGCAATGCTCATTCTCTTCCTCTCTGATAATCCTGAGGGAATAAAATCTCACAGAGACACACGGCTAAATTTCACATCATTCCTAGAAAGTGGGTATCACAGAATCTTAGTAAATAAGCAATGTGCATCTACTTGTACCTTCTCAGGAAGCCTAGGCACAAGGAGGACTTACAGTTCAGGTCTAGGTATTTCTGTAATGACAAGAAATCTAGGAGGACTCAGAAATGTCAATGCCAAACATGTTGCAAGAGGTCAGAGGCCTCACTTTCTACCTGGGATTTGACCCTAAAGTAAGCAATACATATAATTAATTCTGAATTCAGTAGAACAAGCTCCATCAAGACAAATAACCCTAGAAATGCACAGCCAAGTGCACAAGGCAAGGAAGAAGCTTGGCCAGTGACTACTTCAACTGCCTCTCTAGAAGACAGTAGAAAGTAAATGCTCCTACGTTAAGCATCCTGCCTAGCCAGAAATGCCAGTAAAGACAAGTATAATCTCCACTGACCTCATCAGCACGTGTTTAAACGATCTTCTAATAACCCTCTAATACCATGTTAAAATTATCCAAACAAGATGTGAGTACCCTATCTGGGTTAAGGAGAAAAAGGAGGTGACCTGTTATTCCTGCAGTTTATAATGCCCAGAACACTTAAAGATCCAGGAACAATGAGTCAGGAACTGCCACAGCTCAGAGATTCAAAGTCTAAGTTTCACTTCTGTGACTACTTCTGTTCACAAGATTCTTTGTCCTTTGTGTCTTGATTTAACTCTAATGCACATCATATTAAACACATAAATATTTTCAAAATACTTGTTGAACATAAATATTTGAGGCCAAATGTTCCCAAGATTTTTCATAAACCTATCTATCCAAACTGCACAGAAGAGGTAAGTGCACACAAACCTACTGTTCCATACACTTACAGATACCGTAGGAGAAGAGAGCTGCTTTTCCAGTCATCTCCACAGATAATCTAAACTCTTCAGTCTTATTTATGATAAAATAATGATTCAAATGAATTTTTTGATAACTAAACACTAGTTCCTACAAATATAAAAATGGTTTTGTTGACAGGTCATAGTTTACTTGTGGCTGCACCTTGAGGGCATCTTTTTCTATCTCTTAGGAAGATACTATCCTTCTTCTAAGCATGTGAGAACAACCTTCCTAGAGTTCCACCCGCATTTGGCACTACCAGCTATGGGGGACTGCCCAACAGGATGTACATGCAAAGGACTGGAGGGATGGCTCGTTGGTTAATAGCTCTTATGGACTACATGAATCAAGTCTCAGCATCCACAGGCCAGTTTAACTCTAGGGGATCTGGGCCCTCTTCTGGCCTCCACAGACACCAGTCACGCCTACAGTGTACAAACATATCACAGGCAAAAACTCATATACATAAATAAAGATAAAACTTTTAAAAAAATCATGATTTAAGCCAATAGCTTCTCAGTCCAATGCCCAGGATGGGTGAGCAGTGACAACCAGAGGGCCTCACACACTCACAGAGAAGGAGGATAATGTGTACTGTAGGGAAGGCCAGGTCAGGCACCCTCTCAGCTACTGCTAGGAGTCTTAGCTGGGGTCATCCTTGTAGATTCTTGGGAATTTTTTCCCTAACTCCATAATGGCTCCCTCTATCAAGATATCTCTTTCATTGTTCTCCCCGTCTCTCTCCCAACTCTATCATCTCGGGTCCCCTTGTTCCTATCACCCATCCCCTCCTTTCTACTCCCCTTCCCAGTTTACCCAGAAGATCTTACTTATTTCCCTTTCCTTGGGCCCTCCATGTGTGTCTCTCTTAGGGTCTTCCTTTTTACCTAGCTTCTCTGGAGCTGTGGATTGTAGTCTGGTTATCCATTGCTTTATATCTAATATCCACTTATAAGTGAGTACATAATATGTTTGTCTTTCTGGATCTAGGTTACCTTACTCAGGCTGGTTTTTTCCTAATTCCCCTATAATCAGATTATTGACTACCCTAATTGTCATCATAGAACCTACATCCAGTAACTGATGGAAGCAGATGCAGTGATCCACAGCCAAGCACCAGGCTGAGCTCCTGGAGCTTAGTTGAAGAGAGGGAAGAGGGATCATATGAGCAAGAGGGGGGGTTAAGAACATGACTGGGAAAACCACAGAGAAAGCTGACCCGAGCTAGCGGGAGCTCATGGACTCTGGATTGACAGCTGGAGATCCTGCATGGGACCAAACTAAGCCCTCTGAATGTATGTGACAGCTATGTGGCTTCATCTGTTGGGGGGAGGGGGCTGGCAGCGAGACTAGGACTTATCCTGGGTGCATGAAATGGCTTTCTGGAGCCCATTCCCTATGGTGGGATACCTTGCCCAGCCTTGATACAGAGGGGAGGGGCTTGGTCCTGCTTCAACCTGGTATACCAGACTTTGTTGACTTATAAATCTTTACAAAAAAGAAGACAGAAGAGGAGGAGGAGGAGGAGGAAGAGGAGGAGGAGGAGGAGGAGGAGGAGAGAGGAGAAGAAGGAGGAGAAGGAGGGAGATGAGGAGAAAGAAAGAAAGAAAGAAAGAAAGGAAGGAAGGAAGGAAGGAAGGAAGGAAGGAAGGAAGGAAGAAAGGAAGAAAGAAGAAAAGAATGCTATCTTTAGTAGAGCAGCGCTGCACATCTTTAGTTCCAGCACCCAAGGCTGAAGCAGGTGGATCTCTATGAGTTTGAGGTCAGCCTGGTCTGTAGAGTGAGTTCCAGGATAGCTAGAGCTGCACAGAGAAACCTGTCTTGGGGAGGGGAGCGGAATGTCATCTTTAAAAGCAGTAAGGTGAAACATCCTTTTCTGCTGTGAACTACCGTACAGCAGCCACATGGCAGGCTCAGAGAAGCTTATACTGAGGAAAGTGCTCTAGCTGGAAGAAATACAAAGATAAATGGACTATTATCACTGTTCACACCTTCCCAACTTCTCAGCTCTAAGTGAATGGCTACAAATGCCACAAAAGAAGAAACAGTTAACTTGTACCTCCTACAGTAGAGCACAGCACCACCTACACCGTCTAACCACAGTCTCTAATCCAACTATCCCAGTCCCATTAAATTCAGGGGACTGGGGCCACACCGAGTTACTAGACTACAGTGATATGATCAGCACAGCCAGAATATGGAAACTGCAGAACAAATAACCCAGTTTCCTTAGTAAAAATTCCAGAGGAGAACAACAACAAAAAGATAGCCATGGGACTTATAGATTAAAATAATAAAAATAAAAAAAAAAACAGGCAGAACCACACCATTACATAGAGATGGACAAGATACTCAAGGATATACTAGGTCATAAGTCAGTAACCTCAAAGATCCTAACACTTAAGACCTGACTAAAACTGGCTTTTACTTCACATTAAATGGGACTGCTCACCAGTCAGCACAGAAAGAGACCAAGGTCTGGACAAGAACTCACCTATGGGCTTGGGCAACTTAAGGTATTTTAAAAGTTTAAAAGATACCTGTGCATTCTGACACAGAATGAAGCAGAACAGCTTGATTCAAAATGTATGGGAAGGGTGAGAAATCCTGACATTCTAAGAGTGCAGAGTAGGAGTCCTAGCCCACACAGCAACCCTGCCAATGACACTGCCTAGCAAACCTCAGGCAAGGGGACATCAAGGAACTGGCATTGACCAAGAAACAAAGGCACTAGGTTGGGCAACTCCTACACAGTCCTATATGCTTTAAAATTTCAATAAAAACAACAGTATCTTATTTCCTAATTTCAATGCTCTACTACAGACAGTTCAGCTATGGGTTTTACATACTAATTTTTTATTCTTTGAGATTTGTTTCCCAGTGAAAAGAACTGGACCTAGGGCCTCACCTATGAAAGGTAGGCACTTCACCACCAACCAGCCTGAGATTTCTGAAAACTCACCCTCATCTTCTGTACTTACTACATACCTCAAATGGTTGCTTTTTAAAAATAAATAACAATTAAGTAGTAATTAAAGCGACGTATTATTCATTTTAGTCTCCTTTTCCACAGTTTTGGGCAGTTTTTTTAAGCCCACAGGAGGCAGGGCTGCAGCTGGCTTCCTGCCTATCACCTGGTCCTTCCATCTTAGTAGCCTCATCATCTTCAAATGTGGGGACGTGTAAATATGCATGGAGCTCAGCTGTACTATGTATTTATTAATAAGGGTCCCATAGCGCTGTAGAAGTCAGCCTTTATAGATCATGCGGATTTTAATGGACACCATCTAACAAGTGGAGGGCAGAATAAGCATAAAGAAATTCCATTTCAATAAAACAAAAAAAATTATGCAAACTTTTAAAATTGTAACTTTAGCTTTACTTTTTAAAAGGCATCTGGAGAAATAAATAAAACAAAACAAATTCATAACTAAGACTCATTCATAGTACAAAATAAGTAAAAAGAAGATCTATTAGGTAGTTTGATTTGGTTTGGCTTCGCATACTGAATCTTTGACTACTAAAACAAACAGCATTAGAAACTAAGGAGAAAGGGGATTTTTTTTTTCTTTTTGTTGAATGTATAATCAACTAATTTCTGCTAGTAGGTTATAAAGTACTCAGAAATAGTATTAACTAGATAAAGCATGTTCATTTTACATTGAAATAAGCCATGAGCAATAGATTTTATTTAGACAGCTTCATTACAATAAAGCAAGTTACTAACAAGCCTTTTAAATAAAGTTTCTAAGTGCCAAAAAATGTATAATTGAAAATTACTACTTGAAACAGAATATACTTACTGATCTTTTACTTATCTAGCATTTATTTACAAGGCTTCTAAATACAAACTGTTCCTTGTTATTTTTTCCTTCCTGTATTCTTCTGCAAGGCAAAGCTGACTTTAATTCTTTGTAATGTATGAATAGCATAGAGATAAGGCACTTAGGAACTTTTACAGTTACTTGTTTTGTTTCTTTCAGTTTACTTACTTTGTAATACGGTCAATGTTGGCAATTTGCTTCTGATTCCTTATAATTTCAATGGCTGCCCAAAGATGCTGGATAGCTTTTGTATCCGCCTGTCGTCTTTTTGTTAAACGTGCCATGACCTGTTTACTTCTTTAGCTGTAGTAATATACAAAAACATAAGGCAGAAACATGGGTTACAGAGTGAATTTCAACACTGGGAGCAACAGTCACAGCACCACTTGACACTGTCACACTAAAGAGAGGTGTAGGCTGCTGCTTTCCATTTTCTACCTCCATTCATTAAGTGCTGCTATTTACCAGAAGCACCCATTCACTGATTACCTCTTAGAGAATGATGTTCTAAATCCAAATTCAAAAAGTCTTTCCAAGACGCCAACTTTAAACCAATGTCAAAAAAAGACTTAATGTTAATTCTAAAACACATAAATACTACAAGATAAAATTTCAGTTTTAGGTATTATACTGTGTGAAATCTGAACAATACAAAATGAAATTTACATGTCCTAATTGTTTGGTATTTCATGTTTTTTGCTGAACAGAACTTTAGAGATTCCACTGTTATATACAAATGAAAACGTCAGACGTGGCAATGGCATGTGGGGCTGCACACCTGCAATTCCAGCACTCCGCAGGTAGAAGCAGGAGTTCCAGTCAACCTGATCTACACAGTGTCTTCCATATGAGTCAGAACTGCATAGCAAGACCTTGTCTCAAGAAACAAACCACGAACAGAAAGCCAAGATGTCCTGGCATAAAACACAAAAAGCCAAGGGCTAGGACACCAGACTGCAAATTATCAGTAATGATCCAGCTGCCAGAATAGGAGTTCATTTCAGAGTGAATCATCACATTATTAGGAGATAACATTATTATTTTATTCAAATTTTAGTATTCTGTATGGGCTGAAGGAAACAGCTGTCAAGCTTCCAGACAAGCTTTCAGATGTCTCCTGGCAAGGAAAAAAAAAAACAAAACACGGATGACAGTCCCGTGTCTGGTGGGTGGCAGTATCAAAGAAGACCCACTGAATCTTTATTTCATGTTCATGGAGAGCCCACTTGGGGATCCAACAAAGTATACAACCCACACATCAGTGTGGAAGGCCCTTAAGTGCAAAGCAGGAAGGCAAGCATTGGGCCATCTCCAGCTGACTACTCCCTTCAAGGAGATGGCACGTGGGGAACTCTAACACTTAGTATACTCCCTGACTGGCCACAGAACTTGCTAGGATTTCATTTCTCTGCCTCTACCCACTTGGCCTCCTTTCTCTCACCAACCTGAGACTTGCAGCTGCCACTAGGGTTCATCTTAACAAGACTCACTAGGGAGCCTGAGGTCAGCCCGACATTGGATATGGTGACTTCCAGCATTATACAGCCAGCAGGAGTGAGCATGCTGTGGGAGGCCTGAAGGTCTTTCTGGAGGGCCTACTTTCCCCAGGGCTACTACGAAAACAATGCGAGGCTGGGGAGATGGCTCGGTGCTTTAGCACTCTTGATTCACATTTAAAGACCTGAGTTCAAATTCTCAGGACCCAGGTAAAAAGCGGGTGTAGCCCTGTGAGTCTGAGACCCCAGCACTCAGCAGGAGGTAGGAGGACAGAGGAAGGAGGTGGCTGGGGCTTGCTGGCCTCAGTAAGAGACTGCTTCTAGGAATAAGGCAGAGAGTGAGAGTAGAACACCTGTCACCCTGAAGTCTCCCTGCACGTTTCCAACACACACACACACACACACACACACACACACACACACTCAAAAACAAAACTGTGGGTCAAGTTTTAAAGGAAAATCACTTGGTTCTGAATAAACTTAGACATGTGACTAAATGATGATAAAACATGATTTGTGATGTTTCCTTCAGTTGCGGCGCGCACAGATACCTTGGTTTCAAGGTTCTTCAGGCATGCCAGCTCAAGAACGTAACGAGCCTTGGGCAGAAACTGCCAGAGCCACAGAGAGATGCAACAGCACAGCTCAGCCCAGTACTGCTGTGTCCTTCAGACACAGGAGCACAATCCAACCATCTCAGCTATCTAGAGTGACCAGAGTTTGCCCTGTTCATACTGCTGTAGTAGGCAGGAGATATTTAAAACGTAGTGAATGGCAAACCCTGCCAGAAAACAGAATTGACAGAGGACATCTAATGTGCAAAGTGTAAGGTCATATAGAACAAACATACAAATGGTCTAGAATCTCCTGAGAGATTTAGAAGTGTCATGCTGCTTCTAGGCTAAGCAAAATTTAGGCAGAAATAAGTGAAAAAAATGCAAAATAAATAAGAAATATGAGAAAATATAAACAATATTTCTCTTAATTTATTTTAAAAATTTTTTAAAGCAAAAAGAAAAATAAAAGATGTCATCATGCTTATAATATATTCAGTAGTGAGGTATATTATGTCCATAATGCAAAGGAAGGGAAGAGAATAAATGTGAGACAGCACCGTACTAGATGAAGTGGGATTCAGGTAAAATCAGGGAGGCAAGTATGTTCTATACAATAAGAGAATAATACAAGCAGATATAGTTAACACACAATCCATCTGCAAATTATTCTTTCTTAAAATACATGGTATGAGTTGTGCAGTTCTGTAATCCCAGCTACACAGAGGCTGCAGCAGGAACACTGGAAGTTCAAGGACTGTCTATACCACAGACTTCCACGGCAGCCCAGGCAACCTAGAGTGACGCTGTCTCAATCGAAAATAATTTATCAGATATATAGGATATTTTAATAAAAAATTGAACTTTTGAGAATACTAAAATAAATATAATTATTATATAAGTATAATTATAAATATAATGGGAACTAAGCAGCAGAAATGCTTAAAGTGATAGCATACATTCCTAGAAATTATTAAAATCAAGACTAAAAAGTAAAGCAAGCTACACCTCAGGAAAGCAGATGCAGAGATAAAATCAAGGACTTCTTAGAGCTTTGTGAGCCATGTGACAGACAGCAGATGTGCTGTCACTCAAGTTACACCAGGTCTGGGAACGATCCCCGGTTATGGGAGTCAAAGTGGAACCCTGCCAACGGAGTGAAGGGAAGTGTGTGGCACATCTTGAAAGTGCCAAAACATTCAGCCTATTAAGACAAATATTTCATTCAAGTACAACTATTCAATTATTTCTGAGTAAAGAGGAATCTCAAAAGCTAATATAGTAGTGGAACTAAACCCAGACTTCACAAATCCTCAGCAAGCCCCCTACTGTTGAGCTACAGCCCCACCCCTCAAGTGCCGCTTTGTCAGGCTCTGTGTTCGCTCATCTCACACACACTATGTGTTCTGTCTGTATACTAGCCATTCTTGCACTGTGGGCAAACAGCAATAGGCAGACAAGACAAAAACTCTAATCCAGTAAGTACCATTAATAACATGGCTTGATACAAGAAAAGAATGACAACTGGGCATTAGTCAACAAAAAGAAAACATCTTTGGACTCCGGTTTCTTAGGCGCCACACAAAAACTAGTGGATGTGGGGAAAACCAAATTCTGCAACCCACTCCTCTCTGAATGGGGTCACTAGGTCCTGTCCCCAGCCCCAAGCCTCTCTGTGTGGGGATCACTAGGTCTCCATCCCCGGCCTCTCTGAGTAGGATCACTTGATCCCACAATTATCTTTAGTTTACTAATGGTAATCTGTTCAAACATTGCTTACAAAATACATCATTCATTAACTATAAATTCCTCAAGATAATTCTTTAATTCAACTAAGAAAGAAATTGTCTCATTTACTTTTACATCTAATGTTTTTCTAGATGCCTAGCAGATTGGCAAATATGCTAATCTTTCCATATAAAAGTATTAAATTCAACTTTTCCAGCTATGCTATGAGACCCTAGAGTAGGCCTTCATTTCAGAACGACAGGTCAGTGGATATGTAAAATCACCATGACGGTCTTTCCAATACACATGAGGAATGCAATACATTCCTTTCAGTAAAAGCTACATGGGAAACAGTTTCCAAGAGGCCTGTAGTTTAAAAGTAAGCAAAACATTTCAAGTAATTTTAATAAGCCCCCAGCTGATGCTGATATTGTCCTTAGAAATCCAGATTTACCACAATTCCCAGTCTATAGGTATACTCTCATCTCATCACAGCACTACACAAAAAGAACACAGCAAGCCAGGAAAAATTTAATAAGAAGCAAAATTAAATAACGCATCATTTGATGGCAAATGCATATGTATGAGGCTGCGCTGTAATGAGTAATAAAGCACACTATGAGACAGCATGGATGGGGGCAGATAAAAGATGAAAGACCACAGTCAGCCTCTGCAGTGAAGGACCTCTTATTTACTTCTAGTATAGGTTTATGTGTGAGGGTTTTGTTTTGTTTTATTGCATAAAATAAATATTCAAATATTTATACTAGATATTACATTTAAAAATATATTACTTTAAAAAGTCATATTGCTAGCCGGGCGGTGGTGGCGCACGCCTTTAATCCCAGCACTCGGGAGGCAGAGGCAGGCGGATCTCTGTGAGTTCGAGGCCAGCCTGGTCTACAAGAGCTAGTTCCAGGACAGGAACCAAAAGCTATGGAGAAACCCTGTCTCAAAAAATTCAAAAAAAAAAAAAAAAGTCATATTGCTTCCGTGGTTTACACTGAATAAATATATGAAACATCCTTATCTATTAGTGATTTCACTTTATGATTATATACTCTCACCATCCTTCAATTCATATATTAACTTTTGGTGAGGGTTTTTGTTGCTGTTGTTTAGGGGACAGGGTCTTACTCAGGAAGGCCTTGAACTCACTATATAGCCAAATATGAAGTTAACCTTCTAAATCTCCTACTTCCACCTCCTTATTCCTGGGATTATGGGTGCACAACACTATCCCCAGCTTTAGTGTTTTTGTGTATTGTTATTCATAAAATACTTTCCTCCTCTTTGCATTTTAATAAGCATTAATGGAATGATGAAGAAATCTAGACATACTTTTTTTTATAGTTACTGTTTTAGTAAGTACTTCTACATCCAGATCAGAAAAATTTTAAATACTTTTGGGGAAGTTTTAGGTTGCTAACAGATTTCCCATACACTGCCTGTCCCTACGCAGGCACTACTGCCATCAATGCCTTACCAGGGTACTGACACTCGCTATAATCAATGGACCTATACTGACAACACTGCCAAACTAAGTACATAGTTTAAGGTTTTGTGCATTCTAAAAGTCTTGGCATATGTTCAATAATAAGCGATCAAGATTGTGACATCACACACCATAATTTTGCTGCCTTAAAAAGTTCTCTGCGCTTCACCTATTACCGTCTCCTGCCCCTTTAACCTCTGGTGTTCCCACAATTTTGCCTCTTCCAGAATGACATGCGGTTGGAATCACACAGCCTTATTTTTATAGCTTGAGAGCTTCTGCCAACACTAAATAATATTCCAGTGGCTATATTAGTTACCCATTCACCTACTAAAGGCTGCCATGAATGCATATAAGTTTCATAACCTATGGGTGAAAAGCTGCTACAAAAATCTACATGCAGATTTTTGTATGCAGATCAATTTTGGCTCATTTGAGTAAACAGCAAAGGGTATGAAGGCTGAATTGTATACAAAAAGTATCTTTAGCTTTGTTAGTTTTGTAAAACATCAAAAGCTCTGCTCAATTGTCCTCCAAAGCAGGAGGATATCCATACTTGCATTCTCCCCAGCTAGGCAATAAAGCTCCTGCTGCCTCACAAACCTCCTGGCAGTCAGCGTCAGTACTGTAGATTTAGACAGTAGGCATGTAGTGATTGCTGATGTTTTGATTTTCTGTTTCCTAACAGTATTTGTTGGACATCTGTCATTTTTCTGTTTGTCACCTTTTGGTTGCCTTCTTAACTGGATTTTTCTTTTATAAAAAATAATTTAAGCCGGGCGGTGGTGGCGCACGCCTTTAATCCCAGCACTAGGGAGGCAGAGGCAGGCGGATCTCTGTGAGTTCGAGACCAGCCTGGTCTACAAGAGCTAGTTCCAGGACAGGCTCCAAAACCACAGAGAAACCCTGTCTCGAAAAACCAAAAATAATAATAATAATAATAATAATAATAATAATAATAATAATAATAATAATTTATTTTTATTTTGTGTGCATTGGTGTTTTGCATGCATGTATGTCTGTGTGAGAGTGTTGGATCCTGGAGTTACAAACAGTTGTGAGCTGCGATGTTGGTGCTGGAAATTGAACCCAGGTCCTCTAAAAGTCAGTGCTCCCAACCACTGAACCATCTCTCCAGCCCCCTTAACTGGGTTTTCTTATTGTAGACTTTATGTATTATTTTTGTATTACAGTATCTGATGGGTGCAGATACATGTGCAAGCCAAAAAACAACCTGGGGTACCAGTTCTCAAGAGCATTGTCCACCTTGAGAAAGTATCTCTCACTAACTTGAAACTCGCCCAGATTAGGCTGGCTGGCCAGTGAGTCCCAGGGACCACTTGTCTCCATCTCCCCAGCACTGGGATTATAAGCACATGCCACCACAGCTGGAGTCAGTCCGGGGATCAAACTCACATTCTAGAACACTTACCTATGACTAGGCTACCTACCCAGCCCTTTGCATATGTGATTAAAAGGCATCAAAGGCATCTTTTGAAAACATTTTCTCAGCGTCTGTAGCATATGTTCTTATTCTCTATACATCTCTCACTGACAAACACACGGCAATCTAAAGTCCTGCTTATTCTCTTTTCATTGGCAGTGTCTTTGGTGTTGTAGCTACAGTGGTACCAACAGAACAGGATCACGGACGTTCTGTTGTCTCGCAAAGTTTAGCAATTCTACATTTGGCATTGAGAATTATGATCCATTTGCAATTATTTCCAGTAATGCCATTTAAATTCACCTTTATAATCAAATGTTCATTCTATTGCAGCATGGCCTTGACTCCTTGGCTGATGTTCAGGTCTGTTTCTTAGTTCTCCATGCTATTCCATGGTCAGTTCTTTCTACATCACACTGATTGCAACATCTTCATACTAAGATTCAGGTTGGCAACTATCAACATTTTTCACTTTGATCTTCTAGATCTTTTGCCTTTCCTCCTCAATTTCAGGATGAGTTTGTTGGGATCCATGTACTAAGTCGCTCAGTTTTGACTGATGCACTAAAACTACAGATCAGACAGAGGTGGCATTAGTCTTCCTAGCCATGAGTTATCTTTACGTTAATTATCTAACATCAGAGTTCTGTAGTCTTCATCATATAGACCTTGAACATACATTGTTAGATTTCTATCTAAACATTTCATTTTGTGCATGTTAATGTAAACTGCAATATGTTTTATCTCAAATTATATTGTCCATTGCTGATACATAAGAAATTTTTATACATTAATCTTATATCTTGACCTTACCAGGACATTTCCTCTATGGCTTCTTTTAAGATATTTTGATGTGTTCTATGCTTGAAGCACATTCCTTGGTGTGGGTCTTGTGACATTATCCCTATTACTGTTCCTTGAACTTCAGTGTCTTGACATGGCAAAATTCTGCAGGAAGTATTACCTCAAATACTGTTTCAAGTTCTTTTTCCTTCCTATATTACCATCATACATAAATTACATCTTTTGGAGATGCCCACAGCTACTGAATGTCCTATTACCATATTTTTCTTTTGCTTTTTCAGTTCAATAATTCTTCCATGTTCTCAAACTCAGAGATAATTTCCTTAGCCCTGCCCATTACAGATAAAGTCCTCAGAGTTCTTCATTTCTGCTACACTGCTTATCTCCAGCACTTTCTATTCTTTCTTAGGACGTTAGACTCTGCGTACATCATCCACTCATTATTACATGCTGCCTGCTTTTTGCCCTCAGCATTTTAACTGTAGTTTTTAATAATGCACTATCTGATTATTATCCAATATTCTTATTACACTGACCCATGTTCTGATGTTTGCTCAGTCTCTTCAAACCTTTTGGAAAACCTTATGGTTTTTGTTTATATGGAAAAATGGACAGGATGTACTGAACAAATGGAACCTCATGTAGTTGAGGACATGGGGCGGAGTGCTTTCAATCCGATGACGTCACGGCAGCCTTTAGGTAAGTCTGACTGGATTGTCAGTGTCACCAGCACTTTGGGGTTTCTCCCCTCGCATGACACAGGTTGTGAGAAGGAACTGAAACTGGCCATTTCTTCCCCCAGCTTGGCTCACACAAACGAGCCTCAATTTCACAGACAGATCTTACTAAGAATGGAGCACTCTGTTGAACAATGGTGGCGCACACCTTTAATCCTAGCACTTGGGAGGCAGAGGCAGGTGGATCTCTGAGAGTTCAAAGTCAGCCTGGTCTGCAGAGCAAGTTCCAGGACAGCCGGGGCTACACTGAGAAAGTCTGTCTCAAAAAACAAAACAAAACAAAAAATAAAAAGAATGAAGCACTCTGGAAGATCTGATAACCTCTTTCCTCCTGCCTAACTCTGCCCAAAGCACAGGGCATTTCTCTGATACTCACTGTGAGATCCTGGCTAAGGTAAAATTCAGACACATAAGGAAGCCATTTTCTGAGTTTCCCCCCAGTCTTCCCCTCTCCTTCAGTCCTGCCCATAGGCTTCAGCTCTAGGAAGCCGTGGCTCTTTCTGCCAGCCTATCTCAATTTTCTATGGAGTAGTTTGCCCCTCGTGGCCGCACTTCTTTGAAAGATCAAGAAAAGATTGATTTCTCTTACTTTTGCTTTTCCTTATCTTTTTAAACTTGTTATCAACATAGAATGATGCCAATGCCAACTGGAAACAGTGGAATTTCTTTCTGAAAATGATTGTAAATGTGATAATGTGATGTTTTAACAAAGACGAAGCCAAATGAATTAGCATGGCTAGCTGAAAATTTTCTCTGTTCTACAACAAAATGTGATATTTCTAAATATATATTAAATTGTGAGGAATACTAGAATTAGTTTCTTGACTTTGTTTAGCCTGTTGTTAATGCCTCACAATTGTCATTATTAAAACTTGTATGCGAGCTACATATATGAAATTATAAATACATTGTCGAATCCTACATAATTATCTTACATGTACTACCTGTCCAAAAATATCAGTTTTGAATTTCTTATTTAATTTAGTCTTGGGGTTTTCTGAAATGGGATCTTGTTTTACAGCCCCGGGTGGCCTAGAACCTGTGGTCCTCCTGCCTCAGCCTCCCACATGGACTGCTTTAGTACAGCTCCTTTATGCTTTCACTATGTCACTGATCAGCCTTAGCATAAATGACTCCTGGGTGGGCACTCCTCCCTGGGTAATTCATTTTGATATGTTACAATGAGCCTGTGGCTGCCAGGAGCTAGGTGTGAGGGGATGGAGAGCTTCTGCTTAGTGAGTTGTGGGTTGGCGGTGGGACAACTGCACAGTACTACAAATGCATTTACGCTGAACTATGTACTTTAAATGGTTAAGATGGCAAACAAGACAAAGAAAGCATAAACTTAATTCATAATGATAATAAAGATTTATTACTAGGTCTTAAGAGGAGTAAATCTCAAATACTCCACTAACAACCTCCAAAATGATCAGATGGCATCATTCCCTGTGTGTGAGCAGCTGGTGTGGAAGAACACAAAGAACACAGAGTGGATGCCCTGCTGCTTCTTTGCCTGCACTTTAGATTGAAAACTACATCAACACTAAGCAATGTGTGGACCAAGGCTCCTGACAACAAAAGAAGCCATACAAGTCTTCCAAAGTTGTTTGTCTCTAATATCTCACTTTTAACTCTGCTAGTTTGAGTCTGTTTTCCACGCTGCCAGCACAACAGCACGGCTAATTCAGTTTTGGTTCATTGTTCTGGTCCAAGTAGAGGGCCTGTACTTAGAGACTGTTTCTGGTAGGAGAGTTCCTTGGCAGTGCTAAGCATGACTGGATGACCATGAGCTGAGTGAACTAGTAGCCCCACATATGCATGTGAAGTCTCTCTCTTCCTATAAACCCACCAGTATTTAACCCACCAAGGGCCCAACTCTGAGGATTTTACCCACAAGCTCCACTTCTAAAGAATTAAGTTTCTCCCTTTTAAAGATAAGTATCAAGTTCCAAAATGAGTTTCATAAAATCATTTTCTGATATCAGATTGCAGCAACTTGTATGTCCAAAGGATGTGTCCAGACTAAGACTAATTTGTAAAACAAAATGACAAATTAGAAAACTGACAATCTTTTCTTTTTCAAAACAGATTTGGTGAGCTATAAACACACGAACCATTGAACTGACAAATGTGAAATGGACAGCACAGTGGGGCAGGGTGAATGTAACAAAGGTGTTCACAAGTGTGTGTCTTCCGCATCTGTTTCACCTGTTTCCCCAGTCCACCTTACGGGATGCATCAGATCTTCAGTTCCTTTCATACCTGCCCCGCACTCCTCTGAACAAAGGTGTTGCTCTTTGTTCATCCATTCAAACTATTGATGGACACAGGCGGTCCCTAACATCTAGCTGACATCAACACTGGCAGATAAGTGTGTGCTTTCAATTCCTCTGGGCATGTGCCCAGAAGAGAAACTAAATCACACAGTAAATCTGTTTAACCTGTGCAGCAATCAGAAGATGGCTTTCTATAGCAGCTGAACCACTGCACCCTGATCAGCAAGGTAAACAGTGCAATTTCTCCACGTCTTTACAAACATGGGATTTTTTTCTTCTTATTTTTAGATTACAGCCATTTTGGTAGGTACAAATAGTCCATCACTATGGTTGTATTTATCAATTTGCTAATGACTGGTGATGTTGAACAGCTTTTCATATTTTGTTGATTTTTGCTATTCATTTTCTTGGTAGGAATATCCTTCAAATCCTTTGTCCATTTTAACTATTTAGCTGGTGCATGGGGAGCATTATATATTCCAGGTATTAACCCATCTTCAGAGGCTCAAGTTTTACAGTTTCATCCTTTCTACATGCTGCCTTTACCATTTATGTTTATCCATCATGATGTTCTCTCTTTCTCTCTTTCTTCCTCCCTCCTCTAAGACAGGCTCTTAGTATGTAGCCCAGGCTCGGCCTTAGGATTTTTCAATCTTCCTGCCTCAACTCTCCATGTGCTGGGATTACGGGCATGCTTTTTTTTTTTTAAAGTAATGTCCTTTAATACACAGAAATATTTTGATTTTTGCTGAATCAGAATTTATTTCTTTAGTTGGTCATGTTTTGGTGTCTTATCTAAGACTTTTCTAAATAGTCAAAAGTAAGAAAAAAATAATTTAGCATTTCTCAAGAGTTTTCATATTCTGGCTCTTTTATTAAGGTCATTGGCTCATTTCGCATTAGATTTTCAACTTCTTTTAAAGTGTGGCCATCAAGAAACACCTGCTAACAGACTGCTTTTCATAACTGAGTAGACCTGGCACCCTTGTCCATGGATGTGTAGGGCAGCTACTCTAGACTGGCTGTCATGGTTGCTACAGTGATCAACAGTGATATTCACCCCACAGCTCTACCTGTCTCAAGCATCAATAGGACTACAGTTCCCTACTGCTGCAGTGAAACTGTGTCATGTGTTGTAGATTAGTGAGGTGGTGTGGGCTGGATTAGATGAGGTCAACTGTCCCAGATTAGGAGAGACCACATGGGCTAGATTAGGCAAAGGGAAGTAAAAGTGATTTATGCCACTTCCACTTATAAAGATTTAAGATTCTCATATAAGTTTTCATTATACCATAATGCCATGCATGGGTGAGGGTGAGGTCTCTGACGGTAGCTGCATGCTCATCCTGCATGTCAGAGAGGACAGAGCACAGCAGAGCTGAAGCTGAACTGTGACATCTAATATGTGCACGAATCACTGCGGGAAGCCACTGATTTCTGAAGCTACTTATGAAAACTATCATAAAATGTTAAAGAAATGTGTCCCTTATTCTGAATATTTGGGGCCAAATGCATTTCAGATGTTTTCAGATTAGGGGAGATCCGCATTTACATAATCATGAGATATCTCAGGATGGGCTCAATTCCAAGCATGAAATCCAGGAAGGTTTCATGCACACTTTAAAAGCATCCCAAAGGTAATCTTCTACGATATTTTTAGTATGTCGCTTTTGACTTTAGCTCATTACATAAAGGCAGGAGTGGTGTTTCTTGTCCACTGGTGGCTTAAGAATGCTGTGTGCTGTGTGAACTGGTAACTGAAAGATGGGGAAGTGTATGTGGAAAAGAACTCAGCATGTCGGAGGCACAGAAAGGCTGGAAGAGATGCAGTGAAGAAAAGCAGAATGGAAACAGGAAGAGGCACTAAGAATAGATAAAACCCGAGCTAAACAGCAAGCAGTTTGATTTCGATGCATAGGAACTGGAAGCTGTCACACTGGGCTGGCCAGCGGGCCAGGAAAGGACAAGTATAGAATACAGAGCGTGAATCGTTGGCAGTCCTTTCTAACACCAAAATCTAGACGCCTGGATTCATGCTCTGGCACGAGACCGAAAAATCCAAATGATTTCCTACCTGGAAAACCAAATGGCTCCAGAGAAAGGACCTTCAGACACTGACATCTGAAGGACGCTAAGGGAAATACCACCGGGTACCTGACGCCCCTATGATGCCCCTACACAAGACCTGTAGTTAGCTCTCTAGTGCCTCTGCATTAAGTATGGAAAGGCAACAAGCATCATTAGATGTTCAGAGGTAGCTTCTCAACAAGAAAGAGGTCACATCAAGCAAAACAAATGGAAGCAGGACTCAAATCAGAAAATACTAGTAAAGACTTTTAGACTATAACTTAGTATCACCCAAAAATAAGAAACAGAATTGTATCTGTGAGCTGTAAACAGGATAACGCAAACAAAATGCTAATGAAATGTTAAGATAATGCTGAGTCTGGGGCTAGAGAAACCAGCTGCTCTTCCGGGAGGTCCTGAGTTCAATTCCCAGCAACCACATAGTGGCTCACAGCCATCTACAGTGAGATCTGATGCCTCTCCTGACATGCAGATATACATGCAGATAGAACACTCATAAACATAAAACAAATATTTTTTAAAATATTTATTTATTTATTAGGAATACAATATTCTGTCTGTGTGTCTGCCTGCAGGCCAGAAGAGGGCATCAGATCTCATTCCAGATGGTTGTGGGCCACCATGTGGTTGCTGGGAATTGAACTCAGGACCTTTGGAAGAGCAGGCAATACTCTTAGCCGCTGAGCCATCTCTCCAGCCCAAACAAATAAATCTTTAAAATCTGATTTTAAGTGGTTTAGTGTTACAGTTGATATAGTTGTCAAATGAATTTTAACAAATGTACAATAAGAACGAAAAAAGAAACTGTGGTATAGTGTCTGAATAACAAAGAGTTTCAAAAGAAGAGGGGAAAATGGAGAGAAAAGCCCCAAGAAGTAGGGCAAGCAGCAAAGTATCTAGCACGGAGGCACAGCATGTGGGAAGAACAGGCAATATCCCAAGTCAGAGGTGCAAGCAGGAAGGGCAGGCTTCCAGAGGGTACAGATCAGGCAAGTGGGTCCAGAGGACTGGCACCTCACTTCCCAGTGCCTGCCTCCTGACTGAGGAGAAGCTGTGTTCTAAGTCACCCAAACAATCAATTGGAGGACAAAAGACCTATCCAGTCATTCAAATACCCCACAACGTTATGACCTATGTAATCTTTCTCAGGAAGTGACAAAGCTAAGTTGTAAACCATGAAAAAGGAAAGCCTGAGATCCTGTTGTCCAGGAAACAGGTCTCACCAGGGGAAAGCAGCTCTAGGAGTAGACCTGGGAAATTCCCCATCCCCAGCAGAGCGAGAGTAACAAGTACCAGAGAGTAGAAAGTCAGTTCCCTTAGACTCATTAGACAAGTTCTTATACCAATAAACATACAAACAGCATAGAAAGAAAATACAAGACCTTTGACAAAAATCCTAAATAAAATTTTGTCAAACACAAACAATTAAAAAAGGATATTTTATTCTAGAAATGTAGTGATGTTTAATATTAGAAAATCTAACAGGATATCAGAATACTATGAAAATATTATCATTTTTATAGATTCTAAAAAAGTACCAGAATGGTGAGCCACCAGCACCATAAACAAAGTATAAAATCTAAGAGTTTTTTTTTAAAAAGTAGCAAGGCAGAAACCTAGTGCAATGGAAACTCCCAGGAATCCACAAGGGTGACCCTCGTGAAGACTCCTAGTAAAGGGAGTGTGGAACTTAAACCAGTCATCTTCTGTAACTGGGCAGGACTTCCAGTGGAGGGACTGGGACACCATCTCCACCATAAAACCTCTACCTACAATTAGTCCTGCCTACAAGATGAGCTGGGGTAAAAGTGGTGCAGAACTTGTAGGAGTGGCCAACCGAAGACTGGTCCAAACTGAACCCCATGACAGGGAGCCTACGCCAGACAAGAGCCAGGAACCAGAGTCAGGATAGCCCAGAGGCGAAGGATGCAACCAAACATCCTATTTATATTCTGCTATACTTGTGGACAGGAGCATCATAAGATCATCAGAGAAGCTTCATGCAGAACCTGATAGAAGCAGATGCAGAGACCCACAGACAAACATGAGGCGGAGCTCAGGGAATCCTCGGAATAGGGCAAGGAAGGATTATAGAAGTCAGAGGGGTCAAGGATACCACAAGGAAACCAACAGAACCAACTAACCAGGGCTCACAGGAATTCACAGAAACTCAACCAACAATCAGAAAGCCCATATGGACCTGACCTGTCTTCTGCATGGATGTTACGATTGTGTAGCTTGGTGTTCCTGTGGGACTCCTAACAGTGAGAACAGGGGCTGTCTCCGACTCTTTTGCCTACTTTTAGGACACTTTTCCTCCTACTGGGTTGCCTCATCCAGCCTAAATATGAGAGGATGTGCCAAGTTTTATTATAACTAGACATGCCATGTTACGGTGATACTCCTGGGTGCCCTGCCCTTTTCTGAAGGGAAAGGAGGAAGAGTGGATTTAGAAAAGAGGGGATGTTGTGGGAGAGACTGGGAGGGAAAGAGGAATGGGAAATTGAGATTGGGATGCAATATGTGAGAGAAAAAAATAGAAAGTATTTTATAAAAATAAAAGAGAGAAAGGAAGGAAGAAAGAAGAGACAGAAAGAAGTAGCAATCAAGATGAAAGGCACAGCCGGGCGGTGGTGGTGCACGCCTTTAATCCCAACACTCAGGAGGCAGAGGCAGGCGGATCTCTGTGAGTTCGAGACCAGCCTGGTCTACAAGAGCTAGTTCCAGGACAGGCTCCAAAACCACAGAGAAACCCTGTCTCGAAAAACCAAAAAAAAAGAAAGAAAGGCACATAAGGCAAGAGTTAAATGGCAAGCTGAGTGATAAGCATTGCCATTTACACCACAAATGAAAACCTAAGATCCCTAATATTTAATGAAACTACATTTTTCTTAAAGCCAAAATAGAAGAAGAGGAGGAAGTAGAACAAGTAGAAGAGGAGAAGGAACCAAACATAAGGAAAGGCAGGAAACAGGAAAATCCTAAAAATGGGTTATAAACTTATGAAAAGATAATTTCTTTAACAATTAGAGAAATGCAATTTTAAAATATACTTAATGTATATCTCCATGTATGAGGCTAGTGAAGCTGGTATCTGGCAATGTATTCTGGTCAGGACTGTAGATAAACAAGCTTTCTCCACATTAAGGATGGGAAAACAAAAACCACAACCTGAGTGGAGGGGCTGTGACAATAAACCAGGAAAAATGCACATGCACCTACTCTGCCCCAACATTCTCACAGGTAAAAAATGTCTACACTGCCACTCATACTGCACTGGTTAAATGCAGTTTGGGGCAGCCAATAACGGAATAAAACCAGCTATTTTTAATTGCTACAAAGAGAGGTTGCATCAAAATGCAATCTTTGCTATCTCACTTGATCAAAGCAATTATTAAAATTATCAACGTAACAAAGTACTTTCAAAAGATGATTGCTGAGTGTTAGGTGTGTCTCTCCTTCCTTTCTCTGACACTTTGCACCTACCTTTAAAAAAACTAGCTATTAGCTGGGCTTGGTGCTGCACGCCTTTAATTCCTGACAAGCAGAAGCAGGTGGACCTGAGTTTGAGGCCAGCCTTGTCTACAGTGAGTCAGAACAGCCAGAGCTACACAGTGAGACCCTATACTCACACATTCACACACACACACACTGCTGTCTACTTTGGTTATTATTAACTTTAAAACTTAAACTACAGTAATAGGGTTGGGAGATAGCTCAATTAATTGTTAAAGAGCTTGCCACACAAGCTTGAAGACCTGAATTTGAGTCTCAAAACCCACATAAAAGTCTGGGCACAGTGATACACACTTGTAATCCTAACACTGGGGACATGAGGACAGGTGGATCCCTAGCTCAAGCTGGCCAAAAGGCAAGCAGATTTTCGCAAATTCGAGGCTACCTAGTCTACAAAGTGAGTTCCTGGACTGACAGGGCTACACAGATAAACCTGTCTCAAAAACTAAAACAAAATGAAAAAAAAAAAAAAAGAATGTCCACACATCAATATGTGCATGTATCCAGGCACACACACATTACTATAATTTCTAAGTATACAAAGGTGGAGAGAATGACTCTTTTGCGATGTAATAATTTTTGCTATATATGTTTTCTTATATTTTTTAAATTTTATTTCTATTATTTTTAATTTTTTTGTTTCTGTGTGGAGGAGAATATGCACATGAATACAGGTATCCTCAGAGGCCAGAATAGGACATGGATGGGATGTCCTGGAGCTGACGATAGAGAGGTACAGGCAGTTGTAAGCCACTAGTCACGAGTGCTCAGGACCCATCTTAGTCCTCTGGAAGTGTAGTCACTGAAAAAGCCATCTCTCCAACCCTTTGTAATATATTTTATATCTCATTGCTTTCTTCAAATTCCAAGACCTACATAGCAAATGTTCATAGTAACTTAACCTTAATAACAGAAACTAACTATAGTATAAACTATAATTTTCAATTTAAAAATAAATTTAACACCAAACACTCAGCGCTGCCACCAATATCAAGAAATCAGAATGACACAGTAAGCTCTGAAAGACATGTAAGAAAATCACCCCACATCACCCAAATCACTAACAGAACACAATTGCTGCCTGAACTCTAATTTAGCTCTTAAATTATCTTTTTTTTTTTTTTTGGTTTTTTTTTTTTTTTGGTTTTTCGAGACAGGGTTTCTCTGTGGTTTTGGAGCCTGTCCTGGAACTAGCTCTTGTAGACCAGGCTGGTCTCGAACTCACAGAGATCCGCCTGCCTCTGCCTCCCGAGTGCTGGGATTAAAGGCGTGCACCACCACCGCCCGGCTTCTTAAATTATCTTTTGCACAGAATCAAAATCTTGAGCTTTATGAGAATTCAACCTAAACCACCAGAAATGTATGTTGCCTCTCAGGTACATAGGATCTACTAGTCTGCTTCTAAATTGATGTTTCTTATCTGAAAATAGACAGGTATGCTTTTTTGTTTTGTTTTGTTTTGCTTACTAGGAGCTTTTAAGTTAAAGCAACAGCAATACTTATCATTAGAAATTAAGCTAAAAATCATTATGTTCAGCAAAGGAAGCCAGGCTCAAGATGACGAACACCTTGTATCTTATATGCAGAACCTAGTACCAAAGTTCCATGTGGTATAGATATTTAAATACTTGTTGTGTGCAGGTAACAAAACTCAAAAGGTATGTGGGAAAAAAGAGAGGGCAACGGAATACATGTGATGAGACAGCAGAGAGAGCAGCTGAAGGTAGCACACAGTCATAAGGAGCAGTGAGACAGGGACAAGTGAGGACAAAGTACGGCACACCTGTAAGAAGAGGCCATGAAACCTATCGTTTTATTTGTTAACCTAAAAAAAAAAATTGATAAAAAACAGAAATTAAACTAAAGCATGTAGTGCATATGCTAAAACTTAATCATAAAACAGAGCAATAAAACTTACTGTTAGCAAGTTATAGGAACATGACTTGTGTAAATAATACACTGAAGTATGTAATACTTGACATAACCCAATTTAAAAGTATGATGTTCTAAAAATTAAACTTTTCAAATAAATTATTTAAAAATTAAACAATTCAGCCAAGTGGTGGCAGCACTCGCCTCTAATCCCAGCACTTGTGAGGCAGAGGCAGCAGAGGGAGGGGATCTTTGTTCTACATGAGTTCCAGGACACTCTGGGCTCCAGACAACTGGGAATATCCATACCTGCTTACAAATATATACTGTTAATACCCAAGACTGTCCCAAACAAGAGTTTTCAGCCAAAGCCTGAATTTCAGAGGGGCTTCCTATGCCCACCCTGGGGTCTCAAGATGGGAGTTGTCTGAGGTCATATAATTCTTAGAAGTGGAGCAGCATCACAGTTTATACTCAGGTAAGAGTCTGGTAATTTTACAGAACATAAGCATGGTGGAGATCAGTTATGGGTAATAAAATAATATACTGAATAACCAGACTTTAACAGTATCAACATTCAGAAACCACATCAAAGAGGTGGATGAAGGAAATGAAAACTTTCTGAAGTATTTCCAACCAGACACAGCCAGCTCTGAGTAGCCAGTCCCCCATCTGAACCAGGAATCACTCTTGTAATGGTCTGTCCTGTCCCTTTAAGAGACAAGCCATACCCTCTCCCTCCTCCATCTGTTGAGGCAAGCAGATC
Source organism: Chionomys nivalis (assembly GCF_950005125.1). NCBI lineage: Eukaryota > Metazoa > Chordata > Mammalia > Rodentia > Cricetidae > Chionomys > Chionomys nivalis. Next base: position 32,377,960 of record NC_080098.1, read on the forward strand.
TTTCTTCTGCTTCCAACCCGATTTTCTTCCTTTCCATCTATCTCCCAAAAGGCAGCTTCTGCCTTTCTTCCTTCTCCCCAGTTCTCCCTTTACCCCCCTCTGTCTGTTTCTATCTCTCTCTGCCTCTCTCTCTGCTCTTCTCCCCTCCTCCCCTTTCCTTCCACAACCCACTCTGCATGGCCGTTCCTATCCATCTCTGGGTCTCTCACCTGCCTGGGATCTGCTGGCCTGTGACCCGCGGGTCACTCAGGACCTATGGCATTTTACTTTTACTGTAACAACTCTGATTTTACAATCTCAAGAGGATCCCCAACAAGTCAATGGAGATGAAATAATCCCTGCCTCCCAGGAACTTTAACTAAGAAGCATTTTCTTCAAGTCTATTTAACTGATCATTCATGTGTTACGTGGCAACTATTCCAGTCTATACCAAATTAACCAGACAGTTTTATTTCTCAAACAGTTTTTCAAGAAGGACCTTTCATAATTTGCTGATTGCATAACATTACATTTCAGAGCGAAAGAAGGCAGCGACAATCCGAAGCTTCAGAGTTATGACTCACTGGGCACATATCAGCACCAAGATGAAAGCACCAGAGGGAGAAGTAGGGAGGACTGGGCCAACTCTTGATGCAAACAGTTGTCACTAACTCTAGAAATGTCTGGGTGATTTATTTTTGTAAACTTGTACTGACCTTTTATTCAAAATCATTCTTTAATAAATTAACTTTTTAAATTTATTTTACTTTTTAAATTATTTAATATAATTATTATTTAATAAATCTAATAAACTTTTAATTTATGAAATTAAACCAAAGAATAAACTTTTGATCAATTTTAACAACATGAAAATTACCATAATTTATACTCTTGACTACCATTCTTTATAACAGATATACTATAAGGTTGACAGTGTTTCATTTTATTGTAGAAAATATGAACAAGTAAGGGGACAAAGTACTAGGACGTGACCAGTATTTTCTAGACCGGATAACAAACACATACAGGGCTGAGGGGGCACAGCACCAGGGCTCCTGCCTGCTGCACCAACTGCAATGTCACCCAAGTCACAAAGCATTCTTTCAGCTGACAGTCAAGTCTGAAGAACACAAGCTCCCATCTTAGTTTAGTTGGGTATTGTCTTATTGAATCACCTCAAAATGTATAGCATTTTTGGGAATATAATTTGAAATCTTACAATTATTGCACACAATCTGAAATGTCAGGAAAGAGTGAACATTGCAGCAGCAAACACTGACAATATGAGGGCTTAACTGCCAACTACCAGGTCCTGCACTTGGGTTTCAAAGCACTCTGGGCTGTGATTAGGCTAAAATGCGTTTCCTAATATGGTGGTTTCAATATGTACGGCCCCTAAAGACACATGTATTTGAATGTTTGGGTCATACGGACAGACACTATTAGGAAGAATGGAATTGTTGGAGTAGGTGTGGCCTTGTTGGAAGAAGTGTGTCACTGTTGGGTGGGCTTTGAGGTCTCTTATATGCTCAAGATATGACCAGTGTGGGACACAGTGTCTCTCCTTCTCTTTCCTATGGATCAAGATGGAGAACTCTCAGCTCCCTCTCCAGCACCAAATCTGCCTGCATGCCACTATGTTTCCTGCCATGACAATAATAGAGTAAGCCTCTGAAACTGTAATCCAGCTCTACGGTGATATTTTGCATGAGTTTTAAATTTGTTAAAGCTTGCCTGGAGATCAGAGTGGGGAGCTAGCCACTAGTTAGTCATATAGGCCAGGCACTAGTGGCACACACCTTAATCCAAGCACTTGAGAGGCAGAGGCAGGTGAATCTCTGTGAGTTCAAGACCACCCTGGGCTACACTAGACTAATCCAGTCTTAAAGAGAAACAGAGTCAGGAGATGGTAGCTCAGACCTTTAATCCCAGTACTTGGGAGTCACAAACCTTTAATTCCAGCACTGAAGAGGTGGAGACAGGAAGGGATATGGCTGGGCACAGGGAGGAGATAAGAGTGCAGGGAATTCAGTCTGAGGACTTGTAGAGACAGGATACCCCATTCTGTCTGAAGATTTTGTAGCTGTAAGAACTTGTGGCTGGCTGTTTTGCTTCTCTGATCTTTCAGTTTTCACCCCCTAATATCTGGTTCTCAGATATTAGGTTTTTATATTATTAAGACCAAATAGAATCCGTGCAACACAGCTCCAATTAAATGTTCCCTTTTATAAGAGTTGCTGCATGGTGTCTCTTCACAGCAATAGAAACCCTAAGACGTCTACCATCTTGAAAGGGTCATAGGTCTGGTCCCATTTGGCATTTCTAACTCATCTGCAATGGTTGGCTGCTAACATCTGTATTTAGAGAGGATCCTGGGGTTGGTGTGTATGGGGGGGTGAATTTGCAAGTTTAAAAGAGGAAAAAAGAATCAGTCTCCAACTAAATATGTCTAATTACTGTGTTTTATAAAGGCATACTCTTTTCTAAAACAATTGTGTCTTAAAAAGGGCACAGGCTGACTAATTTTGAAATCTTGCCAGACAGCATTGATCTAGCTCACAAGCTCACATACCAATTTAAAGAAAGCCTGGGTTAAACCTGGGAAACTTCCTGCACTTAGGACTACATTTCCTAAACTTTTTCCTTCACTATTTTTGAAGTTGTTCAGGGCAAGATAACTAATGAACATTCTGTTGGCTGAGAAACATGCTATTTTATTAAATTTGTCACAGTCCTTCTGCCCCCAAGTGACACCATGTGAATTTTAAGTGTGATAAAACATAAAATTAGTTCACATATAAAATGAGACAAGGACTGGAGATATGGCTCAGCCATTAAAGGCTAGGCCCACAACCAAAAATATAAATTGAGACAGGCCCAGAATTTAATAAACAAATATCAAAATAGTAAGATAACACGACATTTAATCATGCTTTCCCATTGACATTTTGAAAACAGTGACCCAGTGAACTAGCAAATGCTATGTAAGCATATCCAACATCAGCTTTACCCTGCTTGGTCTGGTGAAGGGCAGTTTATAGCCCTGTACCATCGTGTCTCTTAAATACTCAAGAATACAATACCCAGTTAATAACTATTGTTCATACAAAAATCACAGTTTGGGCTATTTTGTGTACAGATACTCTGGGGGCAATTATGCTGGAAAGAGGTCATGTTCTGTGACCTCACTTCAGGATCACTTCCGGCTTCCCTGAAGAAGGGATACTCAGAGACCCCAGGATGCTCAGTGTGAGCCAACGAGACCACACCATAGAAAGACCATGTGAGTGCATAGGGTCAGTCTATTGAAGCTTGTAAGTTGCTATAAAGGATGTGAGATGCAAAGGGAAAGTGAAATCACTGCAGAGGTTGTGATAACGTGATTAAACTGCCAGCAGCTCCTGGCCCCACACGGTTAGAGCAGCCATCCTGGGAATCCCCACTGTCCCTTTCTGCAGAGAATCAGCAACTGCCCTGTCAGTCAGGAGAGAGATGTATACTAGCAGTACTTTGAAATCAAAACTTCTAAAATGTCTTAAAATGGTTTATTTTGTTCTCTAATGTAGGTGCTGGGTCTGAATGTGATGCCCCAAACTGCTGTGGTTACCTGGCCACTGAGGGGACTACCCTTCGACTAAGCATATGCTGAGAGTAGCAGAATAAGCAAAGGAAGAGTGGTCTTTTGAGCTGTGAATGCATTACTTAAGAGCCCATCCTTCCTTTGGATTTCCAGTACTATGAGATAGTGAGAATGCAATGTTCGATGCCAGCTGAGTCAATGGGCTCTGTCTGTTCAAGCTGAGGGCAGGTGGTTGGTTGCCTGAACCATAACCAGGGATGTAATTCTGAAGGGACACAGTAGGGAAATTAGAGATTTGGTGCGAGTATGCTGCCAGTCATTTGCAATTTTAGGCCACAGGAGGGTTCTGAGAGCAGTTGAAAGGTTATAAAAAAAAGTAAAAAAGTGTGGCACTAAGGGAACAAAGGACAGGAGGGGGGCTGCAGGGAGGTGTTAGGCCAGGAGTCTCCATGCTGCTGACAGAAAGCAGTGATCATTGGACTTTTCAACTCCCAGATCATCTATCTACTCTACGAATGAGAGAGGCTAGCTCAGGGTCTACTGCTGAGTGAGTGTAGAGAAAATAGAGATATGCTTTAGATGAGTATTTCCAGAGGAGAGAGAAAAGAAACCCCTAGAAATGGACATAGATTTCAGTAAAGAGTTTTGTTGTTTGGTTTTACTTGTTTGCTTTGCTTTGATTTGGTAAAAATGGGAAGTGCCCGAGTATTATTTAGAAGCAAATGGAAGGTGGATAACATGTTCAGAAAACAGGCAAGAGGTTTCTGGAGGGGATGCTACACAGAACGCAGGTGAGGGTCTGACAGAAGAGGGCAGGTTTGCAGACCACAGGAAAGCATGTTACTTCCCAATGCAGTGTTCCGGGCCCCCTGAGAAGATACCTATTGTTGACTCAAAAAATGGTGGAGGCCGGGGAGTAAGAGAATACAAAGTTTAAGACACTGGGGGAAGTGTTAGAATGATTTCAATCAGAGCAGTAAGGTAGCACTGGGAGAGCCCAGGTGGGCACACATGCGGGTGTCCACGATCCCACAGCTGTATCCATTCGTTCCATAGTGTTTCCAGCAGGTTGTGGGAAGACCAACAGAATCATGGTTTTGCCTACGCATAACACTGCAAAAACGAAGAGCTGATTCTTTTGGCAACATCTACATTCATGTAACTCTCCTAGTCTACAAACAGCATTATGGGTATGTTTCAGAAATTTTAAAAGTTAATGTTCTCAAGTTAAGGAAGTTAAACAGCAACAGAGAAACCTTGAACACTAAGAATAATATGAAGGTAAGAACACTGGAAAGGAAAAACAAGGAAATCCAATCACTGAGCTGATGGCAGGAGGAGGAAGAGGAACTTGACAGAAACATCAAATGCATACAAACTTGCTGCATGCACGCACTTTTTACTTTCTAGAATGGGGATTGAACCTAGTACCTTGCAACTGAAAGACCAGTGCTCTCCCAGACCACTCACAAACTTTAAATCCAATTACTAAAGTTTTTATTTAATATAGCGGGGCTAATTGCACATGGGAGAAAAACTTTATTGAACAAATAAACAATGACTTGGTTGGTGCTTAAGGGGAAAATGGAAACTTAAATTACAAAGTTGGAATATGAGGAATATCATCTCCAAGGGAAGGAAAACCAGTGTGGAGAGTCTCAGTCTACTGCCTTGTAGCACTTCCCATCTGACAGAGCAGTGACAGAGAGGCAAAAGCAGTCTATGGTGCCTCTTCACCATGGTGAGAGAAATTAGATTGGTGTGGCCAATCTTCAGAGTAGCCTTTCTTCTCAGAGTGCAAGCTCTTGCAAGTAAACTCACCTGGGAGCCCAGCCACAGGCCCTTTCTCTCCACAGCACTGAGCACCATCCAAGAAAAGCACCTGCACCTACAAGCAAATGCGAACCCTGACAGCACTGCCATCTAAAATGTTCTGTTCTTCAAGGTCATTTTTTTTTTTTTTTTTTTTTTTGGTCTTTTCGAGACAGGGTTTCTCTGTGGTTTTGGAGCCTGTCCTGGAACTAGCTCTTGTAGACCAGGCTGGTCTCGAACTCACAGAGATCCGCCTGCCTCTGCCTCCTGAGTGTTGGGATTAAAGGCGTGCGCCACCACCGCCTGGCTTCAAGTTCAAATTTTTAAAAAGAAAAAAAATACTCTTTTGTAAGAAAACTTTCATTCTAATAGCAACAAAAAGAAATATAATGCTTCTAGAATGCAAAAGTATTTTTATACACAAAAATACAACATAGTGCCCTCTGAAAGAAGAGACAGAACTTTGTGTAGGATCACTGCAGACAGTGGTCTGCAATGGGCCGCACCATCCAGTCAGAAGAGAAAAGGTTCCCTAGATGCCTTGTCTCCCTCCTCTGAAGCCCATCTGTCATGCACCTTGACTTTCGTAAAGCTGGAAGATGAGTATGGACTAGTGTTCAAGATGAGATGCACCTTGCAATTGCCAAGTACTGCCTAGTTCCCAGGATCCTATGAAGCCTCAAAACACATGACAGTCCAGTGGTGGAGGAGAACCTGCAGAAATGGGCTACTGTGGCTGCTGCAACAGTAAGGCATACACCTCTGGGACTTCTTCAGAGCAAAGAAAGTAAGTCAGACATTTCAGACACTCAAAGGAACTACTCCTATAATCCATGTGGGTAGGGCAAGGACGGACCTGGAATCAAGAGGGGTAACAGCAATCCCTCAAGCATATATAAATAAAGGCTAGTGCTGAAGAGAGAGATGGCCAGAAGAGTAAGAGTTGGAACGCTTCCTCGGATGCCCACACTATTGAGAGCTGAACACCCAAGACAACTGGCATGTGTGCCCTAGGGAAACCATGCTCTTAATCTGAGAGATGGGGAATCCTGGAGAGTCCATGTGGAACAAGAGTACTGCTGCTTTACAGCAACACCCAAGCCACATGGAGCCCATTTTCTGAGCCTCCTTTATCCCCAGGTATGATGCACAGTAACTGATGACTACACTGTATCTAAGACAACCAGGGAGTATTGACTCCCAGATCATGTACAGTAGCAATATTTACATCTCTGAGACATGGAAACACTTCAGGCTTTCCTAAGTGATGCATTTCTGAGGCTACTTGACTATTCTGTTCCTATGGACACTTGATTCATTGATTTTTGGTCCTAAAGATAGAGCCTGGGGCCTCATGCATGCACTCCTAGCAGGTCTGATTCTTTAACAATGTCTGAGAAGTAGAACTAAAGGTCTTAGTACACATCATTTCTGTAAGTTATCCCCAAAAGGATTTCCAAAGGTTCCAGCACTTGCACACACACGCACGTGCGTGCGCGTACACAAACACACACACACAAGATTCTGAATCAACATTTTTATAATAGCAGTAATAATAAGTAGTTTAGATGTTCGACCACGATTTAACTATTCTTGGCTCCTAATATGAGTCCTACAGCACAGTCATCTGAAATCACACTAAAACATCTGAGAAAAAAAGGAGAGGTCCTAGTTTTCATGTAAGCAAGGTTTACATGGTATAATTCTCGTTAGCACTTATATAAGTGAACAAAGAGAAAATCTGACTTTGAGTTGAACTGATATTTAGTTAGCTTTAATTAATGTGAGTAAGAAAACTAATTTTATTTAAACAATTCTAAGAAATATCTATTTTGAATGATTCAAATGAGAGTTTCTCACCTGAAATCTCAATCAAAACCAAATGACGTCTTAAGATTTTATGTGTAGATTTTATATACATGCATGCAAAGTGGTAAAGTATGTAGGAATTTTAAAATAAAAATATTTAGATAGTGATATTTAATTTGATATTTCTGTACATAAAAGAAAAATGCTAATTATGAACACAACAGAAATGTTGCCTTAGACTTTTTCTTTGTAACTTAAAACACATCTCCAATGATAAACTACCCCACAACAGGTTAGTTTCCCTTTTTTAAAACTGTAAAATTCAGGCACTTAAAATAGATAAACTTTATGTCAATTGGGAAAGGGCTCCACATAATATTCCGATTAAAAATTAAGGACTCGCTCTCTCAAAAAGTGCTTTCCAGATGCAGTTTGAAGACCAAAAAAAATACTAAGCAGATAAATTCAGAAGTGACAAAAATAAAACTTAAAAAAAAAAAAAACAACCCCAATGGCTTTCAAGTTGAAAAAGCGTCCCCCATAATTAGCCTTCATTAAGGGACTGTTTCTCTCTGAAAACTTCTGCACAGCTACTAAATGAGAAAATCATATTTAATATCCACTGCAGCATCACTGCTATGACTGCCTGGAGAACGTGACTCTGGATGCTGCAGAGCCATTCACCCTCTGTAAGGGTGTAACAGCATGTGCTTCTCACGGAATCACACCCTTTCATTGTGGACAGCAGAACACACCCTGCAGAAAGCTCAAGGCTTAGCATGCAAAGACGCTTACCAGAACTTGGGATTTCAGTCCAAATTAACTTAGCCAATGGAGAGATGGCTAAGAATCAAGACAAAGGCTTCCTTCCCCTCCTAAGACAGCAACAAGGCTTTAGCACTGGAGTTCATGCCAAGTATTTCCAAGCATGTTTCTCCTACTATAAACACTAAAATAAAGATTTAAGTATCCCCACTCACTACTCTTGAACCTGAGCCAAGTTGTGTCTCCATAATATGAGCTGCTATGGCAACAGAAAGAAAATGAACCAATTATCTATGCTTGTTCTTAGCTTACTAGCTGTCATTAACAAAGAAATTGGAACTAACCTGAACGTTATTTAAAAATGTTCTGATTATCAGTACTCTAATATTCTTTTCTTCCCAACTTCTGCTTTTTCAAGTGAGCATGGTCTCACATTCCTATCTATGTACTTTTCTTTCTGCTCTCTCTATTTTTTTTTTTTTGAAGATTTATAAAGGTGTCCCAGGGAGATAGGTGAATCAGTACAAAAACGCAGAAGGTTCAGGGAACTTGGAGCAATTGAGAACAATCAACTCAATGTATGATGCTCCTAAGTTTGCATTCAAACCAATTTGATCACGTCTCAGTAACCTTGGGCAACAGGAGCTACCATTCAGAGCCTGCTCCCTCATGAAACTGCTCTACTTCCCTCAAGACACTGCCATGAGGGATACATGGAGTATGTAACTTGCCTACCATAGGAAATGTTCATTTACCAACACCTTCAAAATAATAGGAATATAAAAAGGTGCTGCCATAGGACCTATTTTAACTTTCTTTTTATTTATTCTGTGAGTCTTTCACATCATGCATCTTGATCCCATTCATTTCCCCATCCCTTTTAATATGCCCTCTGCCCCAAACAAAATTTAAGAGCAAAGGGAAAAGTTAAAAAATCATCTCATAGAAGCTGCAGAGTGGCACAGTAAGTCATGCAGTAAATCCTTTTGTGCATATATCTTTAATTGAAAGTGTTCATTGCATAGAGTTATTGGTCTGATTTGAGGCCTCTGGTTTCTGCTATACTATAGATGCTGGGCCCTCACTGGTACTCTTCTTGGCTATCCTGTAGTGTTGTGGAGATCCTGCAGCTTTGGGTCTGCGGGTCAGGCCCCTTTCTGTGCTCCAGCAGATCACAGATGGTGTGTATGTTGGGGTGGGTCAAGTCATAACCCTGGTTCTGGACCTGGGCAGCTGTAGGGTTCGTTAACCCACCAGTTCTCCCCAGTCCTTGCCACCAGAGTGAGCTCTCTCTAGTACTGCCTGGAGAGGGGGTGCACGCGACTCACCCCTTGCAGCAATGAGTGAGGGGTGGGGCCAGTTCTCCAGTCTTCTTGCCCTCAGGGTTGGCACACCAACACCATCAGGGTCAGCTCCACTGTGTTGTCCAGGCGAGGTACAGGAGCTAAAACTGCCAACAGCTGCAGCTAGTAAACTGGTAAGTGGCAGGGCCAGCTCCTCCACCTGTCCCAGGCGTTGATGGAGTAGGAGCAGAGGACATCTCTCCTCCACCCATGCCACCATAAGTCAGATGAGTAATGGGGACAGCCTCCCCTGCTCACAACATTGGGGCTGGGTCACCCACATCTCCCATGACAAGGCCAGCTCTGCTGTGCTGCATAGGCCATATTTATAAGGAAAGCTAGCTTCCTAGAAACTCTTACAAAGTAGACTTTAAAGCAACTTAATGTGCAAGGTAAAATGACAGCCCAATTAGGGTCTTCCTGATTTTAAAATGTTTCAAACTCTGTAATGAGAATATTATGTTACAGATTCTCAAGAGACACTCATTTTTAAAATCTGCATAGATCTTTCGTGTTCTGTGATAAATACTAAAACTAGGGGAAAAGAATCTCCATTTTTACGCTATATTTTAAATTTATTTATTAGAGCAAAGTGGTTGAGGAAAGCACTAAAAACTTTCAATGAGTCTATCTTTCTTTACCTGCTCAGATAGTATCTAAGAAACATGCGCTTGGTGTTTACTCCAGCTCTGCTTTTCAACAGAGTAGTGTTACTAATCATAAGAAAGTAGCTTTTACAAACCACAAACTTAGTGTAGTATATTTCGGGGTTACAAACTTGGACAGATTAGTCGTCTACAATACTAAGACCTCACAGGAATCCCAACTCAAACACAATTGGTCTCCCTCAACTCATCTACATTGTAGCACTCTGGCCTTACTTCTCATTTACATTTTATCTCACTGGCTTGGTAACTGTTACTCTTAACTTCTCCAAGCAAGAACCTTTTTATTTTATTCACCTCAGAATCTACCAAGTATCTGACAATAGCAACGTTTCCATAAATAATAATGTATTAATAAATATATCAAAATTATACATATTTTATACAAAATACAACAAAACATTTCAATGTGATCTTAAGTGATGTTTAACTATGAACGAACTTAAAGTATGCATTAAAACAAAACTAATTTGCTTCTAAAATAGTCATTTTTACAAAAAAAAACTGGACAAGTTTCAGCACCACAGACTTTCTAATTCACAGTGGCCTCTCATAAACCAGTCCTCTCCATATCTAAGGAGCAAGCAGATACTAGTCTAGCATTCATTCATTCATTCATTGGTTTTTTTGAAACATGGTTTCTCTGTAGCCTTGGCTGTCCTGGAACTCTCTCTATAGACTAGGCTAGCCTGAAACTCAGAGCTCTGCCAATCTCTGCCTCTCCAGTGCTGGAGTTAAAGATATGGGCCACCAAGTCTGGCTTACTGGTTTGACTTTTAAACGTCTAAAAACTCTGACCTAACAGTCTTCACCACTATCTACTTTTCTTTTCTTAAGTTTTACAAAGAGTCAGACACATTTTAGTCATTCCTAAAACAAATACTTCATGGAGTTAACAGGGGTCACCAACCTCACAGAGCTTGCCACACAGCCAATGGTACCCTATCTTTACAATGGTATAGTAAAGAAATCACTAAGCACTTAAACATACGGGATTTCTGTTCCTCTTATCAAACACAGTGCGAAGTCTTACCCTGCATTTCACTGTGGAAATACTGTCCCAAATGCTAACTCACTTTAAAGAACTTGAGTTAAAAATCAGGAAACTGTTCTCAAATAGAAGACATCATCAAAACATGAAAGATTAACTATCTGACTACTATTATTAATAGTCCAGCTGTTAAGTAGTTAATTCTAACAATTAATTTTATATCCTCAAATACATAATAAACTGTGCAAGTATTTTCAAATGTTCAAATATATGTTTTACTTCACAGATTATTGCTTTGTATTTACAAGTAATTTTGATTCTCATTCTTATATAATCTTTTCATAATAGAAACTAACTAGAATTTTCTAGGTAGAAAAAAGTTGATAACAGCAGGCTCATTTTTCTCCCATCTCATGCACAAAGTTAGCAGTTAGACTGTTCAGAAAGACTGCTCTGTGAGGAATTTAAGTTCTCTTTCCTGCAGCTTCCATTCCTGTCACTCACCCATCATCCCAGGAATTCCTGAACTTTAATGTTCCACAGATGACGTTCTTTCTGCAAACACCTGGACTGCTCACTTCCCCTGAAAGTGGTTCCAGTGTACAGGCATGCATATGAACACTAGGATGGGGAGCGCACTGCTACGAGGAACTCAACTTCCCATAATTAAAAGGCTGCTATGCTTTTAAGATCACAAAATGTAATTTTTTAAAAGTGGGCCAGTGTAGGTGAATAGCTGCATAGGGGCACAGACAGCAGACAACATTTTACTGTCATTGTACTCACTTCTGTGGTTACACTGCAGGTCCCAAACATTTCAACAGAGAACCATAGGAAGCCACAGATCCTCAGAGTCCTCAGTTACCACAGCACAACTGAGCTATACTTCTTGGGACAATACGAGAACAGGAGGCACTGCAAGCAGCTCATGGCTACTGTATAAGAGCCATGTGCAACTGAAACCAGTCAACTATTAGGACAACAATTAGGAAAATTGTGGATGAGGAATGAATTCATTTCCAGAACGAAGGAATGGAAGGACAGCAGCAGTTGCTCTCTGCAGATTCACCCCTTACACAATATAAAACACACAACCTGAGGTTTTCCAGATGGGGTAATGAAGGTGCAGAAAGTACCATATTAGAGCCAATTGTTAAAATCACTCTCAGTATATTTCAGCTATTTGTTACTTGTCAGGGATAATAAATGCCAGGGGTTAGGAAGCAATGAATTAAAAAACAAAAAACACCATTGTTAAAATTGCTTCAGGGAGCTAGTTACAGTAATATATACATATATACACATATTATCCCTCCTTCTACTCTTTATATGATTTGTAAACAAAACCAAAAGGGGGAGGGGACAACAACAGCAAGAGTACACTGACAGACACAAAGTAGCAACAGATCAAAATTACAACTAGAAAGTTGTGGGCCAGCAAGATTGCTCTGTCTATAAAGTCACTTGCCATAAAAGCCAATTGATTCTAGCTGGCTCCCCAGGATTCCTTTAAGTTGCCTTCTGACTTCCACACTCATGTCACAACATACACACCCATACACACTATGAATGCACATACAACAATAAATCTAGAAAGTTTTACACATAATTTCCACCACAGAAAACAAAAGTTCAAAACCAAGAGTATAGTAAGGTGTCAGATTTCACTTGACCCATGTGAGCTAACAGGCTTTCTAAGCCAGGCCTATGACACATGACCTGTGCCAAAATGAGCACTTCTGGGAAGTAACCTGCATAGAGGCACCTTTTACAAACTACAGGTGGGAATAAAATCCGCAGTCTTTCTTGTATCTAAACAACCAAAACTGATTAAATACATTTTAAAGGAACAGGAAACAGCATTTTTTCTTCCATGTTAGCTAACTCAAGGTTAGACTTCAACTGGCAGCAAAAGACAGCCGAGATAGGGGCTCAATATTGGTTGTGGTTCTATAGACATCCAAAATCAAAACGGAAACTATGCGTTGTAAGGAGGAGCTCCACTGTGCAAATCTGTCCTCCCAGTTCCCATGGTGACCCCGGCACAGCTTCAGTAATGGCCTATATACTCCACAGGAACTGTGAAGCTGCCTCAGCTAGTCCCTCTTCTTCCTATCCTAACCTGTCAAAGGTTAAGGAATTTGTCAAGTTACTATTAAATGATCCAAGTGAGATTCAAACCCAAGTCACTGAGTCTGTGGTCTTAATCATTATGCCATGACCAAAATCAAAACAACAAAATTAATCACCCTGAGGAAAAATTAATGTCAAATTGAAGGTCTGTAAGCAGTGAAAGAGTAAGGCTCACTACTCATTTAATAGGTTTTTCATGACACATTCTCTTTGCTTAGATTTGATAATTTATTTTTTAAAAAGTCAATTTAAGGCTAAAGAGGGTAATAAAAATCCTCCAGCAGCTGGTTAGGGTTTTAAGCAACCATGTCCTAACAGCATGTGATAGCTCTGTTACACAATGTGAAAAATCTTTACTCCAATTAGTATCTCAATCAAGTCAGGCTGGGGTGTGAAGGCCTTTATTATTTGCTATCAGAACCACTCTAAAGGGAAATGGAGAGAGGGTGACAAAAAAGGGAAGGTCCAAATGAATCTAATGTCATTCAGATGCGCAAACAGACGTCCACCCTGAGCACCGACTTCAGACTATCTGAGGAGCAGTTAAGGAGAACTCAGCACAGGTGCTAACATTTTAAATCATTTCTTTATAAAGAAAGCACTCGTGTGTCTGTTTAAACGCCTTGCGATTGGTAACTGTAAAAAACTGTCCACTGTGGGGAATATGAGACAATGCAGTTTTCACATGAACAGTCTCTACAGAAAAAGACCGTGTATAGAGCACAGCAAATCTCTTAATCAGAGTTCAACAAGAAACATTGTGATTTGATAATAATCATATTTCATGTCTTCTGATCTTTGAGTCTCTGTCCTTTTCATCTCATAGGGTTAGCCAAAATACTGACTACAACGTAACCAAAGTACATACTACAATGTAAACAAAGACCAGGAAAGTAATATGCCTGTACATGAATTCACATTGCTTCTAGCCCAGCAGGTCTCAAACTGGGTTTGCGAACCTTTGGGGGCCGGCCGACCCTTTCACAGGGTCACATATCATATATCCTGCATATCAGACAGTTACATTATGGTTCACAGCAGCAGCAAAATTACAGTTTGGAAGTAGCAACAAAATAATTTTATGGTTGGGGGTCCCCACCACATGAGGAACTGTGTTAAAGGGTCGCAGCATTTGGAAGGCTGAGAACCACTGCTCTGCTTGAACACATTAGAGATGTTAGAAAGTACAAAGACCATCTTGCCTACTAAAAATCACGCCGACTTTTAGAGAACAACCAGACCCTCTCTAATAACTTCTACCTACCAACTGGAATCAATGACACCGCCCCCCCTCCACACATCATTTGAGGTTTGTATCCCATAATAATCAAGCTAAAGAGTTTTACATTTCTCGTTTTATTTTTACAAAACATTTCCTTTCTGCCTCTCCCAGTGATTATTTTTAATGCTTTTGCCTGCCGGCACACGACACAACTGGATGGAAGAAACATCACTCCACGGCGAAGCAGAGAGAGGACCTGAGTGAGCCAGACTCACAAAAACCCCCTCACACTGCCTACTACTTTTGGGGTGTCTTCGCCCTGACTGGACCACCTGGCCAGTTCGTTCAGACTCAGAAGCAGACACGATGCCAGTCATTCTGTACACACCAAATGAAGCCAGCAATTGAATACACACCACAGAAGACACTGGGTACAGTGTCTAACTCCTCCTAACAGGGGTACTCTGTAAATACTACACATGCCACTAGCTACTGGGAGAACCCAACTCTACCGGAAACCAGGTACCGTGTGTGTACACAGTGTAAGCCGCCGGTCACGCAAAGGATACTCTGTAACACTCTATGACACTCGACACCCTATACAAAGCTACTGCACACAGAACTGCACACAATGCTAGATACTATGTACACATCTTAGCCCTCCCGGGAAACAGTGCACACACATTTCAGCTGTGCAGCGGCACAGTCCAGTGTTGATACAGATTAGAGGACACTTGGGTGCTGCGTGCATACTGACGGTGACACTGAGTGCTACTCACAAACCACACAGGACCGACCGACCGAGCGACCCGTCAGTACCACGGACACACGGCCAACACTAAGTACCACAGACACCAACGACAAAGTCCCGCGGACACACCGCAAAGCACCCGCGGCTCGGCCCAGGAAAAAAAAAAGGCATGAGCGGAGACAGCCCAAGTGAAAGTTCGGGCCACAGCCCCACGGGCAGCGTCCCCATCAGCGTCTCTCTCCGGCTCTGCAGGGGCACAAGGCGGCTGATCCCGCAGGACGGCCGGGAGGACCTGTTGAGGCAGCTGAAGCCTCGCAAGCCGCTCGCCTGCAGCCCCCGGGAGACCGGCGGGCACTGGTCTCGGGGACCGCCGCTTCCATCGCTCCCCTCCGCCCGCCACACGTTCCACGCAAAGGGCCCTCGGGCCTGGCCAGGCGGGAGGCGCGGGGACCCGGCGGGAGGAGCTCACAAGACTCCGCGGCTTCGCGGCGCCAGCAGGCCGCGCGCGGTTCTCCGCGGCCTTCACCCGAGCCGGCTCCTCACGGCAGCCCGAGGCAAGAGGCGCCGGACCGAGGGGAGCGCCCAGCCCGCAGGCCTCACCGGCCTGGGGCAGTCCCTGAGGCCACTATCAGCCGCCGCCCGCCACAGAGGCCGCGGCCCCGGCAGCCGCCACGGTGCAGGCCACGCCACCGCCACCGACGCCTCTGCCCGCCCCGCCGCCCCGAAGCCCCGCCGCCGCCGCCGAGCTTTCCCCACCATTATGCTCCGCTCCGCCGCCGCCGCCGCCGCGCCCGGCCCTCCCTCCGGAGCCGCCTCCTTCCCGCCGCCCGGCGCCTCTCGGGCCTCAGCCGGCGACGGGCGCGGGGGGCGGGGGGGAGACGCAGGCCGCCGCCTCCTCCTCCCCGCCATCTCCTCCCTCCTCCCCGGCTCCCCCCGCTGGCTCGGCGCGGAGGGCTCGGGGCTCGAGGGGCGCCATGTTGGCGGCGGCTTTCACCACAGAAAATGCCTCAGCGCGCGCCGGGGCGAAGCCTGGCGAGGCGGCCGGGGCGTCGCGCGCCGGCTGGAGGCCTGGACCGCCGCGCGCACTCGCTCGCTCGCTCGCTCGCTCGCTCACTCACCGCGTCTCCTCAGCCCGGCGGCGGCGAGGGGCCTGCGGGGCTGCAGAGGACACCCGGAGGGGGAAAGTTGACGTTCCCCACTAAGCGGTGTTTCACATGGTGCGGGCGCGGCGGCCGGCCGGGCTCGCAGCCTCCTCGGAGTTCATTGTGTGCGCTCGAGTGTTTCCCCGCGCGGGGCCGGGCCGGGCAAGCGGGGCCTGGGCCGAGCCGCGCACGGGGGGCTCTAGCGGCGGGCGCGGGACTTGCGCGGCCCGCGCTGCCTCCCCGCCCCGAGGCCGGGGGAGCCCGCCGCGCCCGCTCCTACCTTCCCTCGACCTGTCTTCGGCGCCTCTCTGCGAAATCGGTTTCAGCATATTCTGAGGGGTCCACACACGAACTCCATATCAACACACACGTGCAAGCTACGTACGTGCAGGCGCGCTGGAGCCGAGCACCGAGACACGAGGGTAGCATTGTTAGGATCCTGCCAAGCCCGGTGGGCTGCGATGCGGCTCACGGGGTGGACCCGCTCCACACTTTGCTTGGTTCCTAATGGCTCCGTGTTGGACAAGCACTCGCCCGTGTACTGACCCGAGTGGGTAAGACAGTCTCCCTCTTCTTCCAATCCTGTGCTCAAAAAAGAGTTGCAAGACACCCAACTTCTCCGTCCCGTAGATTCACAAATGGAACATTTAGAAAGAATGGACCACCTATTATCAATCTGGCTAGAACATTACAAATTGCTGTGAGAAGCAGGTTATCTTTTTTAGTGAGTAATTCTAGATCTAATCAGAGGAGATCCCTTAAGCTATGTGGCTTTAAAAAGTCTTGGGGCGGGGGGGGTGGGGGAGGGGAGGAGGATCGCAGAGATAAAAGCACACACAGATGTCATACATTGTCCTGTAATAACCTTTGCCTGCAAGGAGTTTAAAAGGGAAACCCTACTCGCCAAAATTGCTTGGCCCTATTCTCAACGGCTATATGTACCTGAAAAATCATTGGAGACTCCCCTAGAAATCTGGGGTTCTTAGACAAATTATCTATCTGTTTACAGAGCTGACCTCTAAGAACTTAGAAATAAATGGCATTGAGTGGACCTTTGAAGTACACCAGACAAACATGGTCTTTCAAACCGTCAACAGCCCTGGCACTGATAGCCCAATCTCCGAGAGTAGTGTTTGGGTGTTTTCTTGTTTGTTTTTGTTTCTGGCTTTCCCCCCACACACACTTCAAAGATCATGAGATATTTGAATTCATTCAACCAGTAAAATAAGGTATGACTGGACAGCAAGATTGCTCAGCGGTTAACGGCACTCACCACCCTACAGTCCGAGTTCAATCACGAGGACCTACCCATATGGTGGAATGAGATTAAATGCCATTAAAATTAGACAGAAGGAAATGATGCCATATCTGACTGGAATGATGGGCTGGGAACCACCTGTTTAAGTGAATCACTTTTTTAGAAAGGTTTTATTTTAGTTATGGAGGAATGCCTATTTCTCTATTTTTATGTATTTTACAGAGGCTACTCGGTGTGTGTGTGTGTATGGATGAATCATAACCTTTTAGGAAAGAAAAGGACTGCATGATCCCCACCACCACCCCAGTTGTACTGAAGAGAAATCACTTCTCTTTAATGTGCACCTCTCTTAGATATCACGTCCCTGAGATTTCCTGTTCCTTTGCTCTGGTTTCCCTGGCCGGCAGCATCGTTAATCCCTTTTGCCTGTCAGCTGCCTGAGTATGAGCGTGGGTCAGAAGGTGGGTGACCAGAGGTTGTGGGAAGGGCTGGAAGACCAAAAGAGTGAAGTTGTTTCCATGCAGCCTGTGATGTCCTCTGGATTTGTGTACTGGGTTGAGAAGAAGGCAAGTTTGAGGTTCTGAGAGGAGAAATCGGGGACTGGAGGAATGATGGACTGAGGGATGATTTGCATCCATCCAGATGTGCCCCACAGACCCCCAAACAGCCCTCCTCATCTTCCTTGGTCCCAACAAATAGACTCTATGCCTCATAATATCCAGTCAGCAGATGACTTTTTCACATTCTACTTAGAGAAAAGTTAGAAAAATACAGAAGGCAAAGACTATTCAAGCAATTAAAAGTGAAAATTTTGTCTGTTGAGGAATTATATTCTTACCTTATACTCTTTATAAAAAAAAGCCCAAATGACTTAAGTCATATAAAAACTGAAATATTTTCCAAAGCAAGAAAAAACATAGAGGTGAATATTTGTGAGATTTTTGAGTGGAGAAAAAAATATCCAAAATTCTCCGGGAATGGATCGGGGTGTGCGTGTGTGTGTGTGTGTTTGTGTGTGTTTGTGTGTGCGCGCGTGCCCGTGTGAAACTCACGTGCACAACTAGACTAAGAAATTTGACTCTATAAATGTGTATAAAATCATGTCAAAGAGGTGTGGCTTCTAAATTATGTCCGCGAGAAGTCCCTTCCTATGCACCTTCTCCTGGTTTCTTTCATAGTAAAGTTCAGTATGCATGTCTTGGGACTCAAGAAGAGTCATATTCACTGCCACAGACAGGTGAAGCCTCTTGCGACATTCTGAGAGTTCTTGGCTTGCCAACTGCTGAGTGTAGTCATAGTTCAGTCCCCTGGCCCTGAAGTACAGTGTTTTCTGTTTTGCTTTTACTTTTATTCTTGGTTTTATATCTCTGTGTTGCATTAAGGATGAATGACATAAAAACTGAGTCATGTAGATATCCCTCCTCCAAAAGCATGACTTACAGTGTAGTAAGTCTACTATCTGTGTAGAGCCCCAGGAACACAGAAGAAAAGCCCATTGTAGAGAAATCAGTGAACAGAAAGCATCAGGTTGTGGTAAGGTTACTAATGTAAAACGTCATTCTCCACAAAGAAACCTTCCTGGAGCTCAGTTTAATGAGATCTTCCCCATCTCTTTCTCCAAACCACAAGCTGGTTTTTCATGCTACATCTACACACATCTAGGTACACAGTACCTGTTAAATGAAAGATGCTGCAGGGAAAGTTGGTGGTCTCATTTGAAAGCAAAATGCTGTTAAGATATAGTTTTAATAACATAATGCCAGAGGCTCTATCATTTAGGTATTACACTTTATTTCTTTGGTGTGTGTGTGTGTGTGTGTGTGTGTGTGTGAAAGAGAGAGAGAGAGAGAGAGAGAGAGAGAGAGAGAGAGAGAGAGAGACATGCATGCAGCTAAGTGTGAGAAGGTGTGCTGACTCATGCTGGGCAGAGATTGACTTCAGATTATTTTACTCAATTGCTTCTCCACCATGTGTTTTGAGACAGAAACTCTGTCTCAAACTTGGAGTTTACTTTCAGCTAGGTAGGCTGACCATTAGCCCCTGGGAACCATGGCTCTGCCCCCGCCCCCAGTACTGGACTTAGAGACACATGCTGCTACATTCAGTTGTTACCTGGGAGCGGGGGATCTGAACTCAGGTCCTCATTGCTTGCACAGAAAGCACTTCATCCCCTGAGCCATCTTTGCTGCCTATAGTTTTTCTTAATGCATAGTAATTAAAATTCCATGGCAAATGGAATTTGTTCTGTATAGGTATACTGTGACTATTATTCCTACAATAGTAGTTAGGGATCGTCAATGAACTAAGCACTGTTAAATACATAACACTAGGCAAGTTGTGCCCTATCACATCCTAGAATCAAAAAGACAAGACACTTAAGGACACAGGCTGCTCCCTGAATGTCTCAGGTATATTTCCAACTCCTTGTGCTTCCTTTCCTGTCTAACAGTCAGGTCCAGAGCAGATTTCTGATGCCCTAACTTCAGGCTAATTGCTATAGGAGAAGAGCTCAAACCATTCCAGCCCTTATGCACACCTTTAGGGATGCCTGTCAAAACTCCACTCTCAGCAGGCATCACCTTGGACTCGTTACGTAAGCTTTGGCAAGTAGCAACATCTCCCCATGTCAACTCCCTCTGTAATTGAAGGAGGGTTACTAATTGCATGTTATGTTCCCATTAGCACAGACTTTTATGAACTTCAGGGTTCCACAATCCCTGGTCCTTCAGCTCCTACTGTCTGCTCTGATTGGTGGTGAGGGTGGTGATGGTGTGTAAGTGGATGTGGGTGTGGGTATTGGATCACATGTATGAACTAAGGTACATGTAGAAGCCAGCACTCAATACTTGGGTGCCATTCTTCAGGCAGAATACATTTGTTTTATTTTGTTTTGTTTTGTTTTGTTTTTAAGACAGTGTCTCTCACTGGCCTGGAACTCAACAAGTAGACTCTGCTGGCTGGCCAGCAACCCCAGGCATCTGCCTGTCTCTGCCTCCCTAGAGCTGTGATTACAAGCTTGCGCCACCATATTAATTTTTTTATATTAGTTCTGGGGCTCAAACTCATGTCCTCCTGCTTATATGGCAAGCACTTTACCAACGGAGCAATTGCGAGCCATCTGCTCTATTCCGCTAGACTCTCCTGAGGTCCTTGGTAACTTGCTCTTCTCTGGAGTAGTCACATGTTCTGTGCGCTCTTACTTCTCTTTCTCCTAGGCTGCCTTCTCTCTTTCTCCCCTTTTCTGTGTTGTTGCTGGAGTCGAAAACTCCCGTCATGTGATGTGCTTCGCCCTCTGCCCCAGTGCTGTGGGGCTGTCCTTTCTGTGCTGTCACCTGGTGTAACGTAGGTGCTCATGCAGAGACTCAGTCTTGCTTTCCAACTTCCTGCTGTTGTTCCCTTCCTGTCAAACAGCCAGGCCTAGAAGGGATTTCATGTGCCTGTCACAGCCACATCCCAGGAAACTCTTGTCTTCACATTATGAAAGAGGAAGACATACTTCAAAGAATTCTCAAGGCAGACAAAAGGCAGAATGCCTTTACCCTAGGTGTCATGTTGAGTCACCAAAGTCTCTCAGAGACTCCTCAAGGACAGAGCCTGTCAGGGCTTGGGGAGATGACTCCAGTGATAGAGTGAATGGCGTGCAAGCAAGACGACTTGAGAATAGAGTCCTGGGATCCACATAAACGTCTGGTGTGGTGGTGTGTCTTTGTAACCCCGCACTGAGGAGACAGAGACAAGAAGCCCCTCACAGCTCACCAGCCAGCCAGTCTACCCAATCACTGGCCCTGGGTTCAATGAGAGAGCCTATGTGAAGAGAAAAATCAAATGGAGCATGATAGAGGAGGCTGCCTCGACCTCTGGCTTCCACGTGCACCTCCACAAACACACACACACACACACAGAAAATGAAGCCTGAAAATTTGTCAGTCAATTCTTGTTCTTAGCACTCAATTCACAGAAAATAGCTTACTGCTTGTGCTCTTTGTATGATTCTTTGGGTATTATGTTAAAGAAAAGTCCTGGGTTTGCACCTTCTAGGATGATCTTTCCACAAGGAGAGGCTGGTTTTCATATCTGACTCAGCTAGGTCACGGATGGTGAGTACTAGGAAGACAGAACAGCCCTGCCTTACTGGGCACATTTTCCTGCAACTTTCTATCATGGACCACCTCCCTTCAGCTCTTAGGCCCACATTCCTATGACGTTGGGCTCTATTTAAAGGGACACCTATCTTTCCTCCATGCTTTTATCATGCTGTCTATGTTGTATGCTCTTCTACATTTCCTTTGACCTCATTTCAGGATATCATTTCATCATCGTTTCAAAGCAGAGGAGGAGAAAAGTTGGCAGTCTGACTGTTCCTTTAAGAAGAACTGTATGGCCGGGCAGTGGTGGCGCACGCCTTTAATCCCAGCACTCGGGAGGCAGAGGCAGGCGGATCTCTGGGAGTTCGAGGCCAGCCTGGTCTACAAGAGCTAGTTCCAGGACAGGCACCAAAGCTACAGAGAAACCCTGTCTCGAAAAAAAAAAAAAGAAAAAAAAAAAAGAAGAAGAACTGTATGGGTCGGGTGGTGGTGGGACACGCCTTTAATCCCAGCACTAGGGAGGCAGAGGCAGGCAGATCTCTGTGAGTTCGAGGCCAGCCTAGTCTACAAGAGCTAGTTCCGGGACAGGAACCAAAAAGCTACGGAGAAACCCTGTCTCGAAAACTAAAAAATATAAAAAAGAAGAAGAAGAAGAAGAAGAACAACAACAACAACAACAACTGTATGGGGCTGGAGAGATGGCTCAGAGGTTAAGAGCACTGACTGCTCTTCCAGAGGTCCTGAGTTCAATTCCCAGCAACCACATGGTGGCTTACAGCCATCTATAATGAGATCTGGTGCCCTCTTCTAGCATGCAAGCGTACATGGAAGGAATGTTGTATACATAATAAATAAATAAATCTTAAAAAAAAAAAGAACTGTATGTAGTGAATGGGCATTAAAATCAAAGATACCCAAGCTGGGGAGATGATTGAGTGTTTCAGAGTGTGTACTGGTGTTCCAGAGAACCCAAGTTCAGTTCCCAACACTCATGTTGGATGGTTCCCAATTGGCCATTCCTCAGCTTCCAGGGGATCTGATGCCTTCCTCTGGACTCCGGGGACACACACATTCACATTAAAGAGGAAGGAAGGAAAGAAAGACACTTAGCCAGTATCACTATCTGACCACAAGAATCCCTTGTGAATGTAACATTCTTTTTTTTTTTTTTTTTTTTTTTTTTGTTTTTCGAGACAGGGTTTCCCTGTAGCTTTGGTGCCCATCCCGGAACTAGCTCTTGTAGACCAGGCTGGCCTTGAACTCACAGAGATCCGCCTGCCTCTGCCTCCCGAGTTCTGGGATTAAAGGCATGCGCCACCATCACCTGGTTTGAATGTAACATTATTACAGAAATTGGTTACATAGAAAGTTAGAGATCAGTCTCTAGTATCATTGTGGTAGCAGAGGAGACCATGTGCCTTTAAAACCCACTACAGAAGGCTGGAGAGATGGACCAATGGTTAAGCACTAGCTACTCTTCCAGATTACCTGGGGTTCAATTCCCAGCACCCACATGGTGGCTCACGACTGTCTGTCTGTGACTCCAGTTCCAGGGGACCTGACACTCTTTTCTGATGCTCTCTGGCATAAGGCACACACATTGTGCTCAGACATACATGCATACAAACACCCATATACATAAACAAAATCCAACTCAGTGCAGTGCACTGTGGACATAACTGAGTGGTAGAGTGCTTGCCTAATATGTACAAGGCTGTAGGTTCAAATCCCATGAAGAAAACCAAAATTATACACTCTTGTGATTATTGTTACAGTATTTGAGATTTCATTTTTTATTCCCTTCTTTAAGCTTAGTGGTAGTTTAGATTTAATTTTTCTTTAATGTATATGACTGTTTTGTCTGCATGTATGTCTGTGTACCACTTGCATGCCTAATATTCTCAGAGGACAGAAGAAGATGTCAGAGGCCCTGGAAATGAAGTTAGAGATGGTTGTGAACCACTATGGGTGCTGGGAGTCAAATCAGGGTCCTTTCAAAGATCAGCAAATCCAGAGCTGAGATTTTGTAACGAATTTATAATCATAATCCCATAGAAATTTCTACTTCAGACAACATTAGACAGTGAACTTTCCTTCCATGCCTTTGGAATTGTTTCTTCTTATTATTATTCTTATTATTCTCTTATAAAAATATTCATAGATTCTGTCTTTTACATTTGGATTCTTGACAGAAAGTTAGAGCCGATGCCATCAGAGAACATGGCTTGGATTTGTAATTCC
Organism: Chionomys nivalis; assembly: GCF_950005125.1. Classification (NCBI taxonomy): domain Eukaryota; kingdom Metazoa; phylum Chordata; class Mammalia; order Rodentia; family Cricetidae; genus Chionomys; species Chionomys nivalis. The sequence goes on from NC_080098.1 coordinate 32,401,736, forward strand.
AAAGTATGGAGAGAAAAAATTGAAAGTCTGAGGGAATAGGGACATTGAAGGTAACAAACCTAAATAGTTTATTTTTTAAATATTTCTCAAGAAATAACCAAGCATATAATGTACATTTGAAGTCCCTGCTTTCTCTTTTATTATTTGAAAGAAAGTGCATGTCTAGTAATTAGTTTCTTAAAACATAAAGATAAAATCTACTGGGGGCTGGAGAGATGGCTCCATGGGTAAGAGTTCTTGCTGTGCAATCATGAGAATCTGAGTTCAAATCCCCAGGACCCATGTGAAAAAATGTCGAAAAAGCTGTGTGTGTAACTTCAGGATTCTGAAGCAGAGATGGCTGATCCTGAGAGCTCCTTGACCAGCCAGCCAAGCCCAGCCATGAGCCTCCAGTGCAGTGATATACTCACTGCCAAGGCAAAGCGGCAGAGAACAATAGAAGACCCTCAGCATCTTCTTCTGGTCACCAGTGCATGCCTGGGTCCATTTACCTGCACACTCATTTGCATATACTGCACACACTCATACCACATGCACACGCACAAGCAATACACACAAATAGTGAAAGGAAATTAAAAAATTAAGAAATAAATATTGTCTATTAAACAGATCAGGAAATATCGTGAAATATCAGGAAATAAAAATCTAGAGGAAAAAAATAAATGAAAAATTGTTGAGCTGAATTATACTTTCTTAAAAATTATTAGCCTGCCAATATTTCCTAAGATATTTGGCATTAACTCACACAGATCGAGTGCTCACTTCATGTATGTGTCATATTGAGATCAAGTCAAAGCTAGAGAGCCCTACTTCCTTTTTTTTCTTTTTCTTAATTTAACTGCTCTAAGAATCTCAAACACAGGAAGTTGTGTGTCTTCGACTGCCAGACAGAAAACTTGGTGCTTCTGGGCCAGTGTCAGCTGTGAAGCAATCTTGGGCAGTTGACGTACTTTCTACCCTTCCTGCTGCCGTGGAAAGCCCATGTCAGTTTTACATACAAGTGTTTTAGGGGTTAATTGCTTTTTAAAAAATTTTTACTGATTTATCTTATCTCTGTCTGAAAACACACCCAGAATAGAAGTGAAAGTAAAAGTGAAACTCGATACATTTTTGGTTCTTAAAATTAGCAATACTATTTTGGTTTTTATTAATTAATAATTTATGTGTTTGTATGCATGGATGGAGGGGTGGTATGTGCGCATATGTGGGCTGCCTCCAAAGATCAGAAGAGAGCATCAGATCTTATGCATCTTTTGAGCCATCAAATACGAGTGCTGAGAACTGAACTCAGGTCCTCTGCAAAAGCAGCAAATGCTTTTAAGTGTTAAACCATCTCTCCAACCCTGTTTTTTTTATTATTTTATTTTATTTTGTATGTATGTGTGTATGCATGTGCTCACATGCCATGACACATGTGTAAGGGTCAGAGAAATTTAGAGAATCTGGTCTCTTTTTCTACAATGTGGATCCAAGGGATAAAACTGGCCATGAGGCTTGGTGGCAAGTGCCATTACCTGCTAAGCTATCATGCTGACTCTCAATTGCAATAGTTAAAGAACCACTATGCAATACATTGATTGAATATGTAGATTAAAAAGATTGAGAGATGTTCTGTAACTTCTTTCATACTTACTAATGTTCTAAATGCTAGTTATCAGAACACTTTAGGAGCCGAGGATGTAGCTTAGTGCCAGAGTGCCTGACTAGCATGTGCCAAGCTCCAAGTTTAAGTCTGAGTCCTATAAAACAAAACCTCTGTTTATTTCTAATTAGTACTTAGCCAAGAGTTTCCTTTATAGGAACTTAGCTGTCAGGGGTTAAATACAACTTGGAATTCTTTATTAAGTGGTATATTATGTCAGCAAGGTGATATGTGACCTTTACTTGTTTGTATGTAACAGCAAAGGGGCCAACAAGATGGTTCAGCAGGTAAAGGTGCTTGCCACTCAGCATGATGGAAGAAGAGAGAATTGATTTGTCCTCTGACGACCTTAACTTTGAAGGGGTATGCATGTGCATGCATATACACACACTTGAGTTATAACTTGTTAACATGAGGAATTTATGTAACCATTAGGGAGTTATCTTATAAAGGTTATTGTACCATGGAAATGAAAAATTAAAATATACGTTAAAGAAAATGATTATACCATATAGAAATAAACACATACACATACTAGAAAAACATATATTAATACAAATATTTAAAATATTAATCTCTGGCAAATAAGACCTTGTGATTTACTTATCTTCTTTTATTGAGCTTGTATTCATTTTGCAACTTTATTAAGTTGTCATAACATGAAATATTGTTTTTTAGAAAACTTTTTCTAAACTAAATTATGTGCATTTAGTAATTCAGTTATCTTCAACCATTCCCTATAATCCAGGAAAATGTATTTTTTGATAAACATTTCTATGAACAGATTCATTCTCTTGAGAGAGGAATAACACTCTGGTTATAAGAGTCAAGTTGAAGTCATTGTGTCAGTCAAAGCAATCCAACTCTTGGCGTTTTCTCATGGGTCAGCCCGGCAGCATCAGTTTTAGATTGTATTTCTGCTCTCTTTCTGGAATGGCGAAACTCAGTCTTAATTTCTCACTAATAGTGTTATTCAAAGGCTGACTGTTTACCTGTACATCGAAACACACTGGAACATGACCCACGAGAGTAAGGAGGAAGTCCAGAGAACTGAAGGTAAGTGTGGGCTAGAAACGCTGCCCGCATTTGGGTGGTGGAGTGCTTGTCTAACATCCACAAGGCCCCCGCATTGATCCCAGCACTTGGGAGACAGGGGAAGGAGGATCAGAAGTTCAAGATCATTCTCAGCAACACAGCACAGTGAATTTGAGGCCAGCCATTATAATAGTAATCTAAGAATATGTTGGGTCTTTAGAAATCACTCCAAATAACATGTAAATTCTGTAAAAATAAAAATAAAATCACTGGGCAGACATCAACAGAACACCTCAAAGGAAACAGGACACTTGCTCATGCTGAGGAAGTCTGAGGATGTAAATTCTCTCCATCTGTGCCCTTTGACTGCAGGCATCTGGAACTAGCAGATCACTGTACTTCATCTCGAAAAGTAAGACATCTGTCAAGAGGTTATCCAACCCTGCATTAAGGGTATTTTTGCTACTTAAAGACATTCCTTTCTCTGTCATCTCTTTGTCACATACAACCCTCGTCACACTGGCTCTGTTCTTTCTCAACATTGAATTAAGTTCCCTGTAAAGGAAGTTTTAACTGCTGTGCCACAAGTCAGCACAGCTAACCTCTGCAGACTCCCTGTCCCTGCCTCCTTTGGAACAATTGTCTAGAACTGTCTCTGTGTGTGTCTTGTGAAATTCACTTCCAGAGATCCTTGGGTTCTATCACATTTTCAGTTTCCAAGTTTAAGTTAACAAGTTTCCCTCAAATACAACTTTTAGGGCAGTCAAGTTGGCTCAGTGGGTAAAATCACTTGCTTCCAAGACTTAGGTTCAGTTTCCTGTGGTCCACACAGTGGATGGAAAAAACCAACTCCTTCCAGTTGTTCTCTGACCTCAGCATGCAGGCTCTGCCATGCCTGTGCCACCCCAATAAATAAATAGACAACATCCCAAAGTCAGGGCAGTGCTTGATATGAGCAGATACACCGGTGTTACAAGATACAGGTCATGAAGAGAAATTCTATGGATGTTGATAAGGAGTAAATTAAGAAAGCTTATTTCTGCTGGGCAGTGGTAGTGTGCACGTCCAATTCCAGCACTCGGGGGGGCAGAGACAGATGGATCTGTGAGTTTGAGGTCACCCTGGTCTACAGAGCAGTTTCAAGACAGTCAGGGCTAGAAGACCCTGTGAAAAAGGAAAGGAAAGGAGAGGAGGGGAGGGGAGGGGAGGGGAGGGGAAGGAAGGAAGGAAGGAAGGAAGGAAGGAAGGAAGGAAGGAAGGAAGGAAGGAAGGAAAGAAGCTTATTTTTATGGAAGAAAGGATGGATTCAGGAAGCTTATTTTTTTTCTATCAGTTAGCTTTGATTGTTAAATCTCCTGTACAATTAGAGCCTGCATTCTTAGAAGTGAAGTATTCTGAGAGCTGTGTAGTGGACACCAGCTGCCCTTTGCTGTGCCAGCTCATCTGAGCCTCAGTAGCAGAACTTTTGCTTATATTACACTCATGAAGAAATTGAGTTGGTGTGTGTGTCTGACTGTGTGTGTGTCTGTTTGGAGGGTTTATTTTGTTTTTTGTTTATTTGAGGTAGGATCTCATTTCATGTATCATAGATTGGCCTTGCATCCCAAATGGTGAGGTAGACCACTGAACCTAGTTTGAAACTGATTTGAATTATCATATATATTATCTTGAGCTAACTTAGACCTGGCTCTTTAGTTCCAGGAGTCAAGAAGTTTTTCCTTCTCTCTCTATTCCCAGTATAGAGTATCCTTTAAATGTATTCCTCAATTAGGAGCCTGTTATTATAGACTTTAATGCCACATACACACATACACCTCCCTATTTTGTATTAAGGGTTCTAGTCCTTTGGACTGGGAACATAGCTCCCCGTGGAGTGCTTGCTTAGCATATGCATGGCCCTGGGTTTGATTCTCAACACCTTCGTAAGCTTAGGACTCAAAAATGGAGGCAGGGGAGTCAAGGGTTCAAGGTCATCCTCTTAGCCACACAGCAAGTTTAAGGCCAAGCTTGGAATACAAAAGACCCTGTCTATAAATGAGTAAATAAAAAGCAAAACAAACAAATAAAAAAATAAATGTCTGCCATTAGAACAAAGTATTTTAAACTGCCTAGAAAGATTCACATCATAGGGCCAGGGAGATTGCTCAGTGAGCAAAGGAACCTCCTAGCCTGTCAACCTGTGTCCCTGACACCCCACACCCACACCGTGGAATGAGAGAACCAGCTCTTGCAAGTTATTCTCTGACTTCCACACATAGACTGTGAAATGTATGCCCACCTCAATACATAAATTAAAATGTAATAAAATGGGCTTTTATATACAAGGGAAAACAAGCAACAATCTTAAAACCTCAATTAATACATAGTATTTATATGACTCAAGCAACATAAAAAACAAAACCAAACAGCTCTCTCAATTATTTACTCACGAGGACCCTTGACTTCACAATCACACACTGGTTGTTTAATCTGTTGCTTCCTCAAAGAGCTCCAGTGGCCTGGATTCTGATCAACGCCAACCAAGGGTTGAAAGAGTGACGTATGGCCAGGTTTGTGGCCTACAGCTCTTAGCAAGAATTTCTTTTTTTGTGCATGTTGGAGGGGCGGGTCGAGACAGGGTTTTTCTGTGTAACAGCCCTGGCTCCTGGAACTAGCTCTTGTAGACCAGGCTGGTCTTGAACTCACAGACTTCTGCCTGTCTCTGCCTCCCGAGTGCTGGGATTAAAGGTTGCTGCATCCCAGGGTTAGAGAGATGGCTTCCCATTCTGCTCAGACTGTTCTTGCTCAGGACCTGAGTTTCACTCCTTCCCCGCCCACATCTCTGGCCCTGTGAGCACCTGCACTCATGTGTGTGTGTGTGTGCGTGCACGCGCGCGCACACACACACACACACTTAAAAATAATAAAAATAAATGTTTTTCAAAAGAGACTTAAGAAGGAAGATTACTGCAAGTTCAAGGCTATCCTGTGATGCATAAAGAAATGTCTTGTCTCAAAAACAAACAAAAACTAAAAAAAAAAAAAACCCCAACAACAAAATGTTGCTTTGTTCCTCTCTGGTTTTTCACACACACACACACACACACACACACTCACGTGCAAGCACAAGTGCTTCCTTTTGATATTTAGATTTTGTAAATTGTTTTGGAACTCTAGACCTATACGGGCTTCCTCCTTCCCATTCAGTCTCTCTTTCTTTTACCTCATGCACCTTTTGTCTTCTGGCTCTCCTTTAAAGCCAGAGCATTGGGGTTGTGCTTTATTTAGTAAAACACTTGTTGGGCACACCCAGAGCCCTGGGTTCAATCCCCAGTATGGCATAAATTAGCTGTAATTATATACAGCTGTAATAAATCTGCATTTATGAGTTTGACACAGGAGGGTCAAAGTTCAAGGTCATCCTTGGTTACTTAGCAACTTTCAGGCCAGCCTGAGCTACATGAGTTCCTGTCTCAAAACAAAACAACAAATAGACAAAAACCTACTCTATTACCTAGAGCCCTTTGCTTACTCTGGATATATGTTTTTAAAATATTAAAGTAAAAAACATGCAATTTGACAGAAAGCATCATCTTTAACAGAGGTAATAAGAGTCTTCAAGCATCTATTTGTCCAAAATTCTACCATTTGACCCATGCAAGGGTGGGAGGAATTTGGGTCCCTGGAAACATCCTCAGAGTCCCTGGAGATGAGCAGAAACAAGAGCTGGAAGAAAGGTAGGTAGTTTTGACATACAGTTAGGAACCTGCCTCATCTTATGTTTTCTTTAATTAAAGGAGGAGATTAGGGAGAAAACTAAAGATAAGTTCCCTTCTTTTTTTGGTTTGAGGAACTGGAAGAGTAGTACTGTAATTTGGGGGGCCTGGAAGTCTGGAGCTTAGAAGAAGGGGGAAAGTAAGAGATGGATTTGAGAAGTGACATCTTATAAATGTTGCATGTTATATGTAGCTATCGGACTGAAAAAGGCTCCTTCAAGCCGGGCGGTGGAGGCAGAGGCAGGCGGATCTCTGTGAGTTCGAGGCTAGCCTGGTCTACAAGAGCTAGTTCCAGGACAGGAACCAAAAGCTACAGAGAAACCCTGTCTCGAAAAATCAAAAAAAAAAAAAAAAAAAGCTCCTTCCGAGCATGGGGTGGGGGTGGAGCAAAGCCATGCCCTGTGGCTGTCTAGATTAAACAGCAAGTCAGTGATGTAGGTGGAGAAGCTGGTATGTGAAGGAGGAAGCCTATGTTGTCTGTCACAGAAACACATGAAGAAAATACTGTTTTCATTTATAACATGAAGATGCATACAAAATCCATGAAGGCAGATGAGAACTTTGGGTTTATTGGTGACCAATTTGTTTTCCAGAGTGAGTTATAGCCAAAGTGGTGTTTCCTTACTTCAGAAGACATATGATGTGCTGTAGAGTAAGAAGACTTAGTTTGAGGCTAGTATGAGCTGTAGAACAGGACTTAAAGAAAGAAAAGACTGGAAGGGAGAGAGGAAGGAAGGAAATAGAGAAAAAGAAAGTTAATTTGATATACATACTATCCTGTTTGATAATGAACTTTGTCAACGGGAAGCCTGGGTTATGGGAAAAGGTTTTGGTAATGGAGACTCAGACTCAGCACCCATCCACTTAGGTCAGGACTGTGTGGTGGATAAATGACTTAAGTAAAAGTAGCATCCCATGTATTTTGCCAGTCCTAATATCCACTTGTGTTTTACGCATCTATTTTCCCTCTATTCGTTTGAATAATGGAGAGTAGTATCTGCCTGTGTGCACAGAGGGTACTTAAGACAGCGTTAGCAAAGTACTTCCTGAGTAATAGATACTGTTCTTTACAGAGACTGCCTATGAAATACAACTTTTAAATCTCAACACGGGGCTGGGAAGATGGCTCCATGAGGAAAGGATTTGGGGTCCAAGCATGAAGATATGAGTTCAAAAGCCAGAACACATGTAAAAAGTCAAGCACTGTAGAAGGTGCTGTGACCCCAGCATTGGAGGGATGCAGAAACAGCAGGATTCTTGGGACTTGCTGGCCAGCCAGTGTAGCCAAATCACCAAGTCCAGGTTCAGAGAGACTCTGACTGAAAAAAACCAACCAAACAAAAAACAGTGCCTAGTCTCATTGCAACTTGATATACCATGTTGGTTCATATCTGTGGGAGGCCTGCCATTTTCTGAAGAGAAATGAAGGCAGAGTGGATAGAGATGGAGGAAGGAGGAAGGAGGGACTTCAATGCAAAAAATAAATAAATAAATAAATAAATAAATACAACAACAAAACTGAAGGGTTAGCAACCTAACAACTAAGGATGTCACCTGATATGAACCTGCAGAGCACACACGCGTGCGCACACACACACACACACACACATCTATCTCTAGATGTAAAAAAAAAAAAAAAAAAAACCCGAAAACCAAGAAACAAAAAACCAACCAATAACAAAAACCAGGCTTGGTTCTTATTTATTCACTTCATTTTATGTGTATGTCCATGTGCCACATGATTGCAGATACATGGGGAGACCAGAGACAGGTCAGACCCTTGAAACTAGAGTTATAGGCAGTTGTGAGGTACCCAGTATGGAAGCTAGGAACTTAACCTTGGCCTCTGAAAGAGCAGTGTGCACTCTAACTGTTGAGCCATTTCTCTAGACCCCACCCTCACAAAGATTAAATAAACATAGGGAAGAATTGAGCAGGTGATGGCGGGTTAACTAAGTGCAGTACATGCTGTCATCCTGGAATTCAGAATTGTGAATTGGAGGCCGGCTTGGTCTATGTAGCCAGACTCTGCATTAAAAAAGTAACTTAAGAACAAACACAAATCAAAACAAAATAAAGAATGGGTGAGAATGGTAGAATGGGAGAGACTGATTGATTTCACTAATCTGGCTATAATCCCAGGTGCAGGTCAGTGCCTACCCTGGCGTGTTGCTGTGTGCCCCAGGGTAAGGAAGCCATCCATCCATCCATAGTATGATGTGTATATTTGTGCATGCGTCTGGTACATGCCAGAAATCAGAAGTGGTGTTTAGGATTTTTTTGGATTCTCTAGAAAGTGCTTGGTAAAGATTTGTAGTTTAGTTTAACCCACGGGCTTTTATTTCTCTTTGAACTAATGAGTTTCAGAATGACATTTTCCTTCAAATATAGCATGTACTATGACTATTTTCCTATTTTTTCCCACTAGTCCCTTCTTCCCGGATGTACTTTCATATTTGTCATAAATATATATACATACACATACATATATATGTATAGGACATATGTTCCATCTCACTTTATTCTTGTAGAAAGCGAACACTCAGTACATAGGTTTGTTAGAGATGAGAGTTCACGTGACAGCATAGGATTCATTGCTTCTTTGTTGCGGCGTGTCTTCCATAAGGCACTCTGACCATACAGTGAGTGACAAAGCCTCGGACTGGCAATATAGGCACCGCATGAGCTAGGGTTGTTCTAATCTTGGCACGTTCCTTTCTGGCTTCTCAAATGAAAGCTTTTTCTGTTATTATTGATTTTATTTCATTTAGTTATCTGAGACAGGATCTCATGTTGTCCAAGCAGATCTTGAAACTCAATATGTTGCTGCGGATGACTTTGAACCCCTGATTCTCCAGTTTCGATCTCCCAAGTACTGAGATTTCAGGCGCATGCCACCATACCAACTAAAATTCTCTAATGTGTGTAAATCCCTCCCAAGTCTAAACTAAAAACATAAATACACAGAAATATTTATCATCTGATTTAGTTACTCCAAATTCCCATGCAGGTCATTCATTCATTTGCATAGTAGGATATTGTCTACAAGAGCCGTTCATTTCAGATTTTTTTTGTGTTTTTTTTAAGTGCTAGTGTGGGGTGGGGAGAGGATTAGTGTAGTGGCATTTCATTTGTATTTTAATAAATAAAACTTGCCTAAAGATCGAAAAGTAAAACAGCCCCACTGGTCAGCCTTACAGACCAGGCAGTGTGACAAACACCTTTAATCCCAGTAGCCACACTAGTTGCCATAGAAACCGGGAGGTATATGCCTTTAATCCCAGTAGTGCATACCTTTAATCCCAGCCATAGAGAGGATTATAAAATGGGAGGAGACAGGTCACATTCTCAGTCTCATTCTGAGATTCCTGGAGGCAGGATCGCCATTTTCGGACTGAGGTTGAGGTGAGAGTCAATGACCGATTGCTTTACTTTTCAACCCTTCAGACTAAACCCCAATTTCTCTGAGTTTTTATTAATCGTGCTTCAGGTTGGCTTGCTGCCCTTTCAGAGGTTCAAATTTGGATTCTCAACACTCAAGTTGGTGTGACTCACAGCCTCCTGTAACTCCAGCTATGAGGAAACAGTGCCTTCTTCTGACCTCTTCACAAGCTTGTATGCATTTGTGTATATGTGTGTACATACATGTGCGTACACGAGTGAATGTGCACGTACGAGTGTGCATGCACACTAAAGTAAATATTAAAAGTAAATAAAAGTGATAATGTTTAAAACACAGTAACTTTAAGACCCTATTTTGTGTAATCTATAAAGTCTGAAATATTTTCATTTGTTTCCCTAGAGAAAGTAGAATTTGGATCATTTTTTATTGGGAGAGAATAGAAACTCATTTTAGCAAACAGTGGAAACTAGCAGTAGAATAAAATGCTACAAAGTTGAAATGGCAATGTATAGAGATACAGAACTTTATATAAGTTTTAAAATAAAAATTAAATTTATTTTTCTATAAAGTCACCATTCTGCTAATTGAGCTGAGAATACTAAAACAGGTTGGAATTAGAATGCCCAAGGAGAGTAAAAACTAGTATAAGGCTTATGCAGTGCGGTTTAGTATTTCAGGAGTACAGTATCTCTTTCTCCATATGCACACACCACACCCTGTTTCAACTCTGGCACATTTCCCTTCCATCATTTCCTACTTCCTGTCCCTTTCCTTTCTCCTTCTTTCTTCTCTGCTCTCCCTCCCAACCCATCTTTCTCTGAGACATGGTCTAGCCTCAAACTCACAGCAACCTGCCTCCCTCTTGTCATTTGTACACATCCCTGGAGAGGGCAGTGCTGCTAAACTCCACTAGATATAGAATCCAGAAGTGTCTCTGTTGGGACTGGGATGGCTCAGCAATGCAAGCATGAGGACCTAAGTTCAGCCCCAGCATCCTGATAAGAGAGTCAGGTATGGTAGTGTGCGTTTATCAACCTAGCACTGAGAAGGCAGACACAGGAGGATTGCTGGGTCTCAATGGCCAGCTGGGCTAGCCTACGTGAGTTCTAGACCAAGCGTGAGACCCTTTCCAAAAGTGAGGTCAGCAGCATCCGAGGTCCTCTGGTTTTCACACTCTTGTGCACATGTTTACACACCCCTTGTTTTCCTTCACACCTACTCATATAACACACACACATTATTTTTTTTTCAGAAAATCTTTCTTAAAATTTTGATAATCTAATGATGTAAGGTAGAAACAAATTATATTTAAACTGACTCTCCTCAACAATGGTTTTCCCCCCTTTTCTTATCTCTTCCTAACAAGAGATAAGAGAAATCACTGGCTTTAAAAATTATTTGTGGGGCTGGGGATACAGCTCAATTGTCAGAATGCTTGTCTAGCATGCATGACGCCCTAGGTTTGACCCCACAGAGTATCAGTCTTGGTGGTTCACATCCTAGTCCTTAGGATGGAGACACAGGAGAATCAGGAGGTCACGCTTGGTTACACTGTCAGCTCAAGGACAGACTGGGATACATGCCCTCCTATCTAAAAGGCAAGTATGCTTTATATTTATGATTATTGATTGCCCTCTGCCTTGTCGTCCTCAGCTGTTCTTCTTCCTTGATTCTTTTAAAGATCTTGTAGAATGCAATCCTAGGAGAGTGCCCCGCTCAGATTTTGTGGAAAGCGAGGGGTGCCCATCTCCACTGAGGATCCAGAATATTCATGCAGAAACCACCTGTGACCCCGTGTATGGCAGGCATCCCCGCAAGGACGCAATGTTTATGTATGAGAATTGGGAAGCATTTCTCCGCTAAGATAAATTCTTGTCACATAACGTCTTTCAGAAGGACACGACAAATATACTTGTCTTGTACGTTAATACACTTTGGTGAGGTTTAGGTACTTCATGTGAAATAAACCGTATGAAAGGCAAGGTTACTAGATCTGCTTAACCCTGGAAATAGATTCATTAATGGATCCTGGCATACGCTGGTTGCCCATCAGGAGTTTCCACTGCCAGAAGGCACTGTCTCTACCACCTACTGTAAAGAATTCTCTCTTTTGATTCCCTGGGGGTTTTGGTTACATGGGCTCCAATTGTAACTATTAAACAAACCCCCTTGTAAGCTAGGCCAGTGTTTTTATGCCTGGCTGGAGGGAATAATAACCCATAGCCACTGCAGCCTGCTGTGTGGTTGCTGGGAGAGTGGATTAGCTATGCCTGTTTTGATTTTGAATGAATACACCCCCTGGCAAGCTATGTGGCTGAAATAGTCTCTTAGGTGGTAAGCTCATCACAGTTATGGGACTGGTGGCTTGCCTGTATATGTGCCCCAAGTGTCTCCAGGGTCCAGGTTCCCTTTCCTAGTAACACACACACACACACACACACACACACACACACACACACACACACACACAGATAGAAGCAGAGTCCCGGAGTCTTGCCTGCCTCGTTCTTGTTTTCATTCTTATTATTTCCACCACCCCTCTCTTTCTTTTTCTTTTGAAAGAAGGGAAGTGTGTAAGGACACAGTTTCCCTTCAGGGAAAGCTGAGCATCCAGATTCTAGAAATTAGCAACCTCAGGAAGGTAAGAATCAGGGGAACCAACTGACCCTGAATGCTGTGCTCATTGCACTACTCCCAGGTGGAGAATCTGCCAGAAGTCTCTGTGTAATGCTCTCCACTCCTCCTCCCATCTCTCCGATTTTCTCTAGTAGAAATGCTTCTAAGTGGCTTGAATATGTTTGTGGGAAGTGTATATTTAGGCTTCTGGGCAAGAAAGAGGAGTATGGTTTCTCTCTGCTTCCTGGAGTGTAGATTCCAGGATTAAAAATTCTGAGTGTTGGCTCTGCTAATCAGTAAAAGGAGATACCTGGATCTCAGCAAATTAACTTTCCGATCTATCTGTGCTTCAATGGGCCTTCTTTGTCAACTGAGTTTGTAAGCCTACAGGTTTGCAATCATGTCCTACAAAAAAAAAAATCATTGAGGATGAAATATTTCTCAAGGAAGTATATGTCTACTAAGGAAGAGAGACTAGCAAAAATTGATAAAAATTAATAGCTAACATAGATAAAATTCATACAGTGCCAATTATAATGTAAATAATTCTGGAGCTGGGAATGGCTCCACGGCTAAAGCACTTGCCACCCAAGTGTGAAGACTAAAGTTCAGCTCCCCAGAAACCCACAGAAAAGCGGGGTGAGTGTGCTGACCCATCTGCAGTTCTGGGATTCCTAGAGCCAACTAGCTAGTGAAACAAGTCATATTCATCTGTGACCTTGGGCTGTGATCGGGAGACCGACCCTGCCTCAATAAATAAGGAAAATGGAACAATGATTCCCTGATGTCAACCTCAGGCCTCCACATGCGTGCACAGTTTGCACGCATGCCCCTATGTGTACAAAATTGTTTATACATATATGTATGTGTTACACACATATCACAATTGTAAAAGAAAAATTCTATGGTTTAGTTTCTACTGATCTTTACAGAGAAATGAAGGAAGGACATGAATTTATTTGCTTAAACAAAGAGCAATGGGGAGAGCTATTAATAAGTATCTTACAGATGACAGCAATTTAATCAAGAAAATCAGTAATATATTTATGTATGAGAGAGTGCTAATTTCCAGAGAGGGTTTGAAGGGTCAGCTCTTTATTTTTATTAAGGGAGAAAAGTGCCAGAAATCACGCTTATCTTTATTTCTCATTCTCTTGCTCACGTAGGAGATACGGTTTTTATTTCTTTTTTCATATTGCACCTGTCTTCTTGGCTTCTTGCCAGGTTTAGATGGTTGATTTCTACTTCTTTTCTTTGTTATATTGTTCTCTCTGTTCTTAAAGCCAGACAGTGATTTTATGATTCTTTGCTGTTGAGTTTGGGAATTCACCAGAATAGTCCGTGTTCTAGGAATGAGATGAACTGTTTATTAGAGCATTGGTCAGGACACGCAGACTTCTGGGTGTGGGGAGAGGCCCAGTCAGTAGTGTCCAGTCTATAGCAACCATGCAAAAAGCTGGGCGCAGAGGTGCACATTTGCAACTTCAGTGCAGAGAGTTAGAGGCAGGCTGACTGCTCACTGGCCAGGCAGCCTAGCCCAGTCCATGACTTCTGTATTCAGTGAGATGCCCTGCCTTAAAAAAAATTAAGTGGAAGCCGGGTATGGTAGCAAATACCTTCAATCCAGCACTAGGGAGGCAGGGGCAGGCAGATTTCTGTGAGTTCCAGGACAGCCTGGTCTACACAGAGAAACCCTGTCTTGGAAATCAAAAAACAAAACAAAACAACAATAACAATAACAAAAAGAGTACAGACTTTGTTTTTAAGTTTTCACCCATGTTTGTGCACATATTATCAATTACTTAGAGTGCAGAAGTTTATGTGTAAATGGGTTTGATTACTTTTTTTAAAAAAAATTAAAAGTCCTTTTGGGGCTGAAGAGATGGCTCAGCTATTAAGAGTTGGGTTTCATGCACCCAGGTCAGGGTGATGGCCACCTGCACTGCGGCTCCAGGCTATTACACACCCTCTTCTGGCCTGCTGGGGTGCAAGTCCTCATGTACTTATCTGCAAACACAGGCACACAAACAGAAATAAAGCCTATAAAAAAGAGAGTGCTTTTGTCTGGCAGTAGTAGGAAAATAAATGCAATGTTTTGACTGAAGTTAAAATTACTTTATTGTAAGATTATTACAGATTGTCTATCATTTCCCTTAAAATGTGCACCCTCCCATTCTAGTTGTTCTACCGGAGCATCCTTGTCTTCTCTGTATTAGACAGACTTTAACTGGTGTTTGTCTGTTTTATCCTTTCTCAGTATCACTGTGTGTTAGAACTTGCACGGTAACGGCTTTAGAAAGTCATGCCCTGCCATGTAGCAGACTGGACGATGTAGCCCTGACTCTCCCAGAACTCAGTTTGTAGATTACAGGCTAATGCCTGTAATCCTAGCACTTGGGAAACTGAGATAAGCTGGCCTCAAACCCAGAGATCTGCCTGTCTCTGCCTCCCAAGTGCTGGGGTTAAAAGTGTGCACAACCATGCCTGGCTGACAGAAGGTTTGTTGATGGCGTTTCCTGAAAGAATGCATAAACGTTTGGGAGACTGATAATTTGGACGATGAAACCTCTCCCCAAATCTGAAAGTGGGAAATGGTGCGGCCTAGGTCCGCACTGAGAGCTAACCATGCCTCCCTTCATTGTCTCTCCCCCACATTTCCTGTCTATTTTCTTTTTTTAAAAGATAGGCTTGTCCTTAGAGCAGTCATGCCAAACAACTCCCTTTGAGATCATGGAGTGTTCTGTATCTGTGCTATCCAATATGGCGGCGGCTAGTCACTATGACAGCTGAGCACCTCACACATGTAAGGTCCACATAATTAATGATCTGAAATTTTAAGTTCACTTAATTTAAATTTCGTATTGGTTACTGTAGTAGATAGTATAGCCTTGTTGCTCCATGCCTCTGAGTGCTTCAAAAATATGCATCTCTAAGCATGAAAAACTGTCTGCTGCCTGTAATCCCAGCACTTGGGAAACAGGCAGGAGAATTGCCATGAGTTTAAGGGTAGCTTGAGCTACAGAGTGAGAGCCTGTTTCAACAAAGGAAAGAAGAGAAACAGGAGGAGGAAGAGGAGGAAATTGTTCTTCTCAGACTCAGTTTTTATTTTTTTATTTTGTTTTTTTCGAGACAGGGTTTCTCTGTGGTTTTGGAGCCTGTCCTGGAACTAGCTCTTGTAGACCAGGCTGGCCTCGAACTCACAGAGATCCGCCTGCCTCTGCCTCCCAAGTGCTGGGATTAAAGGCGTGCGCCACCACAGCCCAGCTCAGACTCAGTTTTTAAAAGGTTGTAATCCTCCCCCACAACAGAGAAGACTAATTGGAGGCAATTATTACAACTCCTAAATTTTTATATTTCATATAGTTTAATAATTTATCTTGGTTTAATAATTTAACCTTGAAAGTTATCCTCAAGTCTAAGTATCCTCAAGATCGTTTTTATTCAGTGGAATGTATATTCTGTTAGACATACAACATTACGTATTGTTTGATAAAAAAGATTATGATCACATTATTATGCTACAATCATAGAACCGACATACTTTGACATCCCTGTTATTTATTGCACATAAACATCTTCTGTTCAGCTCACCTCTGTTATGTGACTTTGAGAATTTGTTAGCTCAGCAGTTTGGTAAGGCGTACATACAAACCGCTGCCATTTAGTAGTCCCCCACCCTACTTCAGAAGGAACAGCCCCCCTTCTTTCTTAAGACCTGATTCTTCACCAAGAACTGTTGATCTTACCAATTATTTTCAATCTTTAGTCTATAAAAACATAACATTACATTGCAAAGAGATACAGGATCACTGGGTTTTGGTGTTTTTGTATTTTAAATACAGGTCACTTTGTATTTTAAATACAGAAACACTTTGTTCAGCTCAAATGAGGCAGCCTCATTCAACTGGGAAGAAAACCTCAAGCTGTCAAAACTTAGGTTCCGTTCTCATCCTCTGAATGGATGTGCGGCTCACAGAATGTCACCAAGTTAACCTCTTTCTCTTACAAGATCAATTCAGCTGCCAAATCGTACACAGACTTGGGGGATGGGGGCGCAATAATCAGAGGAAAATCTTGGGGGCAGCAGGATCCAGCAAAGGAGTTAGTGCATAAAGGGACAACCTACTTGTTGTGGTAACTGCTCTTCCCAGAGGGAAACACTGAACCCCAGGGGAGCTACTTCACTATCTTTGCTATTGAAACCGGTATTGCAGTCCCCTGGCAACAAATGGCTGGCGGCGATGCTGAAAACAGCACGCATGGGCAGTGGGGCTCAGAAGGGGCGACACTGTCAATGGTCCCAACACCTCAGCGATAATCGCAGCTGCATTCCGAGATTTTAGGAGTCTTTGTTCACTAGAAAGCGGTTGAGAACAACTGTCTGCCGGAGTATAAATCTCGGTGCGGTCGGCTTTTCCTTCGGACTTTTTGTTTTATTTGAATGTTTTTGAGGGAATTGACAGATTCTATTGTCTGTTGTATTTTTCTCTAAATCTTTCAGTGGAGAAGCTTTAAATATTAAAGCTCTGAGGATTTTATCCTTTGGACTCTGGTGTCATCGTGTTCATTTTAACTAGCTTTTATGTCCCTGTTACTGGCAACTCACATCCTTTTTATTCCCCCCATTAAGTACCTTACTGGTAAAGGGAGATTCTTGGAAATCTATTTTGTCTATGTAACAAGTATAAATATACACAAAATAAAGAAAACAATTAAAAAGTCATATAAGGGCATAATTGAGAAGGTACTTACTGAATATAATTATTTTATTTTATATAATTATTTTGTCTTCGTTATGCTGTTAATTCAGGTGACAATTGGGAGAAGTAAAGTAGTATCTTGGGCCAATAAATGTAGCTCAGTGGTAGAGGTCTCAGGGCATAGCTATTGCAGAGTCCTAGGTTCAAGTCTCAGCACCATGAAGAATACAAGAAAAACAACAGTATCTTATGATGCAAAGTCTCATTTATATTGGTCAGAAGTTTTCTGTTTTTCAAAGCAGTTCTTAAAATACAGCATCTGAAAATGAGTTAGTTCTTCAGTTTGTTTGCTTCTTTTCTTGTAGCCTTTGTCAGAAAATGTAGCCCTTACCCCTGGTTAAAGAAACTTCTCTGTGTAGTAGACAGACCATTGCAGAAAGGCACACTGATCAAAACGCAGAGAACAACTGACTGTGGGGTGCCCAACCTCAGCTGAGGACCAGGGGCGTTGCTGAAGGTGGGGAGAAGGTTTAGAACAGCCAGAGGGCTAGGACATCTGTCTCAGGACAGTGTCTTCTACATATGACAGAGAAGCTGCATTTGTGAAGTTTCGAACAAGACCAGAATAGTGACACCAACTGACTTCCCACGTGGGTGGGAGAAATCGCTCAAGGCCCCGCCCCTAGATGAAGACCATAGGTAATTAGTGACTAATGAAGGAGGGAGAATCATCTGCTCCAGGGATGAGGTCTCAATAATCAGTCAGCCCTAAACACATGTACAGATGAGCAACGCCAAGTGCATCTAACCTAAGTGGACTTATGTATGCAAAGTATGTGTGTGTGTGTGTGTGTGTAGCAATAATTTAAAAAGAAGAGATCATTTGAGGAGGGCGTGGGACAAAACACATGGAAGAAGTTGGAGGGGGAATTATGTAAATACAGTACAAATTTATGAAAATCATAAAAGTAAATAAAATGTTTTTCTTTTTAAATATCCAAACAACCTTACCCATCATTCCTGTTTCAATCCAACTTGGTTTTGTTGTTATGTGTTTGTTATTTTGTTTCTTTCTTGAGACAAGGTCTCTCACTGACCTAGAACTTGCTAGGTAGGCTGGGATGGCTGGAAGGAACCCACTAACATGCCTGACTTTTTAAAGATTAAATTGTATTATTATTACTATATATGTTTATGTATGATATATATGTGTGGGCACATGAGTGGAAGTCAGAGGGCCTTTATATGAGTTCTGGGGATTGAACAGAGGCCTCCTGCTTGCAAGGCAAATCCTTACTAACTGATCCCCACTCCCACCCCAACCCCCACTCCCACCCCAACCCCCACCCCGTCCCCATGCCCACCCCCACCCCATCCCACACCTACACCCCCCCATCCCCATGTCCACCTCCACCCCATCCCACACCTACACTCACCCCCATCCCCATGTCCACCCCTACCCCATCCCACACCTACACCCACCCCCACCCCATCCCACGCCCACCCCATTCCCATGCTCCCCCATCCCATCCCACGCCCACCCCCATCCTTACCCCATCCCTACTCTACCCCATCCCATCCCCACCCCCATCCCACCCCATCCCACCCCCATCCCACCCCATCCCACCCCCACCCCATCCCCACGCCCACCCCCATCCATGTGATTTTATACTTCACAGGAAGCAGCAACTTCTTAGCTTGTTCACGCCCTTCAACAGCCTTGAGAATGGAATCGTATTTCTTTCCTAGCATTGCTGATTTGTTGTTACTGTTTTGGTTCCTGTCAGTTCATTTGTTTGAGACAGGGTCTCACTCTACAGCTGTGGTTGACTGGAAACACATGATTCTGTCTCCCAGGGGGTGAAATTACAGACATGTACCACCTCCCCTGCTTTGAATTTCACTTTTTTTTTTCAGAAAAATAAGGATGAACTATACTAATAAAATTATATTATTGGAAACTTATAGTAATGAAAGTGAGATCTATCAAAAGGAAATATTATTTAACTGAAAATACTCAAAGTTTTGAAAAACTTGAAGCCACTACTTACTCCAGATGTCAGGAATGATATGGAAGTGTCTAGAAGCCCTGGCTACTGGAAGAGGAGCTGTGTGTGAAAGAAAGGAGCCTGGCTGAGAGCTCAGAACAGCAGCCCCAATAGAAAGCCACTGACGGTGCTAGAGACAGGAAGGAACCATTGGTCAGAGGCTTCTTGTGGTTTCTCACCCATTAAACTAACTCAGAGGACAAAAGGCAGAATTCAGATCACATCATGGGTTTCTGTGCAGAGTGAATGGTTTGGGTATGTAGTTCCTAGAGACATCGATTTGCATTTTTATTGGTGATCTATTCAAACACCATAGTTCTCTGCATTAAATTCATTCTCTCAGTAATAACAAGATAACACTTAAATTTTTTACATTCATTTATTTAGTGTGTGTGTGCGTGCACTGCTCATATGTGGAGGTCAGAGGACCAATCTCAGGAGTTGGTTCCCTCCTTTACTATGTGGGTTCCAGGGACTGAGTACCTCAGGCTTGGCAGCAGGTGCTCTTGCTCATTCAGAGGTCTCCCTCGCTACAGAACAACACTTGTTTAAATGAGTATAGTAACTCAAGGCTTAGGGTACTCATCAAGTAGATGCTATCATCTGTTGTACATAGAACATCAAAGTGGGTTTTTCAAGACCATATAAACCAGTCTTTCTGAGTCCAAGGGTTGCCTCTCTGTCTGTATCACTACATTTTATCTCCACAACTCCAGCTTTGATAGATAGAAGAGGGGCTAGGCTGGGGAAGCCTCTTCCATTCAGATCACCTTTAGTTTCGTAAAATATGCATCCAAACCCCAATACACTCAAGCACCGTAGCTGAGAAGTAAAGAAGGCCCTTGCCTGGCGTACAGATTGCGGACTGTCTCAGTTGTTTTCTTACCTTATCTCTTTTGCCACCTCCCACCCCTGCTTGTAAGCCCGAAAATAGTCATGAGAAATTAAATGCGTTGATAACCGATTAGATACTTGCTTGAAGCAAAGCTGATCGAACAAAAGGGTGACACACTTTACTCTGTGACATACCTCAGCTCCCAGTGTCACCAAGAACTATGAGAAGGTGTTGGAGAGAAGGGAAAGATGGGGGAGTGAGGACATTTTCTTGTTATTGCTGTTTTTCTTTTTGTTTTTCTTTGTTTGTTTGCTTGTTTTGATTTTTTAAATTTTTATTTGGTGGATCACTGCAGGGGGAGGGGAAGATATGGAGGGACTGGGAGGTGAGCAGGATTGGGGTGCATGATGTAAAACTCCCAAAGATCAATAGAGAAATGATGTTAGGCTTTTTTTTTTTTTTTTTTTTTTTTTTTTTAAGAAAAAGAGAAAGAGAGAGAGAGAGAGAGAGACTTGTTTGAGGAAAGGCGTATTAAATGAGTCAGATTCCACAGAAATATGCAGTTTTTAGAAATTATTATACAAGGTACTACATATCTCTATGATATTTTGAAATAGGGCATGTTTTAGTCATTTTTCTTTCCCATCACCCCCATACTTCTGTAGGCTCATTCCCAGACCCTTCTCCTTCTGTGCCTCATGTGTCCTTTTGCCCAGCCTTTGTTCCTCATCACTTCCTACCACCCTCCCTTGGGCTACTTTGCAGGTTAGGGTCTTCTCCTGGCAAACAGAAGTCTCCATTCCCTGCCACAGAGTCACTTTGCACATCCATGCTTACTGCAGATCTATTCATAATGGACTTAGCAAGGGGATGGAACCTACCTAGAAGTCTTCCAAGAGATGAACAGATAATGAAGAAGTGATACATACACATAACAGTTTTTATTCAGCAGTAAAGAGAAATGACATCTGCAGGCAGACAGACGGATGTACAGTTTTTTTTTTTTTCGAGACAGGGTTTCTCTGTAGCTTTAGAGCCTGTCCTGGCACTAGCTCTTGTAGACCAGGCTGGCCTCGAACTCACAGAGATCCGCCTGCCTCTGCCTCCCAAGTGCTGGGATTAAAGGCGTGCGCCACCACTGCCCAGGTTTTTTTAGATTTTTTTTTTTTTTAGGATGTGGAGTTTTAATGTATTCATTGCTATTAGTCTCCTCTAGGCTTTGTAATAAAATCTGATATTCTGAATAGCTCAAACAGAGAAAAATCTATTTTCTCATAGTTTGTGACTCCAGTAAGCCAGAGATGAACATGCTGGCCAACTTGGTTTCCCGTAAGCTTTCTTCCGGTTTCCTGTCTTCTTGCTGTGTTTTCATCTGATGGGATGAGGAAAGGCAGAAAAAGCCCACTGGCATCTCTTGCTGCTAGACATGAACCCCCTGCTATACAAGAGCCCATGAAGGCCTCATGTCTAATAGAGTTATATAGGGGCACCGAGTTTCACATACATTTGGGGGATTCAGAACCTATTTGTGCGTATATGTGTGGGAATTTTTTCTTTTTCTTTTCCTGAAGCGTGTTCTCATTACTATTGCCTAAACTGCCCCTGAGATCCCTCTGGAGCCCAGATAACTCTTGCACTTCCCTACATCTGGTCTCATCCTCTGGAGTAGGTGGGGCTGTGCATGGAATAGATTTTGTTTTTCTGTGTGGGTATGTGTTTGCATGTGTAGATGTGTTTAAACCAACAAATGTTAAGCTTTCCAAATGTTCCCTCCTGTTTGATTAAAAGCTCTGTTTTTCTTCCCAGAAGAGATTTACTGAACTAATCCATTATCTGTTTTGTTAAAAGTCACAAGTTTTAGAGATAATGGGTGATCCTTCTGAAAGTAATTTAGCGTTCTGTACTGACTGCCTAACAGGAAGCTGCTGTACCACGATGCATTTGGGTTTTTTATGTTTTGTAAGTACGTTTCCATATTTTTGTTTAGTTGTTTAAAGGCAGCATTCAAGAAAAACAAACTGGCTTTGTTTTTTTCTCTTGGATCATTTTTCTCTATTTTCTTTTCAGTATGGAAAATTTCAAACATGAAAGCTACGGAAGGGGCTGGAAAGATTCACGGCTGCGTCTTCCACCCAGCGTTAGCAATTACTAACACATGGCTAGCTCGATGTAGTCATATGTTCTTGGTTTCATTGGCTTGTTCTGCCTTGTATTTCCTGAAAATACTCCCCCCTCTTTTTTTGCTGTTGTATTTAACATTTCACCCTATCTTATATTTTTTTCTGTGACTATGAATGTTTTGCCAGAAAGTATGTATGTGCGTCCTGCATGAGCCTGGTGCCTGTGGAGGTCAGAAATGAGCATCATATTCCCTAAACTAGCGTTAGAGATGGATAGCTGTGAACCACCATCTGGATTCTAGAAACCAAACTTGGGTGCTCTGAAAACTGTGAGTATTCCTAACCATCTCTCTGGCCTCACCTGTGTGCGTGTACGTGCATGCATGTGTGTGCATGTGTGTGTGTGTGTGCGTGTGCAATACTAGACATTGTTCTCCATTACTAAATTTATTTTCAGGGCTCCTGATTCTTAAACAAATTGCTCATGTGCTTCAGGGTGAATATTATTTGGACAGATATCCGAGTATTCAAATGCTTGCCAGAAACAAAGCAGTTTTGACTTTAGGACCAAATGGATTGTGAACAGGTTAAACCAGTTTGGCTGACATAGGAAATGAGACTGAAAATAGTACATGCTTCGAGTTCGCTGAAGGTTGAATTAACTATTTTGCATTTCTTAAGCAACAGTTTTGACTTTCTATCCTTCCCTTGTATGGGTAGAACTTTGAGTAGAGTCAAAACAGAGCTGACTGTGGAAGGAAGGTCAGCTTCCTTAATTTTATAAACTCCCATCTTCTTATTCTTTCAAAGGTCAGGTCTGGGGATGTTGAAAATATATTAGATATTATATGCCAGTAAGTCATCTCTTTTTCATTTTTGTGCTTTGCTTTAATTTTTTATTTCGAGACAGAGTCTTACTAGGTAGCTCAGGTTGGCCTTGAAATCTGCCTTAATCTTCCTCCCCATATACTTCCGTGCAGGTATTCCAGGTCCATGTACTACTGCATGACTGGCTAGTGCACTTTCAACAATGAATTGATTAATCACGTACGTGACACAGTTTTCTCAGTGTTCACAAGTGCCCAAAGGAAAGACTTCTGCAATCTTCCCCAGCTATGAATCTACAAATGACAGCACCCACCCAAAGGCCAGATGCACCCACTGGTAACCAACCACTCTCTGCTTGGATTTGAGGGTTGCTCTGCAGAATGGAATTTATCCCTGGCACTGTAAACCCAGTCAAAAAACCCATGGCTGAGGAGGTCTTAGGTGCTAGGGGGAAACATAACACTTGTTAAGCTAAAGAGGTGTGATCCTAAACTGCTTTCTAAACATTTATGTTTACATACATAGACCAAGGCTACACCCATCTTAACCGAGAAAAGCCTCCTTTTGCAATGAGCTGTGGTTAATGCAGACTCGTGGCTGCTCGGGGTGCTGAGAGTTGAGTGGGAAGCCCTAACCAAGACATCTATACCATCCAGCTAAGGCTCAGGAAACACTGAAGAAAAGAAGCAGAACAAATGTAAGTCCCGGAAGATCGGAGAAAGCTTGCAGAAGTTAGGGTTGCCTGTGTTGGACTGGCACAAGACAGGTTCTAAAATCAGTCATACATGGATTGGGGAGGGGCCTCATGGGAACAAATGTCACCTTGCTGAAATATTTGCTGTGTGGGTGTTTGTACATATGCATGTGTGTGCTTACACATGTATATGTCTATTTTTCTCAAGGTTAGAATATTGTTTTATTGTAAAGTTACATGCAGGATGTGTCTTACCTCAGAAAACAAGTCTTGGACCAGAACGAGTCAATTCTGACAGGCAGTCTCGTGGCCTGCCCACCTCCAGCTGTCCTTCACAGCAGCTGGGATCTCTTCAATGTACCAATTCTTCCTCATGGGCTAGTATAGCCACTTCCTGCACCCATACAACCTTCTTATCTAACGTTTTTCCTTTTTTAGAAGAATATTTATTCCCTGCTAGCCCTGGATTTCTCTCAAAGAGCGAGTCATGTGTGTGAGAAGTGCTCTGAGCTGGCTAGGTGTCCTGGGAGACAAGGGGGAAGACTCTGCATACCTTCTTCCCGTGGGAACAGCCTGAGACATGGCTCCAAGATTCCTGCCACCTTCAGTGTTTGCCATCATGCTGTGGGGCTTGCAGTGGTTGCTTCTACATCCTGCTGACCAAAATACCTAACAGAAACAACTGAAGGGAGGGGAGATTTAAGTTGACTCACAGTTTTGGGGTGAGTCCATGGATTCTTGGTCTCACACACGTGACAGAGTATTGTGGCAGCAAAAGCACGTGACAGAGGCTGATTTTCTCTTCTTGGCAGGCAAGAGGCAGAGACAAGTATGGATACAGAGAAGGTCAGGGTGAGCTCCAACTCCTAAGGACGATGACTTTCTAAGGTCAATGACCTACCTCCTCCAAACAGGCCTCACCTGCGACCTTTGAGCACCTCCATAACAGATGAATGCATCTGTGAAATCAGAGCCCTCAAAACCTAATTGGCTCCTGAGAAGCAATCAAGACACACTCAGGGGTGTGTTTCACTAATCCCCCAGGTGTTTCTTAATCCAGGCAAATTGAGAATCAGAATTAACGCTCACATTACCACTCAGAAATTTACCTTTTTGGAAGTTAATCTAAGAAGTTACATTCTAAGGATAGGCTATCCATGCCGTGGTTGCTGTTAAATGCATGAGAGGGAGTGGGTGGGGTGGGGGCACATAACTACAAGTCTAGGCACGTGAATCTTCTATTTATAACTATATGAGAAAGTGTAAACAGTATAGCCCAAACACATACACCACATATAATTTTCACATGTGTCAATGGTGTGAGATGTTTTAAAAGATACAATGTGATACTCTTTTTTAAAAATACGTTTTGTTTTAGGGGGTTAACGAGAATGCTCAGTAGTTAAGAGTACTTACTAGTCTTGCAGAGGACCTAGGTTCAGTCCCTACCACCTAGATGGAGGTTCACACCTGGAATTGAAGTTCCAGGGTCTCATGGTGTACCTATCTGTCTGTCTCTCTTCGTGGGACTGGCTACCCCATCGAAGACAGCTCTCTGCCTGAGACTCACTGCCCCTCTTGACCCACTGCAGTCACTTGGGGAACTGCGCCATCCCTGCTTGGGAACCGCTGCCCTCTGCCTGCCGCCACTTTTGAGATATGCAGTGTGGTCTCATGGCCTGACGCCCGCTGCAGCCACTTGGGGATCCTGCAGCATTTTACTTTAACCATTACACTCTTCAGCCTCCATGGAGTCGGCATGAATAAACACACACACACACACACATATATATACATACATATACATGTATGTATATGTATGTGAACAACATATCTTTACATAAATAAAATAAATTTTAAATTACATTTAAAAAATTTAGTATGGGTATGTGTGTGCACGTGCGTGCATGAGTGCGTGCGTGTGTGTGTGTGTGTGTGTACGCCTGAGCACATCTCATAGTATATATACATGTGGCGATCAGAGACAACTTCTAACAGTCTTTCTCGTTCCACCATGTATAGCCTGGGGATTGAACTCAGGTCATTTCAGGTTTGGTGACGAGCAACTTGACCCACTGAACCATCCTGTCTTTTGTCCTCAGGGTACTTAAAATCTAGTTGAGGAGTGGCATAGTAAAGGCAAAAATGCAGACATGGAACCGGGAAGAGTTTTTATTTATTCGTGTTTGAAAACACATTCTTATAAGTGCACATAGAGGTGAGTACACAGAGCTAGGTCTCAGGACTTCTGCACATGATAACCATCCTGGAGGAAGGGAGAGTACTTCTGATTCTGCCGGTTTCCGTGTGAAATGCATAGACGCTCCCTTTGTTAGGAAAACGATTGTAAACCGTGTGAAGCTTTGTTAGATCCCAGCTGTGGCAGAAGTCCCTCTGGCTTTCTCTTTGTGTTCCTGAAGAAGAACTCACACTTGGGCACAGGTAGACTCAGCAAGTTGCCAAAGATTATTTTTAACAGACAAGTAAGCAAAAACAGAGGGTTGAACTTCCAAAGCCTGGTCTAGAGTTTCCTGCCCTCAGTCCACCCTTAGGAAGTCTGGGGTGGTCTCCTTCCTGAGTAAGTACAGCCTGTTCTTCCCCACCATTCAGAGGACTACAATAAGATGTATTAGGTACAAGGAAAATTAAGAAAATGTATGAAAGTGTATCTATGAATAAAATTGAGAGGTTTACTAGGAGAAAGGACAATAGACTCTTGTGCATATACTCCTCAGAGAGGGGCTTCATGTGACCCCACAGGAGCCCATTGAGACAAACTTTGTTGTGTTTCCCAGAGCCCTGAAATCCTTTTTATTATTAGTTTTTCTGACAAGGTATCGCTCTACATAGCCCTGGTTGTCCTGAAACTCACTATGTAGACCAGGCTGACCTTGAACTCACAGAACTCTGTCTGCCTCTGCTTCCCAAGTGCTGGGAATAAGAAAGTCTGTGTCACCACACTCAGCCTGACCTTCTTAGCTTGGCTATCCCATAACCTTAAGGCCGCCAGCCTTACTTATCTCCTCCAATATCCTCAACTTTGCTCTTTTAGCTCTGGTGTTTGTTTTAACCCAGACAGCATCCTTTGCTGTGAGGATGTAGACACGATGCTAGGTACCTAGAAAACAAACGCCTAGTATTAGGGCAACTATTTTGGCTGTCTACATTTCTCATGGTGATGGGTTGTAGTCTTGGGCAAATTTTTCTGTGAATGCTTTTTGTTGTTTCAAACATGGTCTCATTACAGATCAGGTTGGCCTAGAACTCACTGTTGTGAGAAGGAGTGGTCTTCACTTCATAATAAAAG
Source organism: Chionomys nivalis (assembly GCF_950005125.1). Taxonomy (NCBI): domain Eukaryota; kingdom Metazoa; phylum Chordata; class Mammalia; order Rodentia; family Cricetidae; genus Chionomys; species Chionomys nivalis. The sequence continues at coordinate 32,428,719 of NC_080098.1, forward strand.
TTCTGAAGACTTAGTAGTGAAAGCAAAACAATTTATCTTACAATCTTGTAAACTCTCACCCTAGAGAAAAGGCAAAAACCAACCAAACCAAGAACCCAAAAAGCAACAAAAGAAAGAGACTGATGTGTTGATTTGGTTCAAAAGTAGTGGGTTGTATACTCCTGTTGATGTAAAAACCATAGCTCTCATCTTGAAGAAAGATATCATTTATTCTAGAACCATGTTGAGTGACCATGGCCAGGAAAATGGATTTAGGTTACTCGAAATTCTATGTTCCTAAGTAGAAGCAGTTTCACAGGGCTTTTTAGTTTTACAGAACAAAGAAACTCATAAATCAAGGCAACTTTAAAATACAATCGTGGTTATACCAGAGAGGCAGGACAAGATGGGGGAGCTATTTGTTTTTTTTTATTTCTGAGAGTGGGCTTCTCTGTGTAACAGACCTAGCTATTCTGGAACTAGCTCTTGTAGACCAGGCTGTCCTTGAACTCACAGAGATCACCTGCCTCTGCCTCCTAAGTGCTGGGATTAAAGGTGTGCGCCTGCACCACCCGGCTGGGGGAGCTATTCTTTAGGCCTAGGATGCTCTCTGATGACTTCTTGGCTCTTGGATTGAAAGAAGCTAGTATTCTGCTATGTTAATAGCTTCTAGGAGGGTTTTATTTATTATACTGAGGTGTTAGGTCAGATACAGAGCAGGGCAAGGCATGGCTGTCCCAGAAGGGTAAAACGAGCCCAAGGTGAAGTAATTCATCTGAACCCACACAATTCCAATCTCTCCACAGTACCGAAATTTCAATCAGTCCATCGCCCTACAGACACAGGCTCCTTCCAGCTTTTTGTTACAGCCAGATACAGCTTCTTTTCATAAATCTTTATTCACAATCCTGAACAAATCTCCATGCCACAGATTATTCCTCATTTGCTGAGTTCTTCAGTGAGACACAATCTTCCAACCATTGCCCCTTCCATCCCCCATCTCACTGATCCAGAGCGCAGAGCCTGAACTACTTGGGCTCAGTCCCATAGCAGACTGCCTGTAACCTTTCACCCTACGATGAGCTGAGAGTCAAGCCAAGCAAGCACCAGCTACCGTGTAGGTAAGATGGTGGCCAAGAGCTTCCTGCTGATTTGTGATTCTGTGTAGTTGAGGATGGCCTTAAATTCCCGATCCTTTTGCTGAGATCACAGGCATGTGCCACCATACCTAGTTTCTTCATTATTGGGGTCTGAACCCAAGACATTGTGCATGCTAGACAGTCTTATCACCTGAGCTACCTCCCCAACTGTCAGAGTTTGTTGGTGAGGGTCTTCGTCTGCTCTCCACACAGGGTTGCCATCTGGACCTCACAGACAGTCTGGTCACCACTTCGAGTCTTCAGCGGACCATTTTCCTTGGACATTGTCAACTTGCTTGTAATGACTGTGGTCTTCTGGCATCTAGCCTGGGGTCAGTGATGTCCATCATCTGGGAGCCAGGTGTGCTTTACCTGACCAGAGGATGCTCCTTGCAGATTCACTGAAAAACCCTCAGTTCCTGCAAAGCCTATATAGAGGGCTTTGTGAGGGGATACCATTGAGTTCTGGGTGAGGACCATCTCGGGGAAGTTAGAACACCCAGAAGCCTCCATTGTGAGACCCAGAAGAACATGCTGGCTCTGGGTTGACTCCTTGGTTGTTTTCAGCAGGAGCAGAGACATACAGAGCCCAGAGCTGCTGCTCTGTCTCAGCTGGGATTTCTGCCTGGACCTTACCAGGGATTGTGGATTGGGGGACTGTAGGCCTCCAATGTACCATACTGGTCTAGGCTTTTATAACTCCTGGCTGGAGGTCTGGTCCAAGACTCACTGCCTCTGTTGGGTCGAACCATTTTGAGAAATCCTCATGAATTAGTCCATCTCATCCCTACCACAGTCCAAGAGGTGGACCTGTTCACAGTGATCTGTGATTTGAACACTGAGAATAGGGCAGCAGTCAGTCACAGAACCTACATCTGAACTTGGAGTTTTGTTTTTGTGGCTGGGTCCTTAAACACACAGAAGTTATGGCTGTAGTCAAATAGTTATACATTTTCTGTCTTTTGACTGCTTTAAATTTAATGAAATAACCTGCAGTGTAAACACCTGTGGATTTATCAGGTAACCCTAGAAACAATGACTTTTTATCTGCTTATTTTAAGGATTTATTTTTATGTGTATGAGTGTTTTGCCTGCATGTCTGCATACCACATGCGTGCTTGGTACCCATGGAGGTCACAAAAGGCATCAGATCCCCTAGAAATGGAGTTACAGATGATTGTGAGATATAGTGTAGGCGCTGAATTGAACTAAGATCTTAAGATGCTCTTAACCTTGTGCTCTTAACCACTGAGTTATCGCTCCAGCCTCCATCTGTTTATTGAGATGTGGTCTTGCTATATTGGCCACATTGTTCTTGAATACTTAGGCTTAATCCCTGGTAAGATTTTTTTCTTTTTAACTTTTTTTTGTTTTCTTCTTTCTTTAACTTGTTCTTTCTTTCTTTCTTTCTTTCTTTCTTTCTTTCTTTCTTTCTTTCCTTCCTTCTTTCCTTCCTTCCTTCCTTCCTTCCTTCCTTCCTTCCTTCCTTCCTTCCTTCCTTCCTTCCCTCTTCCTCCATTCCTTTCTCTTTCCACCACTCTCTCCCTCCTGTTTTATACGTGGTCTCCATATTTAACTCAGGCTGGTCTCAACTCATGGTCCTCCTGCTTCAACCTCCCAGAGCTGAGATAGCAGATGTGTGTCACCATACCTAGCTGACCGCGGGCTCTGTAGTGCCTCCCCTCCTGCTTCTGAAATCACTTGGACGTCCAGGTGTCCCTTCAGTCCCCTCTGATTCTAATTCGGCTACCAGTCTATCTGCTTCGGTGGGGTAATATTTATTTAAAGAATCAAGCAAATGCTCAAAATTTCAGAAGAAGTAATACTCTCTGGGAGCTGGATTTAGTAAGCCATAGTGAAAGAGTTTAGAATCTTATCCTTTATCTTTGTAAGAATCTAGAGCGTTCAAACTTATGGAACGAGGAGGAAACAACCCAAAACTTAACTGTTGTAATATGAGCGGTGGGGCTGCGTCCCTGGCACCTGGCCACCCGCATGGCTAGCTTATGCCCCGAAATACTTACACCGGAATTGTATTTTTTTAAATCACTGTCTGGCCCATTAGTTCCAGCCTCTTATTGGCTAGCTCTTACATATTGATCTAACCCATTTCTAATATTCTGTGTAGTACCACAAGCTGGCTTACCAGGAAAATCTTAACCTGCGTCTGTTTGGAGTGGGAGAATCATGGCGACTCACTGACTCGGCTTCTTTCTCCCAGCATTCTGTTCTGTTTACTCCGCCTATCTAATTTTCTGTCCTATCAGGGCCAAGCAGTTTTCTTTATTAATTAACCAATGAAAGCAACAGATAAATACAAGACCCACCTCCATCACTTAACACACTGAAGTCTTTTGGGGAAGGTCAAAAACTTAAAACTGGCCTGTCCCCTTCGTCTTATACTTTAGATATAAGGATCTTGCCATTGTTGTGCCAAAGCATGGACAATGTGAAGGGAAATGGGTGCAGGAAGAGGTGATGGGAGAGGGAAACCTCAGCAGCTCCCAGAGGACATTCTATAAACTGTGGTGTGAGACACAATCCTAAAGGTTTGCTTCAGAACAGCTGTACCGCATACATGGCAGACACAGTCTCTGTGGCTGCCCTTCTGAGTCTGGAACATGGTGGAATCTTGGTGACCCAGTACTAGGGACAACCTGGACGCTGTCATATCAGACCTCCAGTATTTGACTGTGTTAATTTGACTGTGACCAACTTTTAAATTTTTTTCTATTTTTCCAGTGCTGGGTACCAAATCTAGGGCCTGGTGTATGCTAGGTGAGTGTTCTGTGGCTGAGCTTCATCCTTAGCTCTGTGGCCAATTTGTGAGTGATCTGTTCATCTCTGCCTCCCCAGCACTCATATTACAAGTGCTTAGCATCACACTAGACTTTGTGGTGAACTTTTAAATGCCCTTGACTTTTAGAATTGTGCACTTTTTTTTTTTTTACTGCAATTCTAACATCTTTCAGGACCAGAGGTGAAAAGAGTGTTTCAAAGGAAAAGACCTGAGTTTACTCCTACGTACAATGACCTGTTAGACTCTTGATTCTAACCAACACCCCTGCTTACTATACATTTAATGAAAGGACATTTTCACATTGATGTTTTCTTTCTCAGGTCCATCTGTAACAGAGCGTTAAGTGTCTACAGACATGCCTTTGTGCATTTACAAAGGGAGCATTGCGGAATTTGGCTAATGAGACTGACTCATATGTTTGGAGAAGTAATTTTCAAACTGATGAAGAGACCCTGCTTCTTTCTTCCCTGAGATCCATATTAAAGCATGTCCATGTCTGGCTGAGTAGGCATGCTACCCTAGCCCAAGTGGCCCATAGTTCCTTTCCATTAATTCTTCCTCATTGTTCTATTTCAGAATAACAATGAATTTTCACTTCCTACCAAAAAAAAAAAAAGTGTAATCTCTTGATGTCAGAGACCTGATCTCTGTAGATGTCATAAAAATTTGAACTTGAGATAGGTTAGAAAGAGTTTAGAGGGTTAAGAAGTGAAATGGGGGGGGGGGGGGTTGGTATATGTTAATTTTTAAAAGTGAAAACTTTTCAGATAATTTGGTTGCTAAGCTTTTTTGTTTATTGGTATGAGCATGATGCTTTAGCAAATTTCAATCCAGTAAAATTCTTTTTTAAACTATATTCCCCCTTTTATTGGAAGTAGATTTTTTCTTATAAAACATATCTTGACTACAGTTTCCCCTCTCTCTATTCTTCCCAGTTCCTCCCCATTTCCTCTCCCATCCAGATTCATTCTCTTTCTGTCTCTCACTAGAAAAGAACAGGCTTCTAAGAGATAACAACCAAACATGATAAAATAAAATATAATAAAATAAAACAAAACCGTAACAGCAAAGTTGGGCATGGCAAACCAACCTAAAATAAAGATTCCCAAGAAAAGACACAAGAATCAGACTCCTTTTTGCTCACATGCTCAGGCGTCCCCCAGTAACACTAAACTGAAAGGAACATGTATACACAGAGGACCTGGTGCAGACCCGTGTGCTGCTGCTCAGTCTCTGAGTTCATACAAGGTTTGCTCAATTTACTTAGAGGATCTAGTTTTCTGGTGTCCTCGCTCCCCTCTGGTTTTTACACCCTTTGTGCCTCTTCTTCCCTTGGGATTCTCTGAGCTCTAAGGGGGAGAGATTTGATGGAGACATCCCATTTAGAACTGTGTTCCAAGGTCTCTCTCCCTCCCTCTCTCCCTCTCTCTCTTTCTCTGTATAATATCTGGCTGTGAGTCTCTGTATTTGTTCCCATCTGCTGCAGGAGAAAGCTTCTCTGTTGATGGCTGAATAAGGCTCTGATCAATAAGCATAATAGAATAGCATTAGGAGTCATTTTATGAGGTTGCTTTTTTCTTTCTTTCGTTCTTTCCTTCCTTCCTTCCTTCCTTCCTTCCTTCCTTCCTTCCTTCCTTTCTTTTTTTCTGGTTTTACCCTAAGTCCCTAGCATATCTAGTTGCTGGTTCTCTCCAGGTTACCCAATCATTTCCATTTTGTGGAGTGGGCCTTAAAGAAAATCAGACATCGGTTGCTGACTCCCACAAGTTCTGTGTACTACTGTCCTGGCATATTTTGCAGGCAGGATAGTCAGTTTGGGACAATCTCATTTGCTTACCCTCTTGTCTAGTCTCACAATCTTGGTATTTAGCTGAATCTGAGTCCTTTATTTTTATTTTTTTCCACAAATGAAGGAACATCTTCGTCAATGTCACCCTTTAGTTTTTCTAACCTAAGCACTAAAAACAATTGGTGCTATCGTCTCAAATCCAAAACTTAACTCGTGTTTTTCGTATTGTAATACAAAATCAAGTGAAAATGCTAGGAATTATGAAAATTAAATTTCTTCAGTATTCCATTGCAGCGTGGGCTATAATTTACAAGTATAAGCAATAATTACAAAACGCTGACATGGAACATCGCACTACAAGTGCTAAGTTCGTGCATTTCTCCAAAGGTGTTCATGCACCTGTGGAGGAGCCCACATATCAGCATGCTTATCCGTTTAGTAATGCTATACATTAATCCGTCACGACAGAAAAGGGCCTGGCAGAGCATGATTATAGAAGAATGCAAAACACAGTTTCAGGCTCAGCTCACACAGGGAAGCTGTGTCGTTTATGCCAGAAAGATTAACCTGGGATCCGTTACATAGTTAACAAATCCACCAGCAGAGAGAGTAGGAGCTGGGAGGTTTATGTTGACTTTTTGTCTCCCCGCTCTTAAGAGCACTTACATTTTCTCAAGACATAGGAAATAACTGTGGATTGGATTCATGTGAGAACATCTGAGGAATAGAGATGTCAGAATTTTCCAGAGCTTCCAACCTCCCTCTACCATCAGAAACAAAAACAACTCGAGAGTTTGGGTAAAAGGATATTAATGAAGACAACTGAGGTTTTGTCCAGAGTTTGAGGTCTTTTGACATCATTTTACCAACTGGACAGCAGGAGTGGCTTTGGTGTTAACTGTCAACTTGAGAGAATCTAGAATTATCTGGAAGATGGGCCACCAAACATTCCCATGGCGGATTATCTTAATTATGTCAAAGCCTTAATCGTGGGCTGGACCGTTCCCCAGGCAGGCGGTCCTAGACTGTATAAGTGCAAAGAGAGCCTGGGCAGCCTAAAGCATCCATCACACTCTTCTGGTTAGGGATGGGTGAAAGAGAATTCCCAGCAGAAGCTGTGTCTAAAGAATGGCTGATTAAAACTGACTCTCTGTCCCCTAGAAGTCACCAGCTACCAATAGCTCCCTAGTTAGGTGTGAGTTGATGAGCTGCTCCTAGCTTTGTGCTGGACTGCTGTCGACTGTCTTGGTCATTTGTGGGTCTTGTGCTGTAAGGTCTTGAGCAGAGTGGTCCTGCCAGGTCCAGAAGAGTGCTACGGATGGTCCGTTTGTGCCAGGGCACTCCACTGACACCTCCTCTCTGCACTTTGGCCGGGTGGGTTTCTGTCCTCTGCATGAAGAAGCTTCTCTGATGAATCCGAGAGCTGTACGACTATGTAAACTCAAGCCTTAATAGCCTTTGCCTCCACACTTTGAGCTTTACTTTCATTTTAAACAATTTCGATCCTTCAGAAGAGGGTCTAGTGAAAGGCTCATATGAAGTTCCAGTGTGGGCATGTGTGAGCGGTTTTAGGGGAAAGGCTTCTGAACTATCCAAACCAACTTCCAGCGTCTCACTTCTCAGTGTTGTTATTGTTGTTTTGTTTTGAGACAGGGTCTCTCTACGAATTCCTGGCTGTCCTAAAACCCACTATGTAGACCAGACTGGCCTCAAAAATCTGAGAAATCCATGTGCCTCTGCCTCCCAAGTGCTCATCTTTCTTAAGGAGAACCCAGCCATCTGCTCTGCAGCCTGAGTCCTGCAGTTTCAGGTATCCACTCCTTGAGGGGCTTCCTGAGACAGGTATGGACTCTTGGTGCCCTCTGTCACCTACAGATGGGATTGATGACGTGATGCTGGCAGGACGCTGCAGCCAGGACACTGCTTACTGCCGTGCACAGCAACCCCTCTGCCCTGTGCTTCGCGGAGGAAGCTGAAAAGCTACTTGCTGGTCCCAATGGATGCAGTGAATCTCAGAGAGTGCTCTCCAAACTGCTCTCCAGGGAGCTGTTAACTGCCAGGCTGCAGTCACACTCAGGGATACAGGTACCCAAGACAGGGTGAAATGCTTTGGGTACAAGCACGGTTTTAGACATAAAGTAAGAAAAAATGGGAAGAGGGAGCAGAGAAGATTGAGTGGAGAAACTGCAGTGAGAATTAAAACAATCAGTACAAAGGTTTAAATCACCGTGGTATCAAGTACCAGCACTTGAGAGGCAGAGATAGAAGGCCGGGAGTTAAGGTCATCTCCAGCTACATGATGAGTTTCAAGCAGTCCCGGCTTCGACATTATAAACAACAATGGGGGCTGAAGAAATTCCTTAGTGGTGAAGAGCACTTGTTCTTGTAGAGGATCTGGGTTCAATACCCAGCATCCACTTAACAGCTGTCTGTAACTTCAGTTCCAGGGGAATCTTTTGACCTTGTGGACACCAGGTACATAAGCGGTACACAGGTAGATATACAGGAAAAAAGAAACAACCACACATATAAAGTAAGTAACATTAAAATAAAAACGTAAAAACACCTTACTGCTAAATCCATCTATGTCATGAGCTCTAAAGTGGGAGAATATGTGACCATTTTACATTTCAATGAGACTATTATAAATATACTACTAATTTAACGTGACCAGGTACTAGGTAGACATTATGGAAATCCTATTAACTCCATACAGTTTTACAATAGGTTGGAAGATTTCATTTTTCCGCCACGGAAAAAGATATATCTATCATCCACAGTTTCCCACAGGCTAACTATAGCATTTTAGCTGTTACCACAGTGGCCTGAAGCTTCCTTCTGCTCCTATGACTTAGATTTCCCATGCAAAGGTAATTTTAGTATCTATCAGATTTGATTTTCACTGGTACTAGGTCAGCTATTTGAGGATCATGGCATTCTTATTCCTGGAAGACATGAATACTTAACACACGTACTAGGAAGGAATATTGCTGAACTGACAGTCCTAATGCCATGAGTTCAAATCCAGCCTGGACTATATAGTGAGATCCTGATCAGAATGGGCTACACAGGTTACCCCCAGTCTAAAAAAAGCCAAAAATAAATACATTCAATTAAGTTAATTTAAATATATTAAGTTACGATACAAAAATCACCATGTAAAACCAGTTGCATTTTACACACAAATCATGTTCTAATTGAAAAAGAAATCAAGAATCTAATTTATGGTAGCTTCTAGTCAAACACAATACAATAATTAGGAAGCAATTTAGTCGAGGAGCAGAAGATCCAGACATTGAAAATTGTAAGATACTAATGAACGATATTGAGCGAGACACAAATACATGGGAAAGCGGTGTGTGCTCGTGAGTCAGAAGAGCCAATATTGTCAATATTGTGTGTGTGAGGAGAGCACAGACCACGGTGCTCATCAATTAGCATGCCCACAGAAGAATTGGTTTTTGAATAAATTCAGTTTATCCACACACAATGATTCCTTCTAATACTATGCTAATATAAGAGTTAAACAGACATCTCACCAAGCAGAGAACAGTTGTCTGGGCAGAAAATGCTCCTGCAGGGTTCCTCTTGGTGAAGATACTTAGAAAGCCTGCAGGTTCAACCACCCCTCCACTGTGAAGTCTTTTAGCTGTGGCAGGACAGAAGTACGGCACTAATGAAGGTCCAGGAAGTGCTTGAGAGTGTACAGAGACTAGCTGAGAGGTGGACCTGAGTGAGCCCAGTACAGTGCTGGAAGTTAACCAGAAGTCACTGAAGCCAGGGCCACTCACTAACAGCTGTCAACAGAGAGGCCAGAGAAGCTGTGTCCTGGGAACCTGGCAGTGGAACCCTAGAGATCATTTCCACAGTTCCTAATTTTACATCATTTCATCGGACAGCAGTTTTGAGCTCTTAGGACTCAGAGATCTATGCTGGTTCACTAGCGTATCTATACCTCCGCGGAGTTAGTTCATTAGCATATCAAGCCTGTCCTGGACCAGGCTCCTGTCTGATCTGAGGTTTGCCTCTGAGGTCTAGCTCTTCTTAGAGGTGGCTGGTGGCAAGTTCAGGCATTCTATTTCACGTCACATAAGTTACACAAAATGGTTTCTAACTATGTTCCTTGTAGTATCTCATTCAACTCCTAGTGTTCTGGCTAGTTTTATGTCAACCTGATACAGGCTAGAGTCATGGGGAAGAAGGGAACCAGGATGGCCTGTGGGCAAGCCTATGGCTCACTTTCCAGACTGAGGATGATTGATGTGGGTGGGCTCATTCCAAAGGGATCAGTGCCACCCCGGGGTGGATGGTCCTGGAAGGGATAAGAAAGCAGGCTGACTAAGGATTCTCCTGGCTAAGAAACCCTGCAGGGATGGCAAGTCAGTTTCAGGGCCCCTGGCAGCTTCTGCAGGCCTTGATGTGGGCAGCCTGAGAAGGTGTCTGAGACCTGCAAGGTGGAGGCTGAAAGAGGCCAAAGAAGCAGCTCAAGCTGAGATTGAATGGCACAGAAGGAGGAGTTCAAGGCCAAGGAAGCTGTGGCACTAGGGTCCCTGGCAGTTATAGCACTGAGGTGGAGGGGACCCAGGGGATGGTGACCGTCCTCCAGGACTGCTTCTGACACAGCAGGGATGAAATCACGGATAACCTCTTGGCCTTTGTGAGTGACATTCAGTCAGAGATCTAAAAAAACCAGATAGAAGGTGGGAACAGCTGCTCTGTGGGTTGGCATAGGAGTTGCCTGTAGGGACTAGGAAGCCTGCACAGGGCTGAGCTCTGTTCTAGAAGGCATTAAATTATTTCACTGTGCAGCTGCAGATCCTTTCACTTTTGGGGGGCAGCAAATCCAGCATTCTGTATAGGTTTAGTGTTTACCTGAAGTTTCATCTTTTTTTTAACCTTCTGTATCTTTAAGGAGTATATGCCTACTGTTTTCCTATGTGTTTGTGCAAGCAGCAGATATCAATGTTGACTTTTCCTTTCTTACTTTAGTAGGAAGAACAAACAATTATTTAGAGAAAGAAAGGAAGTAAATTGTTCCCTTGCACTTGGGCTTTAATGTGTGCAAAAGTAGGAAATAGTTCAGTGTAACTGGTGTGAAGCAGCAGCCAGCCTTACAGCAGGCAGTTCTGGCTAATTCAGAACAGTGAATGTCCTTGTTCAGGTTGCTGTTAGTGACCTTAATCCAAATTACTAGGTGTTAGTATTCAAGAACTTGCTGCATGGTATTTGTTGTGCTTGTAATCATTTAAAAATAAAGCCTTGTCTTGCCTTTCAAAAGGAAGGAGGAGGAGGAAGAGAAGAAAAAGGAAGGGAGGGAAGGAGGGAGAGAGGGAAGAAGAGAGGGAGGGAGGGAGGAAGAAAGGGAGAGAGGAAGGAAGGAGGGAGGGAGGGAGGAAGAAAGGGAGAGAGGAAGGAAGGAGGGAGGGAGGAAGGAAGAAAGGGAGAGAGGAAGGAAGGAGAAAGGGAGGGAGGGAGGGAGGGAGGGAGGGAGAAGGAAGGAAGGAATGAAGAAGGAAGGAAGGAAGGAGGGAAGGAAGGAAAAGGCTGAGTGAGCCAATAAGCAGCACTCCTCTATGGCTTCTGCATTAGTTCTTGTCTCCAAGTTGCTGCCCTGTTGGAATTTCTGCCCTGACTTCCCTTGGTGATAAAGAACTGTAAGCTGAAACAGACCCTTTCCTCCCCACGTTGTTTTGTCATGCTGTTTATCACAACCATAGAAACCTGACTAAGACACCTATCTACAGATGTAATACAATCTCTGTCAAATCCCAGAGGTGTTCTTCATGAAAATAGAACCAAAAAGCTCTAAAATCTGTAGGGAATAGCCAAGACACTCATGAGAAAGAAAACAAAATTGGAGGTATCATACTTCCTGACTGCCTAAAGTTATTTTATAAAACTCCAGTCATCAAAACAATAAACCACAGGTGAGTTAACACAGCTACATTTCTCAGGGGAACGCAATAGCCCCAGGTTAGATCCAAAGCGTATGAACACACACACAGGATTTTACAGATTGTTTTTGCTATCCTGGGTTTTTTGCTTTTCGAACTGGAAATAAAACCCTCAGCTGTCTGTGATGTTTCACTCTCTAGTGTGACCTTAGTCACAAAGAGGAAACATCCAGGGTTGGCAAGAGTGTGGAGAACCTAGAACTCCAAGCATTGCTGGTGGGGTTGTAAAGCCATAGTGTACAAATGTATTTTACTGACTTACACAGAACATAATCTCAGAATAGTTGAAATCATAATTTTTATGTGAATTGAATTTTACTGTAATTTAAAAACAATTAAAGAGGAGATTTGTTTCATATTTTTTACCATAATAAATGACTTAATGTTAAATTCTTCTATGTAGTGCTTTCTACCTAGAGCCCTTGTTCAGAGATGATCCCATTATCGTTCCATGTGTGCTGAAAGACTCTTTCAGAGTGGCGAGCTCTCTTCTTTCATGCTGGCACCATATACTCTGAACTTTCCCTAACATGTCACAGTCCTACCCACTCTTCCATCACCCCGTGCTGTCACTCAACTCACAGCCACCGTCTCTCACGGAGCTGGTCCCCATCTGTCCTTCCCTCTTTCCACCCTGTCATGCAATTGGGATCATGTGGTGTGTAGCCTCTTTACACTGGCTTCTTAGCAATGTATGTGTTTTCATCCCTACCCTTCTTCCTTCCTTCCCTCCCTCTCCCCCTCCCTCATTCCCTCCCCCTCCCTCTTTCCTTCTTATGTGCTGGGGATTGAACCCAAGGGCTTTGGACATGCATACTGCATTCTATCCCCAACATCTCTAGCTGCTCTTCACTGTCTTCGCTTGGCTTCAGAGCTCACCCCCTATTATCTCATGGATGCTCCCTAGCTAGGCTATTTCCTTACCTCTGTAGGTCATGCTGGTCATCGTGAAGCTCACATTCTACACTGCTGCCTGCGGTTTGCAGTTTATGTGCTGGCTTTTTGTTTGGACTTAACGCCTAGCAATTATTTAATTGATATGTATATAATTATTGACTCACCTGTAAGACTACATTTAGTAACTGTCTTCCAAAGTGGCCATACCATTACAAAGTCCACCAACAATCGATAAGCATTCCTGCTGTGATTCTAGTTCTGTGTCTGGATTTTTACAGCTTATTAGATGCACACCGCTACCTGATGTTTTACTTTGCTTTCCTCTCTCAGCTGGATACATTTTAGGCATTTTGTAGGCTTTTTCTGTCATCTGCACATCTCCATAGTCTATTCACACCTTAACTAACTGGTTTCGGGGTGCTGGGGATTGAACCAGAGTCTTGCGCTTACTAAAAAGCTTCTTATGGCTCAGTCATATCCCTAGCCACACCTTGTAGTTCTGACTGGTTGGAATGCCTGCTACCCCTGCCTCAGCTCCTTAGAGTGCCGAGATCACATGCCTGTGCCACCAACTGATTGAGATCTCATTTGTCTTTAATCAGTTTTGTGTCTTCTTTTGTTGAGTTTTAGGGTTTATTTGTATAATTTGCATTCTTTTTGAAAGTATTTTTCAAATATTTTACCCCAGTCTGTGGCTCATTATTTGGTTCTCTTAACAACATCTCAGTTGGGCTCAGACTTCCTGTATTGCTGAAGATGGCCTTAGTACGTCTGACCATTCTGTCTTTACCTCTCGTGTGCTACTGCGTCTGGTTTTATGAAGTGCTGGGGATTGAACTCAGGACTTTGTATATGACTCCACCAACTGAGTTATATCCTCTGGCCAACATTTTACATTTTAATAAAGTCTATTATTTAAAGTCTATAAATAAATTTGTTTTCACTGATCAACTTTTAGTATCACATTAAAAATACTGCAAACCCAGGACCATGTAGATTTTCCTTTGTGTTTTATTTCTAAAATATTTGCAAGTCTATGGATTATTTTAACTAAAATTTTAGGAAGACTACAAAGCTCCTGCCTGTGTTTATTTTCTTATAGTATCTGATTTCATTATTTTCACTGTGGACCAGGCATTTCTGTCTCTATTGGCTTACCCTTGTCCCTTTGGCAAAACCAATGGTGTGTAGTTCTCTGCTTTAATTTAAGCTCTGTTCTGTTCTATCTGTCTACTCATCCATTCCCTTATCAATACTACTGAAGCCTTAGATGGTGGATCTGGGTATATGTACCTGCCTGATGTTTGTCTTCAGTTTTACATATCTGCTGTAGGGTTAGAAACTGATGCTATTTTTGCTGAGGATTTGGTTTGCTGTATATATTCATCAGTTAGAAAGAACGGTTACTGTGATCTGACCTCACTGAAGCTGATCAAAGAATTGCTATGTATTAATTTATAAACTCTTGACTTCTTGGCACTTCATTTCAAGGCTTTATGAATGTGTATCTATATAAATTTCTCTAGAATTTTATTTAAGACTTCAATTCAAGGACATGCTATTGAAGACAGTACTTTATTTTTGAATTCTAATTATTCCTATAATACTGGTTTGTAGGAAATTAATAGTTTTTTAACCTATTGTTCAACTTCTAAGCTTTTAATATTACCTCCATAGCCATAGGGTTACAAGGCTCTGTTTTGGTCATTTTTCTTCCAGAATGGTGCAATCAATCCCACTATTGAATTTCAGAGATTGCCCAGCACTGCCAGGAGGGGGAGCATAGTGACCATAAATTGAGAGGTCCAGGCAGCAGCAATGGTTGCCTGGCAACGCAGGTGCAAGCCTATCCCTGCCTTTGCCCTGCCTTCCAGAGTCCAGCTTACTGTTGACAGATTTGGAGCCACAGCCACGGGAGGATCAAACTTTGTTCTCCTCATGAAAGACTTGGGGAGAGGCCTCGGATGTTTCAGGACACCTGGAGGCTGCAAGAGAAAAGGTGAGATACGAGTGAGGGAGGAAAGTTCTTTTATCTCCTAGACCACGGACTGGGAGGGAAAAGGGCACATGTTTTCTTCTGTTACGTTCTATCAAAACTGATTCCAGAGACTTTGAACATTAGTCATCATAGCGAGTTGAAGTTTATTTATGTACTTATTTATTTATTTACTTTCTGATTTGTTTGTTTCTGGAGAGAGATCCCAGTACAGAGAAAAGTGGAATTCTAAATGGCGGCATCAGGATGGTTCCTGAAGCTGGGGAAGCCTCACTGAGAGCATCCCACTGGAGCCCAAGAGCAAGAGCCAATGTGTCCTCACATATACGCTTTTTCTCAATGTATATTCGTGGTTAATTTTCTTACAGTGTCAAAGTAATTGAAAAGATGACATGGTAAAACTCAAAACATTATCTAGGTTTAATATATTACACCAAAATATATATTTAAATATATTACATCAAAAGTAGAGCATATTTAAAAAGCAGAGCATATTAAAATGTATGTTGTGTTTTTAATGAAAGCAGATGCTTTTCTTTTTATCTTTGCTATTGAGAAACTCACAGTTTAACAGGTGGCATATTTTGTAATGGTCCACAGGACAATCTGTGGCACAGGTGATACTTCTGTGTATGAACTTTATGCCAAGCTTTGACTTATGCCATCCAATGACAGGAGTGATGTCTCTCGTTCTCTCTAGGATTTGCACATTTTAAATAAAGCTAGAATTTGCTAAAGGTAACTTTACACTCTGCCTTATTCCCTTGAGGCAGGGTTGCTCCCTGAAGCTTCATCTAGACTGACAGCTGGCATCCCAGTGGTCTGTGTCTCTTGGTGTTTTCTCCCTACAGCACTGGTGTAGCAGGAAATGTGGGCCACACTCAGCTTTTTACATCGGCATTAGGGATTGAAGTCATGTCTTCATGTTTGTGCAACAAAAACCATCTTCCTAACCCCTCTAAGTAGTTCTTAATCCTGGGCTTTGAAAAAATTATTAATTAATTAATTTTACAGTTATTACTTCACTTAACCCCTACAGTATGTATGGTAAGGTGTTCCTTTCTGTTAAAAAAGTAGGAGACCTGAAACTTTGGAGCTTGTTCAAAAATCACACACAGCCAGGAAATGGTGGTATATACTTTAACTCCAGCAGGCTGAGGCAGGAGGATCACAAACTATGAGAGAGTCAGGAATAGACCCATGCACTTTGTTTACATACAAATAAAAACCCAAACAATAAACAACTTTTATTTAACGGACACCAGTTTCTGAGAACGTTTTGGGAAGAGTTGTGGGAGCCTACCTCATTTAAAAATAAAGGTGCGGTGGTGGCGCACGCCTTTAATCCCAGCACTCGGGAGGCAGAGGCAGGCGAATCTCTGTGAATTCGAGACCAGCCTGGTCTACAGAACTAGTTCCAGGATAGGCTCCAAAAAACCACAGAGAAACCCTGTCTCGAAAAACCAAAAAAAAAAAATAATAAATAAATAAAAAAAATAAAGGTGACGAACCTAACGGGTCAGGCCATCCTAGATGCGCAACAGCATTATCCAGGAGTAGCCAATAATGCTGGTATCAGATGCCTACGGTGTGCGTACTGGTTCTGATGGCTCTGCCATCTACCTGCTATGTAACTTAAAATAATATTTATTTCTATTTTATGTATATAACTGTTTGCCTGCATAGATGTAAGTACACGATATGTATGAACGGTACACACAGAGCCAAGAAGAGGGCACTGGATCCTCAGACACTGGGCTCTGCAGGTTGGCGCAGGCAGAGGCAGGAAGAGGGCACTGAATCCTCAGACACTGGACTCTGCAGGTTGTTGGCCTCACCACCCACTTTGTTTTGAAACAAAGTCTCCCTGTGTAGTCCAAGGTGGCCTAGGACTCACCATTGCTCAGCCTGGCCTTGAACTTCTGCGTTTTAAAATCCAATATTTAAACACATAAGTCTTAGCTTCTTTTTTCCTGTTGGAGAAAATTCTGTTGACATATGTGATGGTTACTGAATGATGGAGGAGTTACTTTCATTTAATAAAGAAACTGCCTTGGCCCATTTATAGGCCAGCCCTTAGGTGGGTGGAGTAAACAGAACAGAATGCTGGGAGAAAGGAGCCGAGTCAGTGAGTTGCCATGATTCTCCCACTCCAGAGAGACGCAGGTTAAGATCTTCCCTGGTAAGCCAGCTCGTGGTACTACACAGAATATTAGAAATGGGTTAGATCAATATGTAAGAGCTAGCCAATAAGAGGCTGGAACTAATGGGCTAGGCAGTGTTCAAAAGAATACAGTTTCCGTGTAATTATTTCGGGGCATAAGCTAGCCATGCGGGCGGCCGGGTGCCGCTGACGCAGCCCCGCTTCTCCTATTACAACAACTGAAACTTGATCAGATTTAGAATGACTGTGTTTTGCTAAAATCCCTTTCCTGGGGAGGAGATAAACAGGTCTTTACCTTCTCCTAAGGCGCCAGTGATGAATAGAGGTTCACCGTGGGGAAACTACTGAGTTTATCAGGCTTAGAGAGCAGTTGGTAAGGGGTTACAGGCAGAATTGTGGGTGGCCTTAAAGCAGCCACACTGGCCTGGTGGTGGTGGAACATGCCTGTCTTTAATCCCAGCACTGGGGAGGCAGAGGCAGGATGGCCAAGGCTGCACCAAGAAACTCTGTCTCAAAGAAACAACAAACAACGAAATAAAACAAAAACCAGCCATACTGAAGATCTATGCTCAGCGTGGATAATGACTCCTCTAGGTCCCCCTAGATGGAACCCCTTTCCCAGTTCTTCCCAGGGTGGATATTTCTAGCTCCTCCCTGAGGCCATATGCAATCAGGGCAGAATTACACACAACTGGTTGGGAGGAACAGCTAGATACTCAGGTGAGGGTCTGGTGCCCCTCCCCACCTCTCCTATAAGAGAAGGTCAACGGCCAGCAAACCCGGCTGTAGTGACGTAAGCTGGCACAGCTGAACTCACGGAGATGGCGGCAGTTTGTCTTGGGAGATAGTCCTGCACAATGGCGTGTACCGTGTGTATATCTCTAAGTGTGTCTTTGAGGGTGGAAGAAAGGAGACTCACCCTAGGTGTGGCAGGCACTGAGGATGGGGTGGGGTTCCTGACTTACTGAAAGAGAGCAAGAGAGTGAGTTGAGCATCAGTGTCTCAGCTTCCTGACCAGGGACCTCATGCTCCTACCACCTTGCCCTCCCCTCCGTAATGGAACTAAATGCCAGCATGAACCCCTCCTCTCTGGAATTGCTTCTTGTCAGGTATTTGGTCACAGCAGTGAGACATGTAATTAACACGATGGTCAAATATAATTAACACCAGGGCCAGTTTATGCTCTTTATTTGTTTCCTTGCTGGCACTTTTGGCAGCTTATTTACGAAATTAACAACTAAAATCGTGAAGGTTTTTCTTTCATTTTTCCAAGCTTTAGTTCTAGCCCTTTAAGTTTAATTTTGCTCTTTAAACGTAGTTTTTATCCACTTCAATTACTTCTGTGTGAGGGTATGAATATGTGTACATTTCCATGTATGGGTGCATGCGTGGAGAACCTAGGGCAGCCGTGGCTCTCAGGGTTCAGATGCCTCCACCTTTTTGTTGGAGACAGCGTGTCCTTAGCCTGGAGCACTGCCTGGTAGGCCAGGCTAGCTGGCCTTCTAGAGATCCTCCTGTCTCATCAACACCGGGGTCGCAAAACTCAGATCACCTTGCTTGAATTTTTACGTGGATCCTGGAGGGGAAATTCAGGTCCCAATGCTTATAATGCTCGCGCTGTGCAGGTGAGCCATCTTTTCAGCCTTCAGTTATTAATTGTATATTTTGTTTTGTTAAAGTCTGCCCTAGTTTGCTTCTCTGTGACTGTGATAAAATTCTGACCTAAACCAGCACAGGAGAGGCAAGGGTTTATTTCACCTTAAGACTGCTATGACCCATCACTGAGGGAAGTCGGCAGGAACATGGAGATGCTGTGGAGGAGCATTTCTTACTGCCTTGCTCAGCTTGTTTTTTTTTTTTTTAAAGGTTTATTTAATTATTTATTTTATGTGCATTGGTGTGAAGGTGTCAGATCCCCTGCAACTAGATCTTTAGACAGTTGTGAGCTGCCATGTGGGTGCTGGGAATTGAACCTGGGTCCTCTAGGAAGAGCAGTCAGCACTCTTAACCACTGAGCCATCTCTCCAGCCCCTCAGCTTGTTTTCTTATACAACCCAGGACGGTCTGCCCCAGGGGTGGCCCCATCCACAGTTGGGTTGAGCTTTTTCACATCAATCATTAATCAAAGAAATACCTCACAGACTTGCCTATAGATCACTCTGATGGAGCTAAGAGTTCTCCACTGAGGTTCCCTCTTCCCCAAAGACTCCAGCTTGCATCCAGCTGACACACATAGGAAATTCCAGTGAGTACCAGACTTGGACTCAGTGGAGCCAGGCGGAAGCTCATATTTGTGAGACCCAGCATGTCATGAGCGGCAGCAGGGCTACATAAGTTGCTCGAGCATGGGATCCTGCTCTCATCTGTGCATCTAGGGAGAGGACACAGACACAGGACCTTGGTCAACACTAATGCTCTGTTTGACTTATTCGCTTTCTAGGCCTCCATTTCCCTGTATTTTACAATCAGAGTAGATGAGGCCTGCACCCATCTTAGTACTTGACTCTAGGATTCCTGTTGTAGGGTAAAAGGGACAACTGAAGCAGGACACCAACCAATCACTGAGCACCCTGACTCCGAATCCAGAGCCAGTGAAAGAAACACACCCTGAATCTGAGACCTGGGCCAGGGAAACATCTTTATCCCAGAATCCTGGACCAAAGAAACATGCCCTGACTCTGAGCTAGTGTCAAAGAAAGACACTTTGTCCCTAGAATCAGAGTCAATGAAAGAAATATGCCCTGGTCCTAAGATTAGAGTCAAAAAGCTAGAAAAGACCAGTGAAAGAAACAGTTTGGCCATGAAGTCAGAGCCATCTCTGCCCCTGACCAACTAAACTAACCAATCCCTGAGCAGGGAAAACTAACCAATTTCTCTTCTTCTTGGGAAAACTCTGCCCCTAAGAGGTCCTATATAAGCCTCTCTGCCCATTCACTTGACGGCCACCATTTTTCCCTCTCTGGCAGAGGTGGCCACCCTCCTGGACTCCTACTTCCCAAATAAATCTCTTTCTCAAAGTATTCTTGGGTGAAGATCTTTATTTGCCAGTGCAGAATAGAAGAACCTGGCTGGGACGTCCCTTAGGGGACTGAGCTGAAAAGCCTTGCTGAGACGCTCCCTTAGGGGGCCTGAGCAGAAAAAGTAACAGTTTTCCCCCTGGAGCCGAAGAGATTGCTACATTTCTGCAGGAGCTTCTCCTTTAGCAGAGTGTTAGCAAAAGAAATAACACCTTGGGCTGGAGAAGAAGCAGATAGCTCTGCTAGGATGCTCCCTGAAGGGAACAGAACAGAGCTCAGGGGTAGCAGGATTGCTATATCCTGGCAGGGAGACCACCCCCCAGTGCACTCCAGCTTCAAGTAGCCTGGCTTCCTGATAGGACATCTTTCCTCCAGGGCTGAGCTGTCCCATTGTGGCTCCAGCCTCCAGATAGCCTGATTCCTCCACAGTCAGGACACCTGTCCTCCAGGGCTGAGCTGTCCCATTGTGGCTCTAATTATAACCTGGCTTCCCGATAGGTCAGAACATCTCTGCAACTCTACAGCTGTAACAATTCCCCTGTACCTGTTCCATCAAAGCTGACAGAGGGAACCTCATGCTGAGAAGTCCACTCAAGACTGGGGAAAAGAGGGAGAGAACCTACTTGGCTTCTAGTTCCCAGGGCAGGAAGACAGCTGTGACCAAGCCCCCCTCCCCCCGCAACTCCCCCTCCCCATAGTAGACCAAGGAGTGATACCTGGGTGGAAAGTTCTGACCTCCAGGAAAACTATTCTGGCTTCCCAGCCACTACTATGTTGAAACAAACACTGGAGGCAGAACCAGCTTTCCCCAGACTCTGGGCTGCTCCAAATGACACCCTTTCCCTCCTCTAATGTACCTGTGCCTGTGCCCCCACATAGCCTCCTGCACAGCCCAGGTTCAGCAATGTTCCCTACAGCCCTACACTTCTGCCTAAAGCACACTCCTGTTTACTCAATGGATACAAAGTGAGGTTGCATTAGTTACTTTTCTATTGTGATAATACACCAAGATCTATAGGCCAATCTGATGAAGGCAATTTTTCAATTGAGATCCCATCTTCCTAAAAGACTGTAGTTTGTGTCAAGTTGATAAAAATTAACCAGTACCAAGTCCAAGGTCCCCTCTTTTTTCTTTCCCTCCATCTCTGCACACACAGCCCTTTAAGTCTTTTGGTGTGTGAATGACCTTACATTGCTACTTGCAGGGCAATTTTGAAACATTTCTAAATAAAACAGAAGAGCAATTAGCAAATAAGTACCTTTTTGAAAACCTTAGAAATTCCATTTAAGAAGGTGTCTAAAACGAAGCCTCGGGATCAACTAAACTATCTGTAGCTAGAGCCACGCCTGTAGCGTTAACTGGCCAATCAGGTCTGGCGTTTGGCTCTTACCCGCTTCAGCAGTTGTAGCTTATGATTTCTTTTTACCAAGTCCTTTGTTCTTTGTTCTGGATATACTTTTGGATTTACTCGAATCAGCCTTCCAAATAGCGGTCCCTGAGACTCTAAATAAAGCTGTTTTACACTTTGTAGTCTGGTATTGACCGCCGATCTTGCTTTAAAGAATCGTCTAAGGTTGAAGACCGCTAGTTCGCAAAGCGTTGAAGCAAGGCCACACCGTTGCAGTAAGTGGTCACACAGTGCCCTCTGGTGTTCATGGAAGAGAACTGCATGCAAGCACGCTTCCGGCTTCACGGTTCAAATTAGTGTAAGATTAAACCACAATTCTTGGATTCATTGCTTTTAGGATGCCGTGTTGATGAAGTCAATGTACAGGATTTAAAATTAGACGCTGGAGCTCCCGACTCTGTATGTTTATGAGAATAACCTATGGGGTCGGGCGGCTGCTGAGCATGGAGAAAGGACCTAGGAAGCCTTCATTGCCCCAGAATCCTGACGGTGGGGTCACAGATACCGACTCACCACGCAGGAACTTAAAACCCAGTCCCTTTGTTCCCCACTCCCCATCCTCTGGCTTGGCTGTAGAAGGGTTCCAGCATGAATGCAAATCTCAGTTCTTTGCAGTGTCCGTGGCTCTCTATTAAGTTGTGTCAAAATATTTTGGAATTTAAATAACGGCTAGTGGATTGTTCCTGCTCAACCAAATGACCAAGAAAGCCAATCCCTTCCTTCTCTTGTACCCATTTCTGACTTCTTTTCTTACTCAAAGTCACTTTTTTTTAGAGTGATATTCAGATTCACCTCCCAGATTTCATATTGCTACCCCATGCTAATTCCAGTGTAACTGTGGTTGTCACACAGAGGTGACAGTGCTAATGTCACCTTGAGAACCAGGTAGTGGGGTTTGGGATATAACTCCGTGGTAGAGTGCTTGCCTGATATGTTCAAAGCCCTAGGTTTGGTTTACAGCAACACACACACACACACACACACACACACACACACACACACACCCTAAATAAAAATAATCCAGACAGAAGAATTAGGTGGCATTGGCATGGGAGTCATCTATATGAATATTTCCCCTACCCTTGTAGACAAAGCCCACTCAGGACAACCATCTTTCCCTCCTTCCTAGGCACAGCGCCTGGTGTGGCCAGCTGACCGCATTCGAGCCATTGGACTATGAGTGGATGTGTCCTGTCCTTTTCTACCAAAACATCCTGATACATCTGTGCTGTCCCAGGTTCTCTTCCCCTTCTTCTGGCTGCAGTTGGAGCAAATAGAATAACTTCTTTTGCCGCATTGTACTGTGGGGGGGGGCACCTATCTTGGGGTCTGTGTTTTTGACAACTGGTGTCAATGTAGTTGGTGCAGACATTGGGGTGGCTGTGACTTGGATACCTCTGATGTCAGTGACTTAAATGATGTTTATTTTTCTGGATCAATCATTGTTAACTTTCCCTGGGGAGATGAGCAAATGTCTACCCACCCACATAAGAAACCAACAAAAGACCAAAGAAACAGCATCATTCAAGTCCAGCTTGGTGAACCAATGAATTTAACCGCAAGCAACAAGAACACAGATACAAGAACCTACAGATACAAGTTGGTAAGAGCTCAAGCTGGCAGCAGCCATGTTGTCCCTGGAGGCCGTGTTCCACAGTATTCTCCGAAGTGTATGTGGCTCAGATAAGGAGAAGTGGGTTTTAGCTGTAGTGGTGTCCAAAATTCCTGAGAGAAATGCCTAAATGACAAAGGATTTAATGTGGCCACTGTTGCACAGGGTTCAGCCTGGTTGCTCTAGCAGAGCATCACGATGGCTATAGGATGCAGAGGCATGGTGAGTAGAAAGGAGGAGGAAGAGCAGGAACAGAAAGAAGAGAGGGAAGGGGAGGAGGGAAAGGATGGCAAGAAAAGAGAAGGAGCAGGGGAAGGGATCAGCCTTCAAAAACACATATCCAGTGACTTGTTTCCTCCAGTTAGGCTCCACCTCCTAAAATTTCCCAGACCTCTCAAAACAGCACCACCAAGTGTTCAATACATGAGCCCGGTGGAGACATTTCATATCTAAACCATAAAACTGCTGTAGCCTCCACCACGCTTTCAATGGCAAATTCTTCATTCTGCCGGGTGAGCAAGGCTCCTCCATGGCTTGTTCATGCATCACCCAGCTAGAGGGATCCTGTTTGAAGGAGTGATGTTTCGTGTGGTGTGCCATTTTCTTCTTGGATTGTTTCTCTAGTCCTTTAAAGAATGTGACAACTGGCTGGGCGATGGTGGTGTGTGCCTTTGATCCCAGCACTTGGGAGGGAGAGGCAAGCGGATCTCTGTGAGTTGGAGGCCAGCCTGGTCTACAGAGTGAGTTCCCGGACAGCCAGGACTGTTACACAGAGAAAAACCAGGAAAAAGGTGACAACCGGAGTGTGCAGTAGTTTAGATATCAAATGCCCACAGCCACCTCAAGGCTCGTGTGTTGAAAGGCTTGGTTGATCCCCAGTATGGGGATTGACTATTGTGAGGTGATTCCACCAAGAGAACTCTTACTAACCAGTCGGTTAATCTACCGATGGAGTCACTATTTGATGGCATATTTGGGAGGTGTGCCTTGTCAGCTTGACAGACTCTAGAGGCACCCGGGAGGTGGGTGTGCATACCTGCCCAGGGGATTGATTGCATTAATTGGGGCATGTCTTAAGGCTTCTATTGCTGCAATGACCCAAAAGCATGTTGGGGAGGAAAGGGTTTATTTGGTTTACACTTCCAGATCATAGTCCATCACTGGAGGAAGTCAGAGCAGGAAGTCAAGCAGGCCTCCAACCTGGATGTAGGAGTTGACCCAGAGGCCATGTAGGGAACTGCTTACTGGCTGGCTTCACATGGCTTATTCAGCTTGCTTTCTTATAGAACCCAGGACCACCAGCCCAGGATGGTACCACCCACCATGGGCTGGGCCTTTCCCCATTGATCACTAATTGAGAAAATGCCTTACAGCTGGATCTCATGGAGGCATGTCCTCAACTGAGGTTCCTTCCTCTCTGGTGACTCTAGCTTGTGTCAACTTGACACACGAACCAGGCAGTCGAGCAGGAAGACACGCCCACTGTGGGTGGCAACATTCTTTAGCTAGGGTCCTCCTCTGTGTGAGTGAAGAAGTGAACTGAGGAACAGCGTGCATTCATTGCTCTTTTTTCCTCATTCAGGATGCAACACAACCAGCTGCTTCAAACTCCCGCCACCTTGACATCCCTGCCATGCAGGACTACCTTAAATTATGAGCCAGAATAAGCAATTTCTTAATTAAACTGAGATTTTTTTCATACCAATGGGCAATGAAACCAAGACAGAAAATAATGAAAAGTTTGAGGGACCATTTGGAGAAACTGAGTCATTGGGTGTGTTGGCTTGACTGAGAATGAGCCCTGAAAGTTCATATGTTTGAATACTTGATTCCAAATTGGTAGAACCATTTAGGAAGGAATAGGAAGTTGTGGTCTTGTTGGAGGAGGCGTGTCATTGGGAGCAGGCTTTGAGGTTTCAAAAGCCCACACCACTCGCAGTTAGAGCTCTCTCTCTCTCTCTCTCTCTCTCTCTCTCTCTCTCTCTCTCTCTCTCTCTCTCATCTCTCCCTCTCTCCTCACACTTGTGGACCACCATGCAAACTCTCCTCTATTGCTCCTGCACCGTACCTGCCTGCCTGCTGTCACAATCTCTGCCATGATAGCCTTGGACTCACGCTATGAACTGTAAGCCCCAAATCAGATCCTTTCTATTATAATAAGCCTGAATTGTGGTGTTTGTCTCAGCAATAGAAAAGTAACTAACACAGCGGTGTGCCCTTGTGGTCAGGATGCTTTTTTTTTTTTTTTTTTTTTTTTTTTTTTGCCCCTCATTGCCTCCTGTCTAAGGTGAGTCATTCTCTTCCATTTTATGGATCTATCATGATATTCTGCATTACCACACACAGACCCAGAAGCATCTGAAAGCCATGAACCAAAACAAATTCTTCCTCCACTAAACTGTTTTTCTCAGTGTTGGGAAGCTGACCAACAGTGCTGGCTTTCACCCTGAAGAAGATAATAAAACCTAGAGGTACTAAAGTAATCCATGCAGTGAGATTTTTCAAGAGTTACATGTACACAAACTAGTATTGAAACATAATTTGTTGTTGTTGTTGTTTTGATGGAAACTACTATCTGGGGTCTGGATTAAGTGCAACTACAGTGTATTTAATACAAATACTTGGTCTTGATACAAGATAATAAATGTTTACCAGGCTCAAAGACTTTGATATGTTAAGAAGGACAAATTATATAGTGTTTAAGCTTTGTTGTTAAAAATTATAATTTTGTAATAAAAATTATAAACTACATTTTAAAGATAGAAGGTATTGAATTACTGATTATTCCTATGAAGTTCAACCCTCTAGTGCTGGCATCACGGTTATGACCATGCCTAAAAAAAGTATTTTTCGCTTATTATTTATTTATTTGTTATTTATTTATTTTGGCTCACACTGTTACTAGGATCTTTCTCTGACTTTCCCTCAGCTTCTTGTACCTTGTGAAGTCTTTACACTAGGTAGCATTCCTGAGGGGTGATTACTTCCCTCCCTCCTTCCCTCCTATCTTTCCTCCCTCCCTCCCTCCCTCCCTCCCTCCCTCCCTCCCTCCCTCCCTCCCTCCCTCCCTCCCTCCCTCCCTCTCTCTCTCTCTCTCTCTCTCTCTCTCTCTCTCTCTCTCTCTCTCTCTCTCTTCTGAGGCAGGGTTTCTCTGTATAATAGCCCTAGCAACCTGGAACTCACTTTGTAGACCAGGCTGGCTTCAAACTCACACCGAACCTCCTGCCTCTAAATCCTGAGTGCTGGGATTAAAGGCACGCACCACCATCCCCAGGTGAGATGTGATTTCTTTTAAAAATTGACCTATTTTTATGCATATGTATGTATACTTGCGTGAGTTGATGTGCACCACATGCAAGAAAGTGCCCGTGCAGGCCACAAGAGAGTGCCAGATCCCTTGCAACTGGAGTTACAGAGGGTTGTGAGCCTCCTGATGTGGGTGTTGAAAACCCAGTCCAACTCTCTACAAAAACAATAGAACTCTTAACTGCTGAGCCATCTGCCCAGCCTCTGTCCAGATGATTGACAAACCCTCTGATTAGGTCTTCTAGGAGGGGCAATTTTTCTTCACCAGAAAGTTTTCTGGGAGTTAGTTATCTTGTAAAATTTAGGCTTCCTAGAACCAGGTAGTGGTCTTGGCAGCTCCTCCTAAACCAAAGATAGGACCAGGTTTCCCTTTCTCTGAGCAATAAATGAGTCTTTAGTTTTAGTTCTTGGCTTTCTAGACTGTTATGAGAGAGGAGTCCAGCCCTAATGTCTTCTAATCCTGATAATGGCTTACTAGCTCCCTAACAGTGCTGTGCGTGGTGCCCAGGGCCTTATATGTGCCATACAAGGGCATTACCACTAACCTTCACCCTCAGCTTTGGATTCTATTTTGAAAACTTCAATCTTCCCCTCCCTCCTTCCTTCCCTCCCTCCCTTCCTCCCTCCTTCCCTCCCTTCCTCTCTCTCTCCCTCCCCATCTCTCTTTATATATGTGTGTGTATGCGTGTATATATGTATATGTATATATACATATTTTAAAAAATATTGTAGCACAGATTTTATGGCAAATCTTATGAAAAATGTCCACCATGTATCACAATTGGCAGTACCAGTTCTCATTGTCTGTCTAATCAGCTAAATTACATGTACTTTATGTTGGAAAGAAATCTGGCCTAATTTTCAACTTAAAAATGTATTCAAATTTCTTTTATTTTTTTCTTTTCTTTTTTTGAGATGGAGTTTCCTGTGTAGTCCTGGCTGTCCTGGAACTAGCTCTGTAGACCAGGCTTGCCTCGAACACACAGAGATCCACCTACGCTGGCATTAAAGGCGTGTGCCACCGCCGCCTGGCAAATGTGCTTTTGTGACAGATGTGTAGATGTGGATGCATGGAGAAATCAATGAATGGAGTGATGGACAGTGAGTAGATGGTTGATGGATGGATGAACAAATATGTGGAAGGATGATTGGATAGAGAAGGTTGGATAGAGGGTAAACAGTCTTGGCTGCTCTCTAGATCAAATAACTCGCTAGTCTCTATTGTTTTTATTTCTTCTTGTCTTTCCTTCTATTTCGTATGTCTCTCTCTCTCTCTCTCTCTCTCTCTCTGTGTGTGTGTGTGTGTGAGAGAGAGAGAGAGAGAGAGAGAGAGAGAGAGAATAGTGTATGCATCTGAGTGTATGATTGTACATACCCATGGACCCCAGCAAGTGAGTGGAGACCAAAGACAAAGCCCCCGTCCCGACCTTCTACCTGACATAAGACAACAAACACCCAGAACGAATGGTCTGAGCTCCCTTATCAGGATTTTGAGCTCTACATTCCCACCTCTCTCTTTGTATCCAGTGCTCAGCAGCCCAGGTCTTGTTGGCTGGGGTTGAGGCAGCTCTAGGTGCCTTTTTACCCAGGGACGGACCCTGAGCCCTGCACCCTGACTGGGCTGCCCGAGTCAGTGGCACCCTTCCATCTCTCTTCCTTCCTCATCTCTTCCCCATTCTGTTTGTCTGTCTCCCTGTCTCTCTCATGTCTCCAGACGGCCGTTCACTCTCCCCTTCCCCAGTAAACCTCTCACAACAGCTCTGCTGTTTGTGGTGTCTTCCCTCGGTGGCACACCTTGGCAGGGCCCACCGGAAGGGCCCACTTTGCCTTTTTTTACTCACTAAGCTTTCCTGGTGATTGGTCTGGCCTTGCTGGGATCCTGCCTGCCTGCTCTACCCACCTTGATCCTGCCTTCCCAGAGGGAGCCACGGTCCTGGTCCCCCATTTCATTTCTCAGTCATCACCAGACATTAGGAAGAATTTTAAAAAAGGCTGAGGATGGTCCCCAGCCCCTGTGCGGTAATTGGTAAAAATGGATTTTCAGGTTTTTAACGCCTGAGAGGAGACAGCTGAGTCTTCCTGGCAGGCTGGACTTAACAGAAGGCTATGCTCCAAGCTCACGCCTTGGCAGCTACCCCAAGGCCATTGGCATTCCTGCAGAGGGAACGGGGGACGTCCACAAGGCTCCCTCCTGCCAGAGCCCAGTCAAAGTCAACTCCACCAGGGGCTAGCTTCAAATCTGGCCAGGAAGGCTTTTGGTCTTGATGCTGCCCCAACCCTCGGCCATCAACAAGGCCAGCCTGGCCACTGGAAGTTGGAATGCCCCATGTGGGCTCATCCTCTATGTCCTGCCATGGAGGCCCAGCCCCACCGGCACGGGCATCAGAGACTGTTCCAGTTTTCGAGTTCCTTAGGCTGATGGAGGACCGATGGCACCCAGACTCGGAGACTCCCATCACCCTCGCTGAGCCCAGAGTAAGGCTCCAGGTAGTGGGAAGGCCATAACCTTCCTGGTGGACACGAGGCTACCTTTTCTGTCTTGACATCTCCCTCAGGTCCCACAGTTCCCTCTCTAGTTTCTGTCATGGGGGTGGAGGGCACCCCTCCTTTCTGCCCAGGACCCTGACACTTCCCTGTATTCTTGCAGGATGATTCTCCTCATGCTCTTTTCTGGCCATACCCATTTGTCCGGCACCTTAACTTTCCTGTGATATCCTCAGCTGCTTTGGAGCCACCCTCTCCTCGTTTCCCACACTCTCTTTTGACTCCCATATTTTTCTTCCCTTAATTGCCTCACAGTCCCTGCAACCACACTCTCTGTTACTTTCTCCTCTGATACCCCTTCCCACTCCTTGCTAGATGGAGGCTGTGATAGCCTTAATGCTCTCTCCAGCCTGGTCTCCTAGACCAACCTGTCACAGACCCCTTTTTGTTGCTGGAAGCTCTCTTAATAGACAGATCAGGAAACTGCCAGGCAGCTTATGTGGTGGTTACTTCCACTAAAACGGTTGAAGCAACCCATCTCCCAGTAGGAACATCTTCACAAAAGGTCGAATTAATTACCTTGACTAGAATGCTCCATATATTTAATATATATGGGTCAATGGGATAACATCCAAATTGACTCTAAATATGCTTTTTTTCTAATAGCCCATCCCCATTCTGTCTTTTGTAGGGAAAGCGGCTTCCTCATTACCGAGGTCACTCCCATTGTCCATGGACACCTTCTAGCTAAGCTCTTGGAGGCTCTCCAGCTCCCTGCAGAGGTATCCATAATCCCCTGCTGGGTACCACAGTCCTCCAAGGACCCAGTGGCTTTAGGCAATATCAAGGCTGACTCAGTAGCCTGGGGACTGGCCTCAAGGTCCACTGGATCTACAGGACATACTTGTTTTCAACACCCTCCTACCAGCACTGTTCAACCAGAGGAGAGGGATGAACTCCTGAATAAAGGGGCCACACAGACAAACGACGGGTGGTTCTGAAATAACCACCTCATCCGCCCCCAGGACCAGGCACTCTCAGTCATTTCAGACTTCCACCAAACCTTTGTTCCACTTCTTAGAGACCCCCCTTTGATTCCATCCATCTTTGAACCCCTATTTTACAGGTCCACTCCTTCTGCCAGACACATGCTAAGGTCAACCCCCACGGGGCCCTCCAGATACACCAGCCCTCGCACCGTCTCTGAGGACAACGATGGGGCCGGGACCAGCAGGTTGACTTCACCTACATGCTCACTCATAAAAAGCTCTGCCATCTCCTAACTTCTGTTGACGCCTTTACAGGATAGAGAGAGGCATTCCCCCCTCCAGGCAGATGTGGTGGCTCCGGGTCATCAAGCTTGTGTCTGAAACCCTGAACGTCTCAAAACTCCACATCCTCTGCTGCCCACAATCCTCAGGAAAGGCTGAGAGGGCCAACGAACTCATTAAACAACTCACCAAGCTCTCTGTTGAACTCAGGTTACCTTGGCCCCACCCTCCTCCCCATTGCCCTTACCTGCCTCCATACCACTTTGGGCTTTCCTACAGCCCTAAGTTCTTTTAAGTTCCTTTATGGAAGGTCATTCCTCTTCAACCACTGCCTCCGGGCCCAGACCCCTCTACTGTTGGGGTACCTACCCTATCTTTCCCCCCACATGGTCTCTTCTCCATTTACAGACTGACAGCTGTCTCCTTGCCCCATGCCAATGCACCCAACTGTTCCTGAGCCCACCCCAGTCTCCCTGGGGGACTGGGTACTCCTCAAGCAGCTAGCTCCTAAGTCTCTAGCTGTGGTGGACAGGACCCTACACTGTGATCCTCACCACCCCTTCAGCTGTCAAGCTCTGGGACATCAGTACTAGTACCACCAGGATCAAGTGAGCATCTACCTACCCAGGACCAATGGTCTGTCCAGTGACTGGGACCCTCCACCTTCCAGTTTTCCAGAATGTTCCAAAGAGGGGCCAAGATGGCCAAGCCTATCTACTCGTGTATCTTACTTGTTCACCTTTGTCTCTTTTGCCCTCTGGGCTATATTTTCCCTCAAAATGTTCATGCCTTTTAACGCAAAGCCATAGCCTTTGCCATGTCACCAGGTGTAAATCTGTTCCAGCTGTTTTGCCATGACACCAGGTGTAAATCTGTTCCAGCTGTTTTGCTATGACACCAGGTGTAAATCTGTTCCAGCTGTTTTACAGCTGCCTGCCTGTTTCTGGGGAAAGAGTGCTGCTACTGTATCAGTGATTCTGGTCTGGTGGAAACTAATCAAGAGTCATTCCACAAACTGAGGAACTTTGCCAATACAACCAGGGCACATCTTCATTCCATTCTTCCTGGCAATCTTCACTCTTCCTAGCCCCAGTCATAGGGTCAGAAGTAATAATCTATTTTTTTTTCTCCTAGCAACTTACCTTCTCTGCTCCCTGCAGGAATGGATTTTGGGGGTTTCCAGGGTGGTGGTTAAACGAATGTTTCTTCACCTATTACTCCCACTGAGCATGAGTCCACTGACTCCCGACTCCCCTTTTCCACATCGTCCCATGCCAACAGGAAGTAGCCAAATTTGAATTGGCTCCCATATACCTAAAAGAGTCAGGATGTTTGACTGGAATCTCCAGCTCACTCCTGCTTGATCTGGAAAGCGCCATTCCTCTCTCTCCAAACCCCACCCTCTCAGAGCCTCTCCAACAAAGAAAAGGTGCCAAAAAGCCCATTCTTGGCAGCTGCAACAGCTCCTCCCCTGAAGTTGCCAGCAACCCAAGTCCCCACCCAAAGTGGTCAGCTTTTGACCATACTTGAGCCCAAACCCAGCTCTGGTGGGCTGTCATCCCTCCTCACCTGCAGGCTATATAATCGTGTGACTTCTCTTGCCTCTTTCTCTGGGGCTGAAGAACGCACCCAGGAGTTGCTTTGCTCAAATAAACCTGATCTTTTACTTTTTCAGTTCGGTTTGATCTGGCTTACTGCACCAGCAGAGAAACCTATTAGCACGATACAGAAAACCTATTACGGCCCTTTAATATAGTTCTTCACGTTGTGGTGACCCCTAACCATGATATTACTTTTGTTGCTACTTCATAACTGTAATTTTGCTACTCTTATGAAACATAGTGTAAATACCTGATATGCAGATACCTGACATGGGGTTGTGACCCATGGATTGAGAACAGCTGCCACGGAAGATTTGGATATAAATATGGCTGGAGAACATTTAAGGACACTCTTCCAACTCCAGGCCCTCTGATATCCTACTTGGGGTTACTCTAGTTCTGAAGTATGCTAAACTCTTAAACTCGTTTTAGAATCCTGAAAGGAGAAAGGGGGAAGAGCCTGTTCTTTCTCCCTGGCTTTTTGTCACTTCCTTGTTTTCTTTTTTGAGAAAGAATCACATATACTCTTAGTTGGTTTTGAACACCCTATTGGCTGAGGGTGGTATTGAACAACTTGTTTTTGTTAAAAAAAAATAAAAGTATAAGCCAGGTGATAGTGATGCACACCTTTAATCCCAGAATTTAAGACGCGAAAGGCAGATTGATTTGTCTGAGTTTGTGGCCAATCTGATAAACAGAGCTGGTCCTAGGGCAGCCAGGGCTACACAAAGAAAGCCTGTCTTGGAAAACAAACAAACAAACAAACAAAAATAAAAATTAAAAGTACCTATTCATTTATTTTTTTGCATGTGTGTTCCTCCATGCCTTGGCACTTGTGTGGAGGTCAGAGGACAGCTTGTGGGAGTTTGTTATCTCCTTCCACCACTTGGGCTAAGTTATCAGGCTTGGCAGCAAATCCCTGACAGACTTTGGACTTCTGAGCCTCTGCCTCCTCCTCTTGGGTGGAGGGATTATGAGCACGGACTGCCATCCCAGTCTATAATCTCCTCAGTGGAGTTTATTTCCTTTGCAATAGTTTTATTGATTTTTCTGTTTTTGGATTTGGTTTTGTTTTGGGAACTCATCCACCGTTGGCCAACAGCTAGCTACTAGGGGCATGCAAGTCATTTGCTTAATAATACAAGGTTAATTTCTTCCAAAAGGCCAGCAACAGAAAGGTTTTTAAACCAGTACATTTAGGTTTATGTAGTTGGTCTCAACTGAATAACATTTATTTCTGGGTCCACAAGGAAAGTTGGGTTGAGTGGGTAAGGACAGCAGAGGAAATGCTGATAGCTAATTCAGATAGTCCACCATGATGGAGAATGACGAATTAGGTCTTATTTCTAATGTAGCAGGAAAAGAGAAGTCATTGGACCAGTTTCCTACCGGGTCTCTGTGAATTCCCAAGTAAGGCTAAATGTGAAGCTGGTAGGGGTGAAGCTTGGGGTAAAGAAGGGCACTTCTCATAGCTCATCATCACACAGCCCTGCCTCCTCTCTTCTTTTTCTAGACACTCAAGCTAATGAATGACAGTAATCCTGTCCCCAGGGCTATAATGCTGCATAGGAAAATATTGGCATCCAGTCTGGTTTCTTGAGAGTGTTCTAAAGCTGTATGCAGAGAATCCTCACCTAAGGAGTCACAGTTGACAGACGGACGTCACCATTGGTGAGTGGTCTTAGCTTTCCTCAGTCTCTGTCTCCTACACTTCTTCTGATCCTTCCTTTTCCAGGCAGCTCCCCATACAAATATCAAGTTCTGAAGGTCTCTGTCCTATGGCCAGACCCAGCCACATCACTCACACCTCCACAGGTGCCTCGAGTTCTGCCAGTCAGAGGAGGGGACTCGCACTCCTTAGAGACCTGTCTGTATCTACAGGCTAAGATTTAATGTGCCACAACAGTATCAAGGTTGCACTGGTCTAGCCAAGTAGGCATGGTGGTACAAATTTGTAACCCCATCACTTATAAATGTAAAAAAAACAAATGTCAGCCCTCTGATGTGTTTATAAAAATACCACGCCAGGATAGCCAGGGCTACAAAGAGAAACCCAAAAACAAATATTTAAGCCGGGCAGTGGTGGCACACACCTTCAGTCCCAGCACTCGGAAGGCAGAGGCGGGCAGATATCTGTGAGTTTGAGACCAGCCTGGCCTACAGATGAGTTCCAGGACAGGCAGGGCTACACACAGAGAAACCATGTCTTGAAAAATCAATCAATCATCAATCAATCAAACAAAAACCCAAATAAAACAAAACAAAAAACCCAATAACAAACAAACAAAAATTAAACGAAAACCATGCCTTGGCTCTCTACTTGTCCTCATTACTTCTCAGTTATGCTGATAAATATAAAATCTTTAAATGATACTGAACCATTCTCAGTTCAGCAATCATTTACTTACTTATCTCTGTGTGACCCCAGGGGTCATATTCACCACAGACTTGCAGGCATCATCTCCTGGTGCAGGTTAAAGAATAAAGAATGAGGCTGGTTTTGACACCGACTTGAGGAAATGGTGGCCATGAGGGAATAAGAAAGGTAAGATTCACCTGGCCAGGACGATACATGCCAGCAATCTCAGCACTTGGGAATTGGAGGGAGGAGGATCAGGCGTAACAGGCATCTTTAGTTACCCAGAAAGTTTGAGGCCAACCTGGGCTACGTGAGATTCTGTCTCAAAACAAAAACAATGCTACAGGTAAAATTCTGCATCTTTGACATAGATGGGGATGCAAACCCAGCACCTGCCTTCTGCTCACCAAGCCTCTTTCTTTTTTGCATGGTGGCTTCTCTATCCATCCACATGCCTTAGAAGCACGAGGGTGTCTGATTCAGATGCATGTCCCCCCAAGTTCTGTCATCAGAAACCAGTGTGAGATATGCTCTTTTCCATGTCATTCTCCCCTCTGCCTGCACCAATCCTAGTGAGTCTCCCACATGTAAAAAGAAGCAAAGGGACTGGGGAGATGGCTCAGTTGGTATAGAGTTTGCCATGCAAGCACGAGGACCTGAGTTGGAATTCCAGGTACCCCTATAACAATCCAGATGGGAGCACGTGTCTGTGATCAAAGTGATTGAAGTACTGGTGATAAAAAGATACCCGGGGCTGGTTGGCCAGGCACGCAACTAAGTCAGTGAGCTTCAGGTCTGTGTGAGAGACCCTGTCTCAATAATCCAGGTGGAGAATGAATGAAATACCCAGCATCAACCTCTGGGCTCCAAATGCACTCCTCCACATGTGCATACATAACATACATGCATGAACACACAATACACAAAGAAAGAGAAAAAAAAAGGAATTAAGGCCTTGCACAAACTGTGCTCTCCACTGAATTCCAAGAAGGAATGTGTGCATAGGAGGCTAAAGATGCTTCTGGACTGGAGGATGAACAGATGTAACTGCTTCCTGAAAAGGATAAAAGATTCTCAATCAGAAACTTCCCGGCTATGAAAAATGACAGGCAAGGATGTCTTAAGTGAACTCAATGATTATCTGCTGGTACAAAGAGAAAGCTCATGTTTATATGGTCCCCAGGCTCTCCTCACACCCATGTGATATTGGTTTTGGAGGAATGACAGTGCTGTGGAGAGCAGCTGAGTCTTGGCAACTGTGAGAGGCTAAAAAAGGCCATTGGTGAAGGTGCATCCAGAGGAGCAGTGGAAGCCCCAAGATTGAAGGCATCATGGAGAAAAGTTGAGGCTTTGAAGCATCAAAGAGTCTAGGAGAGGCTGTTGGTGAAAGTGTAGCCCAGCTGCAGTAGAAGACTCCAGCATTCCGAGATGCCAGGTCGAGAAACAGGAGCAGTGGTGGCGTGGAGCCAGCCTGAGCCTAGAAGAGAAGCTACGTGTGCTGCTGCAGAGGGTGGAGGCTGGAGAAGGGACCCAAGGCTTGTGAAGGACACCAGAGGATTGTAAGTAAATCTAAGCTATTGACACTGAATTATTTACACTGTTGGAGTGTGACTGAAAAATGGGACTTGTACAGAGAGTTGGGCTGGGGTGCAAAGGGGTTCAGAATAATAGCAACTAAGAACAGTAAGCCCATGGGGGAAAAAGATCGGTAAGAAAGACTGAAGCCAGGAGAAACAGGCTGGGCCTGTAGTGTGTGTGTGTGTGTGTGTGTGTGTGTGTGTGTACTTGTCTCTACAAGCATGGGGTGTGTGAATAAGTGAGCATGAGACAAAGAAAGATACAGAGAGACATGAAGAAAGGTAGAGAGAAAAAGTAAGACAGAGACACAGAGAGGCAGAAAACTAAAGAGACAAAGGGACAGAAAGATAGGGAGATACAGAGGAAGAGAGTCACTGAGAGTCAGATAAAGAGGCAGAGAAACATATAGACACACATAGAGACAAGTACAGAGAGGGGTCAAGGAGGAGACGGGGAAAGGGATAGAGGAACAGGAAGGGCAGAGGGAAGGAGAGGCTAGATTCTCTCAATGTCTCCATATGTGGCTTACTTAAGGTTCAATTATTTTCCTCTTTCAATTAAAGTGGATAACCTGAAAGTGATGTGGTATTCCCCTCTGTATATTAAGAATATGTTTTATTATCAAAGATGATTAAAGATGCTGTTTTGACCAATGGCTTAGCAGAGTAAAGCCAGGAGGGAAATCCAAATAGAGATATAAAGTAGGCAGAGTCAGGGAGATGCCATGGAGCTGCCAAGGGAGAAATATGCCAGCTGCCAGTCAGAACCTTACTGGTAAGCAACAGCCTCACAGCAATACACAGATGAATAGAAATTGGTTAATTTAAGATGTACGAGTTAGCTAAAAATATGCCTAAGCTATTGGTCAAACAGTGTTGTAATTAATATAGTTTCTGTGTTATTTTTCAGGTCTGGGTGGCCAGGAAACGAATGCGCAGTCTCTGCCTACATGAAAGCCCTGCAAGCCTTGCTCTTATGGGACGGAGTAGTTGTTTGTATTCCAAGGCTGGGGACAAGGAGTTTGATCTTTAGGGCATGCTGGATGCCTGCTCTCGGAGGAGCTCTCTTGAGAAATGCCCATACAACATACACAGTTACAAATGTTCAAACGGCATCTCTAAGCTCTTCATTTCAAAAGAATCCACTTTGTCTTTCTTCTTCGGAAATGACCCAGGGCTTGGACATACCATAAACAGCCAAGAGATTAGAAGCAGCTGTTGCCCGTAAGAGGCTTATCCATCATAATATCCTTACCCCCTTTTTGGTAATTATTGGAATCTTGGGCAAAAATCTGGAGATGATGATGTTTAAGTATAATCCTAATTTCCCCTTGAATTTCTGCTCAAGCTAAGGGCTTTTCTACTATTATTATTCTTTTAAGACAAGGAAGAGCCGTAGGGGAAGGTGACAGAATGGGAGTTTCCAGAAAAATTGGAATTACTGATGTACAGGGAGATTTGAATGAGAATTTACATATTTATTAGTTCCAGGCCAACTAGAGCAATAAAATATAAATGCAGTAACTTACCAGATGCTTCCCAGGTGGAGAACATGCCTTCTGCACATCACTATACCTGTGAGAAAATCGGCTGTGCTTTTTCTTGTTCTTTGCTTGAATGAGGACCAAAAATGAAAAGAGAATTCTTATGATGATATGGCTTTTCCTTTTGTTCCTTGCAGTGTGGTTCCAGATACCATGGAAGAGGATTGCTGGTCCTCCATTACACCATGGACAGGATTGCTGGTCCTCCATTATATCATGGAAGAGGATTGCTGGTCCTCCATTATATCATGGAGAGGATTGCTGGTCCTCCATTATATCATGGAAGAGGATTGCTGGTCCTCCATTACACCATGGAGAGGATTGCTGGTCCTCCATTACACCATGGGTCACATTAGGTTGATTAAAGAGTGACTTTCGGTTACTGTTGGATAACATTATTTTAAGGTGTGTTACTTTTGTTTACGCTGCGTTGTTTAATTCTGTGAAGCTGTGATTCTTTGCCTATCTGAAACACCTGATGGTCTAATAAAGAGCTGAATGCCCAATAGCTGTGCAGGAGCAAGGATATGCAGGGCTGGCAGGCAGAGAGGATAAACAGAAGGAGAAAAAAGCCGGGCAGTGGTGGTGCACGCCTTTAATCCCAGCACTCGGGAGGCAAAGGCAGGCGGATCTCTGTGAGTTTGAGGTCAGCCTGGTCTACAAGAGCTAGTTCCAGGATGGGCACCAAAGTTATACAGAGAAACCCTATCTCAAAAAACAAAACAAAACAACAACAAAACCAAAAACCAAACCAAAACAACAACAACAAAAAAAGAAGAAATGAGGAAGAGGGAGCAACTGGAGAAAAAGGGGAGAGGATGTCAGGGGCCAGCTGGTTGTGGAGTAAGAGTGAAAGTTAGATGGATTTCTGTAAGAAAAGGGAAAAGCCCAGAGGCAAAGGTAGTCATAATTTAAGCTAAGAAAAGCTAGCAGGAAACAAGCCAAGCTAAGGCATTAATGAGTAAGAAGTTTCTGGCATGGGGACGTTGGGGGAGGGCCGATGGGGGAAGGGGAGAGGCAGGGAAGGGAGCAGAGAAAAATGTAGAGTTCAATAAAAACCAATAAAAAATGCAACAGGAAAAAAAAGAATAAATTTCTGTGTGTGATTTGTTTGGGAGCTAGGTGGTGGGCCTCCCAAAAAGCCACAAGAGCAAAAACAGCCAACAACAAGTGACAGGGCTTATGACCTGGAAGGAGTCAGGTGCTCTTGAATGTCAACCAGGTGATGGTTTTTTTCTTCCTGGCCACAGGGAAAAGCTTAGTATTATTTAAGTGGACCTTAAAGAATCCCCAACAAAGGGCACAGCGGAGGGAGTCATATTTATCAACACTAAATAAACACATGGTGAAGTATGCATAAATATTCTTTATATAAACATGACACAACATTAAATAGTTCAGGTACAGACACACCACTGAGAACACATCCACTGATGTCAAAGTCAGCTGTAAACACCACCTCCCCCTGAATACAAAAGCTCTGGGCTCACAACACAGATGGATGCCCTGCACAAGGGAAGGGTTCTCCATAGCCCTCCCATCCCCCCACCCGCTCCCCACACAGTCCCGGCAGAAGGAAAAGAAGGTAGGAACCCAACAATACAGCAGCCACGAGAACAAGAGCAGCAGACCCCTCCCCCAGAGAAAACACGGTGCACTTGGGGCAAGTCAAAGGATAATGCAAAAATCAGTTGTCACAATGGGAAGAAGGAAATTTTGAAGCAATACTTTTTCGAGTGCAATTCTTCAGAGGACGTGTAGCTTCCTGACACAAACGATTCATGGGTGAAGGTTATACAGTGACAACCAGAAGTCCTGGCTCCTGCTACGTAACAGGAGGTAAGGCCTCCTTTCCTCCCGGAGGTGCCAAGTAGCAGGAAGTGAAATGCAAAACTTTCTGTCAGACCCCTGGCACAGAATCTCCTTCACTTTTCCGTGTAAATGTAGATATATTGCTGTATGTGACATTCAAAGGTGACTCTAGGATTGAGTTTCAAGCAGTTTAGATCCCAGATTTTGTTTTGAAACATTCAGATTTAGACGACGAAATTCAAACATGTACATAGTTCATCTTTTTGAGCTCAGAGGGGCCCTAGTTCAGCTCTGCTGATAGCCAAGGAGAAAGTAAAGCACTCAGAGTCCAGTCAAGACGTGGTGCGGACTGACCCTCGAGACTGTCCGTCTAGCACAGGCTTGCTGAGAAGGCCTGGCTTCTCTGTGCTGGATATTATTCTTCAGGGTGGTTTGTGGAAAACAGCTCCAGTGTCAAAAACCCAAACCCAAACACAACATTAAACTGGGCTTAATTCACTTTCAGTATCATATTAGGATCCTAGAGGGTTTCAGTTATCAAAGCACTGAAAGCATATACGGTAGGAACCTTTCCCCAGTTCAGTGTTCCCCATCACGTTATGTACACTATGTGTGTGCGTGCTGAACTCACACATTGATAGGTATACATGTATTCATATGCGATTTTGTTTGAAACTTGAACTGCACAAAACGGTACTTTGCAAGAACCAAGAATCAAATCCACAAATAGAGTTTAACAACACACCAAGAGGGGACGGAAGCTGATTGGGGCAGCTCTGCAATGTACAAAACAACTCGGAACCACAGATTTCCAAGCCTGCCGTGCTTCACATGGGGTCTGGAGGGACACCTTGGGACCCTTGGGAAGAGCACATGGCAACTCGTGCAGGGAGGCTCACCTGTGATTTCAGAGCTAGTGGGAATGAAAAGACCTAGGCAAACCAATTTCAGAGGATACTTGCTTCAAGACAATATATTTTTTTTTCTCTGTAAGAAAAACACACTTAAAAGTCTACTTCAGAATATATTTCTTTATATTCAGCAATATGTTTTTCTCTTTCCCGCTGAATTGGCACTTGGCCAAAATCAGTTTATTCAGTGGATCAGTAAACAGGCAGCTTCTTTCCTATGTGGTTGATAAAAATCGCTTTATCACCATCAGGAACGGCCTCCCACCCGCGCCAGACTCCTGCTAGGCTTTGTGGGCTGATGTGCATGTGTGGTCATTGCTACTGACAAACCCTCTTCCTACAAGGCCTGCTCCGGCACTCGCTTATGAAAAATGACTGACTGTCTTTGCTGGTACTGCTGTTTGCGTCTCTTCCGTTTGTCACACTGGCATAAGAGAAGCATCTTGAAGGTGGTTCTGAATGTTTTGTTGCACAGGGCATAGCACACGGGGTTCACGGTGCTGTTGATATAGCACAGCCAGTAGCCCAGATTCCAATAGGTTTTGGGTATGCAGCTGTCACAGAAGGTATTCACCAGGACCATGATGTTGTAGGGGGTCCACGTGATGATGAAGGCCAGCAAGATGGCGCTGAGGGTCTGGGCTGCCTTCTTCTCCTTGATGAGTGACATCCTTTTCCGCTTGGTGATCTGACTTCTGGTCTTCAGAGCAAACCTCTTAGCCAGCGTGGCTTCCTTGAAGGACAGAGGTAGAGCGGCCGTGGTCTTGTCCACCGAGGAGTTGGTGCTGGAGGTCTTGGCTGTGTCCACGGCGGACTCTAACTGGATGGGAAGCTTGGAGAAGTCCTTCTGACAACTGTCACCGTCATGCATGCTTTTCTGGGCCTGGAGCTTATTGGCATTTCGTTCCACATCAACAGTTCCCAGGTCCTCGTCTGGCACCTGCAGGTTGTCTGAGGAGGGTAGCTGGGTAGCGTTGAGGATGGTGTTGTGACCTGGCAGTTTGAGCACAATAGAATAGATGGCTCTGGTCTCCGAGCCAACGTCCTCTTCATCCGAGGACGCAGAGTTTTCCAGGGAGGCAGCAGCGTCATTGTTATTCCAGCTGTCACTACTACTATGGTCTTGGTCCATCTGCTCAACACTGGGCTTCCAGCTCTTGG
Source organism: Chionomys nivalis (assembly GCF_950005125.1). Taxonomy (NCBI): domain Eukaryota; kingdom Metazoa; phylum Chordata; class Mammalia; order Rodentia; family Cricetidae; genus Chionomys; species Chionomys nivalis. The sequence goes on from NC_080098.1 coordinate 32,469,501, forward strand.
TCGTGAACCAGAAGTGACAGCGGCCGTACTTTCTCCTGGATGAGCGCTTCATGCTTTGCTGTAGTTCATAGCTGCTGCAGCTTCGAGAACTGCCTGTGGGGTGGACAAAGTTTTCTGCCTCAGCTTCTGTGCCAGAGGCCTGTAGCCCAGCCAGCTCTTTGGTACGTTTTTCAGTTTCCTTATAGATCCTCCAATATAAAATAGTCATGATGGTGACGGGCATATAAAAGGCAGCAATTGCCGTGCCGAAGGTGATGGTGGGCTCACTCAGGAACTGAATGAAACATTCTCCTGGGGGCACAGTTCTCTTCCCTACAAAGTATTGCCAGAACAAGATGGCAGGAGCCCACAGGACAAAGGAGATGACCCAAGCTAGCCCAATCATCACACCAGCCCGTTTGGTTGTTCGTTTGGCTCGGTAGGTGAGTGGCCTTGTGATGGAAAAGTACCTGTCAAAACTGATGACCAGCAGATTCATGACAGAAGCATTGCTGGCCACATAGTCAATAGAAAGCCAGAGGTCACAGGCTAAGTTCCCCAGTGCCCAGCGGTTCATAATGATGTAGGTCGTGAACAGGTTCATGGAAATGACCCCAATGATGAGATCTGCACAGGCCAGGCTTAGGAGGAAGTAGTTGTTGACTGTCTTCAGTTGTTTGTTGACCTTAAATGCCACAATGACAAGGATGTTGCCAATGATGGTCACTAATGCCAGGAAGCCTGTTAAGAACGCAATGAAGACCACTTGCCAGACTGTGTGACCCCCCAGAGGGTCGTTGGAGGTGTCGTTTGAGGAGAAGTTCCCAGCTGCTTGCGAAATGTTGTAGCTGCCCAAGTGAGTGACTGTCCCCAAGGGCAGCCCTGCCTCTGAGGAACTGTGCGCCCAGGAAGAGCTGATGTTGGGAAACAAAGGCAAGGTTGTGCTGTTACTGTGCAAGGCCATTGTGACTCTCTGACATAGTCTGGGGAAGAAAGAGAAAAGACGAAGTTAGGAAAGATCTTTGTTCTGTTTGGTAATTTTTTGGGGGGGGGGCAGCTTACTTATTTTTTCATATATATGTTCTTATAAAGATTAAATGTGATCTTTGACCACTACATATAATTCATACTAAATACTATCAACCCCAGTTCCCCCTTCTGTCTACCTGCCCCTCCTTTTCCACAAATCTTTCTTACATTCCTGTCTACATTTTTGTTTTGAGGGAGGGTTTCAGTCTGTAACCTAGGCAGGTCTGGAACTCACTCCTTAGCCTTCAAACTTGTGGCCTTTCTGTCTCAGGCTTGCAGAGCTGGAATAGGTGGGCACTACATTTGGTCTTGTATGGCCCACATTTAGGAAGTGTGTTACAAGACACACGCTTCAAAGCAGCTGCAGATAATTGAGTTAATTCTCTAATGTGAAGGGCAGGAATCAAGGGCATGCTGGGATTGATCTGTTCAAGGCAGAATAATTAGCAAAGGGACTGACCTTTGTGCTTTCCCTCACATGTGTACATATATTTCGTGGAACACTGACATCAAACAAAAGTCTGATTTACTTACTTCTCTCATTTTCACAAGGGCAAATGCTTATAGGGCAATTATTTGACTGTAAAGTTACTGTCTTCCTGCTTGATAAATGGATGTGAGTTATTTGCCTTTTATCTACCAGATAAAATGATGAACATTTAGACATCTCAGATTTCAGACATAAGCAACTTGAAGGTTATACCAGATATTTAAGCCTTACAGGAATAATCCAAGCCAACCCAAAGCAGGACAGAAAATTATGTCCATCATTTGACATAATACTGTCTCTTTATTTTCATCCTTATTTATTTAGAAACAGGGTCTCATGTAGCTCAAACTGGCCTTAAACAGATTATGTAGCCAAGAATGACTTTGAATTCTTATCCTTGCGTCTCTAACTCTGGAGTATTAAAGGCATGCTTCACCACAGTAGAATAATTGGGCCTGGGGAGCCTAGCAGGGTTTTCTGCATGGTAGGAGGGCACTCTCCTAACTGAGCTACATCCTTAACTCATGACATTGTGTCTTTAAACGTTATTGAAATATGTAATAAACATTTTTTTATTTAAAAATAACATTTGATAGCATGCTCATTTCTTATATACTTTCTGAAGAATCTTAATCTTCCCAGGGTCTCATCTTCTGCAAAGGTTCTTGGAGCTCGTAGCTACGTTTCCTTCTTTTCTTCTGGGTCTGCACAGTATTTACAGTCCACCTTGCACCAACTGAGCCCCACTCTATATCACACATTGACATCCACAACAACTTTCAGGGCCCCTTCCCACCGTGGCATGGTCCAGGGCTCTGCACTCATGGGAACTGATCATGTTCTGATGTCTTGTTTTCTTGTTTTATGACAGCCATGCTGATTTCATTACAAATAAATGTAATACCCAGAACTCCCAAGGCTTCTTGTCTGTTATCTTTTATTTTTCTTACTAAGGATGACACAGCAGATTGTCTGTGACTTGCCATTTTTTCAGCTGTTCTCTTGTGTCCAGCCTGATACTCTTACTAGCATGTTTTGAGATAGGCGTTTGCCACCTGACCTAGAGTCCTTGACCACAGTAATGGACTTGACACACATACAAACAGAGATCATTAGTTTGGCGAATTCACATGGATTCTGGAAAGAGAGAAAGTCTGTCTTTGGGGGTAGCCGGGTTCTGTTTACCACCTTTGTATCCATATGCAAAATCCGAGATGTAAGTGAAGGCAGAAGAAAGATAGGAGGCAGGAGCATGATGGGATGGCATCCTAAGAAAGAGACAGTCTGAGGGCAGTCCTTTCAAAACCAGACATAGCTATTCCTAAATCAACAGGACTCCCTTGACCTTGGTTATATAACCAAAATGTTCCCTTTGTTTCTTGGGAGATTGAAGGAAGGCTTTGATTACCACAATGAATGATTCTTGATTAATCTGTTTGATTAAAGTATCAAGTGGATATTCTAGATCAGTCTCTATATCTAATATATAAATTGAGGATTATAGCTAATACAGTTGTATTAGAATTTTCTTGTTAAAGCAAGTGGGCTTGAGTTGCTCTTACCACACATGCAATAATCTGCAGTAACAGATATATAAATCTGTGTCACTATGGAAACCATTTGCTCTCTTAATATGTTGTGAATATCAACTATACAGGAAGAAATTGGTTCAAAATTTTTTTGTTATATTTGTTTATTTACTTAGCTTTTTGTATGTGTGTACATGTATTGTGGGTACATATGCCATGGTGCATGTATGGAGTTCACAGGACAACTTGGAGCAATTGCTTCTCTCCTCTTACTGTGTGGATTCTGGGAATCTAACTCAGGTCACCAGGCTAGGCAGCAAGAGCTTTGACATGCTGGCCCATCTCACTGACTTAGGTCATCAATCTAGGCAGCAGGTGCCTTTCCACACTGGCCCATCTGACTGGCTCTTGAAATTTGTTTTTTTTTTTAAATAAAAAGTGATTGGAATTAAAAAATTAGTGTGGTCATAGTCAGCATTAGTACATCTCAGTTCTTGCTGAAGATTGGTCTGTGGTTGGTCTGCAGAATCCAGGAAGTCACAGCCTTGTGATCCACCCCATAACTGAGAGTGAAGACATGCGTAAAATCCTTTTAAAAATCAGAAAGTCATGCAGACAATAAGAAACCCCTTCCTGTAGACATCACATCTTACTATATAAATGCAAAAACAACTGGATTTGTTCAGTTGACCAATTAGGTACCAGAGAATGTAAGAAATTTAGAGATAAGGCTCAGATTAGCTATTTTCTTTTAGTTTCTTTTATTCCACTAGTCCACAGAGCACCATAGTCCTCTGATCTATTCTGGAAAAGTGAGACAAAACTCTCAATTTTAAAAATCTTTAATTAGAAACTCTAAGTGACTTTCTGCTCCCCAGAAGTCTAAATTAATTATATTTCTTTAAAGTTTTGTTTTATTAGACTTGCTTACACGTATGTGTTTTGCCTGCTCTATGTATACCCCCTGTGTGCTTGGCCCCCATGCCGGTCAGAAGAGGGTATTGAATCCCTGGAACTGGAATTACAAATGGTTGGGAGCCGACACACAGACGCTGGGGACCAAACCTAGGTCTGTGCAAGAGCAGCAAGTGCTCTCAACCCCTAAGTCATCTCTCCAGCCCCGGAATTCTACTTCTAAGTTAATTTTTCTTTTTCTTCTCATGGCCCTGGAGGAACCTTAGCAGTCGGCAGCCATGTTTTTGAAGGACCAGCTTCCTGGCATCTTTTCTTTTTAGAATACATCATCCACAGGGCTTGTTTTGGGTCTCTGCCTTGGACCAGAGCGGTCTGTTTTCTGTCAGAGTTCATTACAGCACTCCACAGCTATGTCTTCATGAATGGACAGAAAGATCACATCAGGCCACTAGGTGGCAAAGTTGGCTCAAAGAACAGCCTCGGCGCCAGAAGCCGCCTAAGCAGCAGGCGGTCCCTGAGCTTGCTTAGTTCAGTCATGCAGCCGAGGAGAGCGTCAAACAGGGTGGACAGAGCTTTGCAATCAAACATGTCTTTAAAGGGAATCAAACTTGTGAACTTAGCCCTCGTCTTCATTTCAAGCTGTGAGGAGGAGAGACGATGCCTAATATGGTACAGCAGTTCTTGTTGTGAACAAAACATTTCCGCATGCCAAAAGTGGGATAAAATTCCACTTAAAAAGGAGAAAGCTTGTTTTTAAAAAGGACGATGTATCGGCCTGCCTCCCTGGTTGCTGCTTTCATTAGCTTTTATTCGACATGACAACAAAAATGTCACATGCTTTGGGAAAAAACCTCACATCAGTATCGCCGAGGCCTGGCATCGGCTCACGAAATAACATAGTTTAACCTTAAAAACAAGCATCCGAGTTGGATAATTGTGGATCTCCGCGAGCACCTTTCAAGCCTAAAACATTTATTTTAAAAACTAGTCTTTAGAGAAATGGAATGAAGTGAAAACCAAACATGAGTGAGACCCCTTTACCCAGAGAGGGTTAGTGCACTGCCCCCAACATGTTCTTGAAGGAGAGAAAGCCTCGACAGTCTGAGACTTACCGTCTTTCTACATTCTGAAGGTCGTTCAATGTCATTTGCTCTGGCTGCTCTGCTTTTGTGATGGAAGAGAAGAAGTCACACTTTGGGAAAACACCCCTTGGTCTTACACAACCTTGGAAATAATTTTGCTTAAAGATCTCCTAGGGGGCTGGGAGTTGGCTCAGTGAGTGAAGCACTGGCCGCACGAGCCCAAGGGCCTGGGTTTGGGTAGCCTAGAATCCAAGGAGAATGTGGGTGCCACAGGGCATGCCTGTAATTCCAGCTCTCCTGTGGTGAGATGGGAGGCAGACAGGAGGACCACTGGAAGCTTGTTGGCCAGCTAGCTTATTATACAGTCACAGAGCAACAAGGGACTCTGTCTCAAGCAAGGCAGGTGGGGACTGAAACCTGAGTTGTCCTTTGACCTCCACATGTGCCCTGTGGCATGTGTGTACCTGCACTCACACACATGAACATGTATGCATACACATATACAACCACATAAATAAAATGTATGTGCATACATAAAAAATAGTAGGAACCCCCCCCCCCCATACACACACAGTTTGGACTGAGGATTTAGGATATATGTCAATACACATACTACAAAGTCACCCAGCAAAGTCCATGCAATTGCCCCACTATTTACGCTATTGCTACTAACAAGTTTTACTCCTTATGTTTCTTTAAAGGTCCATACTTATCAGACTATCTGTCTTTATAGCCACACGTGCCCCACATGTCTGATTTCCATGAATACTTCCATATGTTTACATACCCCAACTGATACATGTTTGTACACACACTGCAAGTATGGAAAAAAAAAAAACAAAAAAAGTAGAAGCAGTGTGTGAGGTGGACAGAGGAAGTTCTGCCACAGCATGTGAGAGTCAGAAGATGTCCCAAGCACTAACACCTGGCAGGTCAGAGAGGCCCTGATCTTGTTTCCACATTACAGAAAAATGCAGCCTATACTACTATCCGAGGATCAGATGGAAATGATGTAAAACACCCAGCACAGCCAGCCTGAGCCACAGTAGTTTCTTAGAAATGGTAAGATTAATTGAATGCTCTTCCCTGACTGGTTATGGAATGGTCTTTTGTAAGATTTACAAAAGCTCACTTTTCATTGAGTCTAAAGAGACGGTTCTTACTTCAGGAGGCGCTTCCCCTGGGGGGACGTTTGGCAATGTCTGGAGCTGTTACTCCTGTAATGACTTGAAGAGAATGTGTTCCTGGCATCTAGCGGGATGCTGCAGACACAGGACAAAGAACTGTCTGGTTTCAAGCGTCAATAAGACTGAGATGGACAGATCTTGGCACTAACAGAGATGAAAGAGGCTCAGAAAAAAATGTTATAATATTCTGTTTTGCCAGGAAAAATCTGGAAAATATCCTGGTACTCATTAATGTGGCAAACTTCAATTCTCTTCAAGAATCAGCTCTGGGGGTGGCGGTGGAGCAGCTTGGTAACATGTTTGCCTTGCAAATCCAAAGCTTCCATGTATTCCCCAGGAACATGTAAGAAAAGGTCGGTGTGGTCACACACACTTGTCACCTGAGCTCTGGGGAGGTGGATTCCTTGGGCTTCTTGGAAGCCAGGCTTTCCTTACCTCAGTGAGCTCTCGGCTAGTGAGAGACTGTGTCAAAAAGAAGGTGGGGTTGGTGATATGGCTGAGCAAGCAAAGGCACTTGCCATGTAATCCCAGGGACCTGAGTTTCATTCGTGAAAACCATGTAAAAAAGTCAGATATGGTGGTTCTCATCTGTGATCCTGGCCCCAGCCCTCCTATGGTGAGAACTGTGCTGGACAAGTCAGGAGAATCAAGCTATCATATGCAGGGCAAGAGCAGAAATAGCAAAAGAGATCCTGCCTTAAAAACAAGGTAGAGGGACTGGAGAGATGGGTCAGGAGTTAAGAATGCTCACTACTCTTTTGGGGGACCTGGGTTCAATGTCAATTCTAACACGGTGGCTCATAACTGTCTGAAATTCCAGTTCCATGGGATCCAATGACTCTTCTGGACACTAGAGGTACCAGGCACATACATCCTGGAACCCACTTATAAACATAAAATAATAAAATTGAAAAAAAAAACAAAGTAGAAGTAAAGAACCCTTGAAAAGCTTTTCTCTGGTCTCCACCTGTACATTGCTGCACTTTTGAACACACACATGCACACACAGAAAAACAAAACAAAAAGCAAGGTGGATAGCACCTGTAGGACCGTAGCTGAGGTTGTGCACACACATACAGAACCCGGGATGGCACAAGGCAAGTTGGCTCCTCTGTCTAGGCCTGACCTCTGCTCTAGCAAGCACAGTTTCAAACAATACGTGTTTATAAAGCAGAAAGCAGGAACCCAGTCCTCCTGCCCTTGCCTCTCATTCTCAGCTCCCTGAGGTAACCACTGGCAACAGTTTACTTAATAAGTAAATATTTGTTAGGGGAATGGAGTGTCCTTCCAAAATGTGGTCTTCTGCAGAATTATACATGCATATTTTAAGCACTTATTTCATGCCAGGCCCTGCTGTACACACATGTATTAAGCCATCCAGCCCTTGCTTCCATGCTGTGAACTGAGTTAGTTACTGAACTGTCACTTGAGAAGATGGAGGTATTGAGAAATCTAGTGGTGGCCCGGGTCACTCAGCTCAAATTAAGAGTTGATTCAAGAGCTGGGGAGATAGCTCAGTTGGTCCTATGCTTCCTGTGCAAGTACGAAGAGCTGGGCTCCATGCCTAGAATCTGTGTCAAATCTGGGTTTGATGGTGTGTGCTTTAATCCCAGTACTGGGGAAGTGGAGACAGGTGGCTTCCAGGGGCTCCCTGGCCAGTCAGTCTAGACTGTCTGGCAAGTTCTTTGCCAGTGAGAGATCCTGCCTCAAGAAACAAGGTAGAGCATTGAGGAACAATACTTGAAGTTGTCCTCTGGTATGAGTATTTGTGTGTGTGTGTGTGTGTGCACATGTGCACACACACACACAAACACTTGAACAGACAGGTATACCTGTACACATAGGTACACATATATATGTACATTCAACAATTCTTTGGAAATCAGTTTTAGAATTCCTATGGTTAACATGAAGTAGATGTCAGTAAGTAAATTTTCAGAGGATCAACATTAGAGACATACGGTTTTATTAAGATGACTCATTTTCTTAGAGAAGCCAACAAGACACAGTAAAAATTGGACTGACCCCAGCAAGATGAGGGCAGCCTTTTCTTAAAATCAAAGTGAAATCATTCTGAACAAGAAGAAACGGAGAGGAGGAGACATGAGGAGGTAAAGCCTCACTTGTAATAGGCAAAGGTGGAGCAAAATAATTTCATAAACAGCCACAAGATTAAAAATTATTGTGGGAAGAATAAGAAGCCATGAGAATTAAAACAAGATAGTATAATTTTAACAAAATGGAAGACGAGTCCTGGCACACACATGTTCACCTACACACATGCATATACCTAGGTCATAGGAGGTGAGGACTGTAACTCCTGCTTGAAGTACAAAAAAACCAGATGCACCCAGTGGTTAAAAGACTCCTCCTAAGGGCTCACTGCAAATGCAGAACCCAGGGCAGCACACAGCACACGGGCAAGCTGGCTCCTCTGTCTAGGCCTGACCTCTGCTCTAGCAAGCACAGTTTCAAACAATACATGTTTTTAAAGCAGAAAGCAGGAACCCAGTCCTCCTGCCCTTGCCTCTCATTCTCAGCCCCCTGAGGTAACCATTGGCAACAGTTTACTTAATAAGTAAATATTTGTTAGGGGAATGGAGTGTCCTTCCAAAATGTGGTCTTCTGCAGAATTATACATGCATATTTTAAGCACTTATTTCATGCCAGGCCCTGCTGTACACACATGTATTAAGCCATCCAGCCCTTGCTTCCATGCTGTGAACTGAGTTAGTTACTGAACTGTCACTTGAGAAGATGGAGGTATTGAGAAATCTAGTGGTGGCCCGGGTCACTCAGCTCAAATTAAGAGTTGATTCAAGAGGTGGGGAGATAGCTCAGTTGGTCCTATGCTTCCTGTGCAAGCACGAAGAGCTGAGCTCCATGCCCAGAATCTGTGTAAAATCTGGGCTTGGTGGTGTGTGCTTTAATCCCAGTACTGGGGAAGTGGAGACAGGTGGCTTCCAGGGGCTCCCTGGCCAGTCAGTCTAGACTGTCTGGCAAGTTCCTTGCCAATGAGAGACCCTGCCTCAAAAAACAAGGTAGAGAGTTCCTAAGGAGCTCGCTAACTTTCTCTTTCTCTCACTTAACAGCATGTTACAGACATTGTTCTTATTCAGTGCCAATAAAGCCTTAGTGTCACACGTGTTTGCAAAGGCACAAGGGACCATCCAGGATCCAGCAGCTGGCACACCATGTCCTTGGCTCAAGTGGAATTTCCAGGGCAGTAGAGAGCATGAGATACTATGTTTGCTAAAAACTCCTCTAAATGAAATGTTGCAGACCTCAGCATCAGTGAGGCCAACACAAATCTCAAAAATCCTTCCAAAAATAAAATAGCTGGTTTCCAGAACAATCTATCCTCACTAGCTCCTTACTGTGTTAGTGGGGAATGGAAGCCTCGTGTATCAAGTTCTTGTGTTAAGTGAACCAGACACCAATTGTCCGCTCCACATTCGCAACTGAGCAGCAGATCCAAGAGATGAATGGATATGAACGGATTCAGATGAAGCAGATGATGGACCAGGAGCTTACAGCCATATTCACTAACCACCGCGGGCAGGTGAAGACTGTGATTAAAGTGTAAAGCGTAAATTATGTTTCTTAAATTTGATATGTAAACATTGAAGATGGGGGTTTTTACCACTGAAAACACTATCTGTGGAAATGAGAAAAGAGAAATTTGTGAGAACCAAAATAAAATAATAATAAAATGTATATTTTGGCAGCGCTGGTGCCATTAAATATTAGAAAACAATGACCTCTTGTTTTGAGTTTCCTGTATCAACTGGAAACCAGAGCTCATACGAGTGTGAATTCTGACCCTCTGGGACTCAGCACAAAGCAGCGAGGAAGAAAGTTGAGCCAGCCAAACAAATAAACAAAAAACCAAAACACAGGAGGGATAAGACTGAAGAAAATTAAATACCAAAAGTGTGAAATCAATACAAATAGATTTACTCAGGCCGAAAAAGAAGAAATTCTAACATAAGGAAACAGAAAGTCGTAACTGCCCATAGAATTCCGAGGTTTGGTGCCGAGAATTAGCCTCAGAAGTCTCCATCACATTGCAAATGTTCCGACTGACCGACGCACGACTTGCTCCCTGGGCTGCGCACAAGCTTTCTGCCATGATGAATGTGTTCGTATAATACACTCCTTCCCCCTCTGAGTTCCATCAGTGCCAGGCACACAGCATGTGGCTCTACATGTCACAAGAGGGTCGGGGGGGGGGGGGTGGGGGGAGCTTCAGACCTAGCCACACCGGTACAAGCTGGCTGTGTGCTTCTGCTCCCTGCTTGGGTAGCTTCACCTTCTGAGGCTCACCCTTCACTCTCCCAGGACCGTGCATGTAAAGCAGAGAATTCAGTGGCTTAGACGTCATGAAATCTCTGTCAAATGTTGTTATAGACTTTATCTTCATTACTATTATTCTTATTTTAAGTTACATCTTTTTTTTTAAAAACAACTTATTTAAAAGTTTTTTTTTATTTTATTTTACATACCAACTGCAGTTCCCCCTCCCTCTTCTCCTCCTGTTCCCACTTTCCCCCCACCCAACCCCCCATCCACTCCTTGGAAAGGGTAAGACCTCACCTGGGGTGTCAACAAAGTCAGGCATATCAAGTTGAGGCAGGGCCAAGCCCCTTTAAGTTACATCTTATTTGTTTGATTTTTTAAAAATAATTAATATATTTTTTTATTTTTGCATAGTTGATTATCACCATTTTGTAAAAGTAATTTCCAAAAATGTATTGTTTGCTATTGGGAAAAGACACCACAGCTATGCATATTTGAATACTGTGTACAGTTCTTTAAACTAATGTATAAATACCTTTCACAGAAATTTATGTATGTAGAAAACAATGTCTTTAAAATAAAAAAAAGTTTAGAAAACCAATAACGTTTTGAAACATAGTAGAATTTAGGATCTTTGTGGATTTAATATGACGTTAAGAGACTGGCTGACCTTTAGCGTGGATGGAAGCGTAGTGAAAATGATGATCTGGCTATACTTCACAAGCTCCAGCTCAAAGCTAAGTTTTTACTGATGGGTAGGGATAAAAGCTCTTTTCTGGTTAGGAGCTGCTTCATGGGCTATAACTAATCAAAGTTCATTGTTTCTGAAACACAGACAATTACCTTACAAACACACAACCCCCCCCCCACACCACACACATGGACACAGAGACAGGGAAACACAAACAGCACATATACAGACAAAGCGACACAGACACACGCATACACACACCATACACTAAAATAATTTAAACATTTTTAAAGTTTTAAAACATAAAGGCTTATACTTAGTAATACTGAAGTATTGTAGTTACTATCTTTCACTCAGACAACACAGCATCAGCCTTTAGACAAATGGTGTTTTCATGTTTTCTAGATGGTTTTTATTTCTTGTTTCTAATCATTTATCATAGATACATTAGAATTCACATTAGAATGCGACCCAGAGAGTAAATGTAGTTTAGCAGTAACACTAATTCTGTTTACTAATTTTTGAACTTATATGGACTCCTCAGCTTTTTAATTATTCATTCAAAACATCACTTTTTGGTTTATTATGACACTGTTTATTCTCTATTTGTTTTTTTGAGACAAGGGTTTCTGGTTGTCCTGTAACTAACTCTGTCCTAAAACCAGGCTGTCCTAGAACTCACAAAGATCAGAAGATCAGTCTGTCTCGGCCCCCCAGCCCTGGGATCAAACACATGTGGCACCACACCCGGCACTGTTTACTATCTTAAGAGAAATAGCCAGGTGGTAGTGGTGCAGGCCTTTAATCCCAGAACTTGGGAGGTAGAGGCAGGTGGATCTCTTTAAGTTTAAGGCAAGTCTAGTCAAAAAGAGATAGTTTCAGGACAGGCACCAAAGCTATTCAGAGAAACTTTTTCATAAAATTTACATGCATACATACATGCATACCCACACGTGTGTGGGTATGCATGTATGTATGCATGTAAAATCCCTGAGTTTTGCATATGCCAATAGCTTTTATTAGAGTTCTTGTTATTAGTGCCTTGTATGATTAATATCCAGGTTATCATGTTTGATTTTTTTTTTTAATGCTTTGTGTGTATGTGTGTGTGTGCTCACTCACAGGCGTGCTTGCCCATGTATGTGCATATGGAGGCCAGGATGTCAGGTGCTTTTTGTCCACCAGTCTCTACTTTTTTTAAAATTTTATTTCTAAAGACAGTGCCTTTCACTGAAATAGCTTGCTATTTCATCTAGACTGCCTAACCAGTAACCTCCAGTGATCCCCCAGGCTCCTTCCAGCCGCAGGACAGTTGTAGGGTTGCAGGAGTGTCCAGCCATGCTTGGTTTTAACAAGAGCACTGGGGCTCTGAACTCAGGTCCTTATGCTGGTGCGGCCAATGTTCCTCGTCACTGATGCACCTTTCCAGCCCCCAGAGACGATGTCTTGATGAGATACTGCAGACAATTCACACACTGCAGGAGAGAGGCTAATCTTCTATGGAGGAGTTGAATTTTACTTTTTGCAATTGGTAACTTGTAGATTGAAATGATTTTAAAACCGAGTGGTGGTGGCGCACACCTTTAATCCCAGCAATTGGGAGGCAGAGGCAGGTGGATCTCTGTAGTTCAAGGCCGGCTTGGTCTTTAGAGTTCCAGGACAGCCAAGGCTACATACATACTCTGTCTCAACGCCCCCGCCCCCACAAGTTTTTAAAGTCCTTTCCATGTCAGATTCGGTGTGTTATATTACATTAGATTGCACTTTCACATGACATGCTCTTTATTGCCTTGTTAGATTTCTGACTGTATAGCATTACCCTGCTATAATAATAATCAATATTGCCCACCATACAGTAAGTGTTTCCATATGACACTCCGTATATGTTACCTAAATTCTTTGAACTAAAGTCTTATATCTCTGGAATGCAGCATTTTACGTATGAGGACACAAAAAGGTTCGAAAGGCATAAGAGGCAGCTTGCCTAAGACATCTTTGGCTGGCTAAAGAGCAGTGGTTGCATGTGGGCTGTGAATATCGGATTCTGAAACTTCACTAAAACTCTCTCCATGAATGGGTTAAGGAGGCCCACCCCTAACTGGGACCCCCACTCCAAACTCCTCTCCAGCCCTGTGGGCAGCTGATGGCAGCTGAGGGGAGGGAAGGGCAGCTTTAGTCTTGGGGTCCATAGCAGATTGCCCATGCTCCAGAGGATGGCGCCCATGTGTACATGAGCAGCCCTAATTGGCCTCAGTGGGCCATAAAGGGGGGGTGGGGGAAAGAAAAGAGACAGGAATCTGGGAAGGGCATGTGGAGGGGTCTGTGAGAAGGATGGGAAGGGGTTGGAGGGGTTGCAGATGGCCAATATGATCTTAACACATTGCATTTGTGTATAAAATTACAGAATACTTAAAAATAAACAAAACCCCAAACCTCTCTCCACCCCTTTTAAATCCCTTCAACCGACAGGACTCTGGGTTCTCTTGTAGTCATTAGCCACCTGATTGCTTCCACCTTTGTCTACTCCTAGCTCTCGCTCACTACTGATCTGGCTTTTCCTTCTGATGACAGAACCAGCAATGGTGTCGCAAGAGAATTCAGAGAGAATGGCCCTCCCCGAATTCCTTTAATTCTTCTTTTAAAGATTATAACTATAAACACAAATGAATCGCACAGACGAGCCTTGCACTATTTTCATGCAAACATGTACTGTGCACCGAGCATGTCTATTGCTACTTCTGTTCGTGTTTGAGTTTAAACTCCTGGCAGCAAGCATTACCTGTTGTTGCAACCCTGCCCCATCTCTGTGCTCCTGGCTCTTGGGCCAGTCTGCAGTTTAAAACTGCTTATGCTCCTGTTGGGGGCATGAGTATAAGCTCAGCTCTTCCCAACTAGGAGTGGTCACTCAAGACCAGCTGGATAAAACACGAACCCTTAGAAACCCTGAACAAATGAGTGGGCCAGGTTAGAGCCAGCGGTTCGCTGTGGCTATGACAAAGGGCGCTGTTCTGCATCACGGGCCAAGCCTGGTTGAATCAATCAGTGTGCACAGGCCAATGGTTGCACTCAAGACTGAATGGAAAAGAATTCTCTGACCTGGCTATATAAGGAAGCAGTGTTAATATGGTGGCTCCTCTTCCCTTGGTCCTGAAAAATCAGCAAACCTAAATGTGGGAAACTATTGAGATTTAGGGAAGTGAAGTAGTACATTCCCTGGGCATTTTGGTGATGATATTGATAAATGCGTCAGAATTAATGGCAGGCTATAGATGTCTGCTATAGCCGGTCTATTTCTCCCTGTAATTCCCATTGACAGTGTGCCTCCATTGACAATCTAGAACTTCATTTCAAGTGTTCCTTTCAACCATGAAAGGTCTCCCTTCTTTTCTTCTCTCTCCTGTTTCTCCTGAATCCTTGGTCATGTATCACAGGCCAGCCTCAAACTTACCATGTAGCCAAGAATAGTTTTGAACTCCTGATCTCTCTACCTCCATCTCCTAAATATTCAGATTACAGGTGTTCTCCACCATGCCCAGCTAAAACACAGATTTTTCAATAAAAGGCTTTTAAGTAAAATTTGTATTTCAAAATATTCCCACCAGGGGTAGATACAGACTTCGTGAAGACTGACGCTTATGTAATTTTGCTGTCTGCTCTGTTAAGAAAATGCACACAAAAATTATGAATATGAAATGTCATCACTCTCTTCTCTCTCAGGAACCCTTGTGAGGGGACATGAAATTTTAGCTTTATTACCTGAACAGTGCATTTTCTCTCAAGTTCCGATACAAATCTAGATGATCTAGTTATTGTTAAGAGATGGAAAGTTTGAAAAACTTTGTGTGTATAACAAAGAAGCTGAGAGTACTCGAGTTCCTGAACTGGAGGTCCTGAAATTCTTTTCCAAAACATCTCAACAGATGCAAATAACATTCTGGATCTTCTAATGCTGTGAGGGGTGTGTAATGAATTCCCATGAATTAGGTTGCTCAAGGCTTCATTAGCTTTTAAAATGGTTTGGGAACCCACAGTTCCAACTGTATGCATCAAATTTCATATTCAACCAAGACAGAGGTAAGAGGAAAAAGGAGAGTGGGTTCTCTTTGCTGGCAAGCTGTCATCACTGGGAAGGACCTGGCTGTAATTAAGGGAGCACTAATGAACACTGTCACATAAGTAGTTGTGAAATGGGACAAAGGGACAAATCAGTACCGGTAAATAACATGAGCAGGATTAGTTTTTCTAACAGTGATAACGAATAGGAAGAGGTAACTGAGAAAATACCTTGTGTCAGGGGAGTGCTTCTGGAAGGTTGCTGTTTGTATCTGGCGCTAGGTAACTCAAGCCAACACTAGTCAGGTTTCATGGAACGTCATTAGCATATCCAGCTGCAGGTATCTACGCTGACTCCCAAAGAAAGGATAGGTTCAACCAACCTAAAATACTTTATTAGAGACCTGGTGGTAAATGCTAGTGGAATTCTCATGTGATAAGCAATCTGCAAGTCAGGCGTATGTGAGTGGATGGGTGGGAATTGAAAGGACTGCTTACAGTTGCACAGTTTATTTAAAGAAACCTCTGGCCAGATGTTATATAGTCTATGACCACTGAATGAAGAAGGTGCATAGATGACATTCAAACTAATTCCAGAAAATATTTAAGTCAGATATGATAATGGAGGCAGGAGAGGCAATGCTGGGAAATGATTTCCATGGAAACATCTATTTTTTTTTCTTCCCTATGATATTTTAAATTAGAATACATATCCACTAGGGCTGGAGGAATCTACCCCAAAGTAATATGGCCTCTAGTATGTCTTTTTTTCCAATGGTGGTGACACTTTCTGCTGGCCAGCTCTGGCTCCAGATTTGGTTTTGTGCTGAGCACAACGTTAGCCTTTTCTTCTCTTGTCACAGCAAGCTCTGGCTGTGGGTCTACAAGTCAAAGCCTGGGTTCTGCTTCAGGAACCAGGAACCATTCCCGTCTTCTTTGCTGTCTCAAACATATCACCGCCATGTGACTTTCAGTGTCTTGAAATATTGATAACACGTTGTAAAAAATGAGGAGGTCAGCTTCCATGATTAAATGTTCTAACGGAATTTGGTTGGTCACTTAAGAAACAGTGATGAGAGCATTTGGGAAGATCATTGAGGACATCTTCATTAACAGCCCCCTCTCGACAAGCTAGTGAAGAATCAGGAAGGGGGTTGTTGCTATTAGACAGATCGAATGAGGGGAGTGACCTAGGAAGGAAAGTTAACTCAGTGAACTTGGATTAGTTCCTTATTTAGTGGAGTCCTTGTCTCCTTCCAAAATGACTTCCATGAGGGAGCTGATGATTCCCTGTGGGGCCCTTAAGGAAAAGCCAGTGTAGGTGAGTTTAGAGAGGATTAATGCCCTCTTCACCATACACAGGAAGCCCTGTGGAAGTGTGCTCCATGTTCGAGTAAAGCAGAATATCTTGTTGTAGTGCTTTTTGCAGAAAGTCATTGTTTGGGACCAGAGTGATCATCAAACAATCTTATCATGCGCTACTAAAAATATATACTTATTTAGAAAAAAATCCATGACGTGATATCATTTGCAAGGTAGAAGGATGACCCAGACAGTCACCTTTAAACCAACAGATTAACTCAATCACTTTACCTTGACTCAGAAGAGTGGTGTCTGGATTATCCAGTATCAATTATTATCAAGGGGTTACTTTTCAGATATGTGATTTTGGGCACCACAGTATAGACTTTTATTCAAAATTCTGGGGATGGAAACAGGCCATTTGTGTTTGAAGAAGTCTTCTATCCATCTCATCCAGATACACTCATATCCTGGACAGCTTGGAGGCAGTGTAGGGGATCAATTCTTTGTTTCTTTGAAAGTCCCTGTTAGAATTTCTCCCATGCTCCTTACAAGTTATCCTCAGGCATTCTCTCTAGTCATCCCCCAAGTCCAGTTCCCACCAGTCAAATTCTGAACAGGCAATCAAAATATTAGGTGGTCAATAGAAAGTAGGAATCAGAAACAATAACAGAGTTCAGCAAGTCATGCCAAGTCCATCGGAGACTCAGCATTGGCTTTGCTTTTCGTTCTACCACTTAAGGATGCTCCATGCATCCTTTATTAGAATTTGGAATCCTGAGATTTGGAGGAGTATATTAAATTGACATATATAATAGTGGGTCTCATTATGAAATTTTCATACATGTATATAATGTATTTGGATTATATTTACTCCCATTATTCTCTTGTATCCACCACTCACTCTTGCTGATTTCCTTCTTTTTAACTAACCTCCTTCTGGGTTCATGTTTTGTGTGTGTGTGTGTGTGTGTACATATGCAAGTTCATGTGTATGAATGTGTGTGTGACTCATGAGCTTCATTAGGACTGTTTACAGGAACATGTGAACCTTACCACTGAAGAAAATCTTTCTCCATCAACAGTTATATGTGTATTTATTTATTTTCTCATGATTGTGGCAGTCACAAGTTCAAAATCAAAGCATTCCCAGGATCATGCTTCCTCCAAAAACTCTAGGAGGGTTTCCAGTCTGCCTGTTCTGTTTCCAGTGGTCTGACCACATCAATCCAGTCCCGCCTCTCCAAAGACACTGTCTCTCTCCCTTCTTTGTGTGTTTCTGATAGAGACACTTGCCATTGGGTTTAGGACCATCATGGATAATCCAGGATAATCTGGTCTCAAGCTCCTTTATTTGATTACATGTGCAGAATCTTTTTGCAATATGGTTTTAGGATGAAGGGTTGGAATATCAACCCACTACAGTCAATATAACAAAAAATACAGATGTGTTGGTTTTTAGATAATAGAACTTTGCCATAAGTGCATGCCTGTTGATGTAGTTTATCTTTTCATATGATAAATACATTTCCTTTAGAACTGTAGGTAAGGGCCTTTTTCTTTTTAAAAAATTAAAATTAGGAATGTTTAAAAAAGACATACACTTTCAATTACTCCCCCCCCAACTCCTAAAAGACAAAAAGATTGAGGTGGGGCTGCTTACACCGATGTAAAATGTAAGTGACAGAAAAACAGATTGCAATTGGTTAACTTATTCATATGCTTAAACAGGAATTAATTTGTTGTGTGTAATTTGTTGAGCCTAATGGTTGAACATGCATCCAGAGCTGGACTCCATGGGCAAATACACATGATAGTTCTGTGCTTTGGGTTGAGTTATTTCATCTCTGCCTGCTTTAGTTTCTTCACCCATAAAATATGGAGAAAGAAGACTATGTAAATGTAAAGCCGATGGAATGAAAAGGATTAAGGTGGCTGTTAAGATGCCCAGCTCACAGCATGCGAATGGCATTTGCTTAAATACACATTAAAAACATGCTGACCTCTGTGAACACTTGGGATGATCCAGACAAATAAAACACTGCATTCTGTTAGATAAGAAAAAGTTTAACAGCCCACTCAAACCAGTGGACTTAACTGTGATGCTGCTAACAAAATCATCAAGGCGCAGAGCTGGTGAAGTGTGGGTAAATAGTACGTGGGGCTATTTCATATCATTCTAGACAAAGATGACTCTGCAATGAAGTGATATTTGACTCAGGGATTAAAGGGGAAAGAAGTGGCATCAGATCTCCCGGGGGAGAAATTTGTCTGAATAAACTAGATTGCATCGTATTTCACGGGCATGAATTCAGGAGTAAAGGCCTCGTGCTGTCGATACTTTGAGGGGCTGGTGCTCTTTATATATTTCAACAGAACCTAGTCTGTGGGGTGGAAACATGCAGGAAAATCTGATGGTGAAGACTACCCTCACATAGGGAATGACTTGCACCTGTGTTTCCTAACCTACTAGACTAACCTGACTGCAAAAGGAGTCCCAGAGCTGAGGAGTCCCAAAATAAATCGAATATGGGGCTCTTTTTCAGTTCTCCACAGATTTATTGAGCATCTACTTTATGTTCTGCATTGGGAGCCACAGAGTGCATGTTTTCTGTCACATGCAGAATCCAGAGTTTTGGGGAAAGAAATTTGAAAGTAAAAGGAGGGCTTATTTGAACAGTAAGGGGAGTAGCACAAGAGAGATGGAGAAACAGGAGAGGGTGAAAATAATGGAAGTCTAGGGCACACAAGGGTGGGAAAATGAAACCATTATTTTGAACATTGAATATTTGCTTAAGAAATGAACTTAAAAATCTTGTGTGTTTTTGATCTGTGGTAGGTTGAATCTGAGAGCGCTAATCCCAGGGACTCAGAGGACTGACCAGCTCAGAGTCTGAGGCACACAGAATACCCTACACGTGCCAAATGATCAGTGTTACCCCCAGAGGAACTCTTCATTCAAAGCCAGATAAAAATGACACGGCAAATAGCAGTCGCTTGCAGGCTGAAGCAGCTGCCACTCATTAGCATACGAAGTGGGGCGAGCAGTTATCTGTTCCTGGTAGGCTGCAGTGCTCTCGTGGGTAAAGTGAGGACACAGAAGGACATGGGCGCTTCTCCAGCTGTAATTCTGCAGAACTGGGAGTCTCCGAATTCCCAAACTGCACTTGGCTGCCTGTCTTAATTTTCCAGCTCCCTGATCACCTGTTGGCATGAGGTCAGTCCCTTTCAGCCCCCTATGTCCACATGTCTAGGATAATACAAATGACCCAGTTCTTCTTAGTCCTTCTAGGAAAAGCAATCCATGGGGCTGGGGAGATGGCTTGGTGGGTAAATGTGATTGCCATGCAAGCCTGACAAGTAAAGAACTGATGATGGAAGGACAGAACCGACTCCTGGAAACCGTTCCCGGCCTTCATGCATGTTCTGTGGCATGGACACACCTGAGTGCGTGCATGGGCATACACGTGTGTGCACACAATAAAGGTTAAAAAAGAGAAGTGGTTAGAATTCTAGTGTAAAACTTGACCTTAAACAGCTCACTTGAAATAGTTACTCAAAGGGCAAAGGAAGCAGATGGTTGTGTGTGAGTTCCAAGCTAGTGGGCTGGGAACCCTGAGGAACTTAAAGTAAATGCCGGAGATGGTTTCAGATTAGGAAACTGGTCCAAGTTTGACTGAAGAGATGTGCGAGCCAATGATGGATTATCTGATGACCTGGGTTTTCAGTGGATGAAGCCTCAATCATTTGGTCATTTATTTCTATTTCTCTGACCATTTCTTTCCCCTCTTACTTCTTCTCATTAGATGGATCAGTGGCAGGTTTAGCAGTGGCACTGTCTCTTCTGGTCCTGGGGTATGGAGCAAGCTTTCATTCAGCACTCACTAGGGTCCTTATTGCTGAGTGCCTTGGGCTCTCCCTTCTCAGGGGCCAGCCAGAATTTCCCCATTCTCTTCCATTGAACCCAAAAGACTGCAGTGCAGACAAATAGCACCAGACAGATGTTTGAAACTGTCCATGGTCCTCAAAAATCGATAGTGCTCTAAGGATGCTCAGTTGAAGCTATAACTGGGGAGGGGAGGTCTTTCCAGGATACAGAGTTCTGAGGCAGGGAGCAGTGCTGAGTGTGGAGGGAAATGAGGTGGACTGGCTTTACTCTGGGCCCACCAGAACATCTTAAGAGGACAGGAGGGTCGGAAGAAAGGCACTGGTCTCTTCCTCCTCTCCTCCTTCATTAATCCTGGGATTTTCACCTACAGCACTCCAGGGCTGAGCCTTCTCACCGCTGAGGACAGACCTGTGTCCTGTGCTTGGCTCAACCAATTCACAGTGGAACTTCATTCGTAATTTAACAATCCCTGGCTTCCTTGCCTGGGGGAATTTCAAATCAAATAAAGATGCCTGACAGAGTCCCAGATAGTTCAGCAAATAGAAACAATGCAAAGGTGGTTTCTATGATGGCACAGGGCTAATATTGGTCAAACCTGGACAGGGCTGGTTTTGGAGACCTCATGATGTTCCAGGCAGTGCTGCCAGGTGGACTGGCTGTACCGGACCCACCTAGAGCTAGTTAGAGACGTGTATTCTGTGCACTGGACCTGCTCAACCCAAAGATCTGAGGGTGTTTGTCGGGCGTAGGTGTTGTAAGCAATTCTGTGCTCTCAGTGCACAAGTGTTTGGGAACTTTTAGGATAAAGGAATCTGGTTTCATTCCCTGTGTGTTCCCTCTACATATGCCACTCCCTCCATCTCACCATTCCCTCTTCATCTTTCATGGCTATCTGAGCAAGCCCACGAGGTGCTACTGGTACCCTCATGTGGCAATGAGGCACAGACCTGCACTTGAATGGACTAATCCACCGGCTTTCTGAGTTCCTGTGACTGAGGCTGGTCCTCTGCATCCCCTTCTCCCATCCCTCATGTCTGACAAGCATTCCGACAGAGTTGTGGTATAGATATAAGTGAATTATATACATGTTTGCATATCTAGATACATAAGTATGTGCATACATGGGACATTTTATAGGGGCTAGGGAGACAGGCCAGTTGGTAAAAATTTTCTCTGCAAGCATGAGGACCTGAGATTGATTCTCAGAACCCATGCCAAAAAGTTTGGAATCCCAGTGCTGGGGAAGTAGAGGCAGGTGTGTGGCTCCCTGACCAGCCAGTGTGGGCTAATTAGTGAATCTCAGATACCAGTTAGAGACCCTGTGTCAACAAGACAAGGAAGACAACTTTTGAGGAATAACCCTGAAGATAATCTCTGTTCTCCACATGTACACACTTGTACACATACACTCCACATGAATCTGTACTAGCACACGCATGAGCATATACATGCATATATGAAGTATTATATATATTATATATAATACTATATGTATATATTATACATACTTATTAATGAAAAGATATCTGTATCTACTGAACATCAAAAAGAATCATCATTTATTAATTTTTCTTGAAAAAAATCTGGATTTCTGTAGCACAATTAATAAAAACCCAGAGATACCTATTGGTGTTCAACCTGAAGATCAGAGAAGCAAAGCAGCCAAGCCACTAGAGAGCTTTTTCTTTCATGAAATCTTCAGACTGAAAGAGAGTGAGTTCCTGTCTCATTCTGCCTTATATTCCTCTCTAGTGCTGGGATTAAAGGCATACACCACCACTGCCTGCCCTCTATGGCTAACTAGTGTGGCTGCTGGGGTTAAAGGTATGTGCCACCACTGCCTGGTCTGTATGGCTGACTAGTGTGGGTGCTTTTCACTGACCTTCAGACAAGTTTTATTTATTAAAACACAGATAATATACCACTATAGTTTTTTTTTTCCTGCTCATGGAAGGAGGCATGAAGTAGCCAGTCGATCTCTGGGTTTGAATTTTTGGTATGATGTTAAGAAATTCAGTTTGTGCTACTTAGCCCCAATCTATTGAGCAGTAAAATGGAGACAGCTCACTCTTCTGCAGAAATTTGGGAAGTCAGAAGCAGATCTGCCACACACCAGGCGTTAACAGCTGAGCAGATGCCTTTATTCACCAGTTAGAGTTTATTTACTGTAGAGTTGAAAGCAATTAATTGTATTCTTCTTGAAAATGGGACAGTGGCACCCCTGAACTCTGCAGCTTACTGTAGAATCCAAAAGAAAAGTACTTTTGTGCTTCAAAATCTAAAGGTGTTTATTATGTACCGGAGAAGAGACCATGCTAGAATCTGTAACTAGGACCTGGATTTATCTGTTGAGTGTCTTTTATAGATTAAGACTGCAAGTTAGGACAGTGACTTTTGGTGTTTGTGTTTCAGAGAGAGGAAGAAAGAGCCAACGAGATCCCTGGCAATTTCAACTAAATGTGCTTCGCTTTTAGCAACCCTTTTAATGCAGAAAATTCTCAGATATTTTACACTTGCTCCCCATGTTAAGATGCCAACTGCGCCGCACAGAAGGGGACAACAAAATGGCATTTATGTCTTCTCCTGAGGGCTGTTCAATAAGCAGATGACTTCTTGCAAATGCTCCTGCTTGTGAAGGCTCTTTGATGAGCCTTAAAGTAAAGCAGACAAAAGCCAGGGTGTTGTGGTGAGCACCATGCAGACCCGAGGGAGCTAACTGTATACCAACAATGATTAAACAATGCTGACCACCACAAAGATCCCTCTGGCTTTCTGGGCTCGCCGTTGACGCCCACTTTGATGGCACCTGGACAAACTGCTCAGTACTGGTCTATAGCACTCTCTTTTGCAGGATGCACATTTGAGATTGGAAGTAGTGGTCAGATGGCTTAGTGGAGACTCCTCCCACGCAGAGAAGAGATGGAACGATGCCTGGCATCTGCCCCACAGGCTTATAGAAGGAGCAGGGAGCAGAAGGGAGGCAGAGAGACACAGGGACACACACACACACAGTCAGAGAGGGAGAGAGAGAGAGAGACAAAGACAGGGAGAGGGATTTGGAGAGGAGATCTAGGTTTGGCCAAGACACAGTCCTATTGGTCCAAATGGCTTCACACATTCCAGTCAGGGCCCTCGACAATCTGGCCCTGTATTTTCTGAGCTACCCGGCGAGCACACCAACAGTTCCCTCACACTACCCTGCTTGGCTTTTGAAAGTGATGCCCACATGAGCTGTGGGTGGTGGTGTATCAATGATACATGCTATCAATAGTTTATCATTTAGAAATAGGATAAAAATGAAGGGTAGGTGTCCCTCATCTCCTAGTCATGTGATGAGATCACTAAAAAGGAAGCTGGATATTCAACCGATTCTACCAAGGAGCAAGGACTGCTAAGAGCCGAGCAGATTCACCGTTCTTCAGTTCAGTTTTAAGGAATGAACAAAAGTGAAGGGATTCGGCCTGTTTCCCTGGAAGGGGTAAGAACTCAGCTTTGTTGTGTGTGTGCGCTCGAGAATGTGTGTGTGTGTGCGTGTGTGTGTGTGTGTGTGCGTGTGTGTGTGTGTGTGCATGGGTACAGGTGCATTGTTCATAAGCCATTCTCAAAGATGGGGCAATAATAAGTGCTCTGATCTGAAGACAGGGAGCAGTTAAAGGTAAATTACTTTCCTTTAACTCATCTGACAGTGTCTAGCAAGAAGCTGCATAATCAAAGTGCTATGCAGAGAATGTTGACCACCCCATATAATTTTGACCAGTGGTCACTCATATTTTTCAACAGCATGCATCAGAAATAAAAATAACAAGACCAACACTTTGGCATGATAGACACAAGCCAATGATGTCTGCATAAAATTGCTTCAGACCTCGTTCGCCATCCTGGCCAATAAGAGACTGGGACAGTTAGCTTTTTCTACAATTCTACAGAACAGGGGTTGGCTATGGACCAAATCCAGCACGAAACTTTATTTTGTTTCTCAACTACCAGCTAGTTGAGAGTGTCTTTTATGTCTTTAAATGGTTGAGAGTAAAAAAAAAAAAAAAAAAGAAGAGGATCTTAAGATCCACGTCACATTTGTGAAAGTCCATCTTGACTGCCCGTGCACAGAGTTTCTCAGGACACAGGAAGCCCATGTGTTTGGATGTTTACTGTGGTCGTTTTCTCACTGAAACACAGTTAAATCCTATCCAAGACAAGATGATGGCATATCCTAAAATACTTCCTCTCTTGCCTTTTGCAGAAAATGTTGGCCAGACCTTTACTGCAGACTGCTCAGTTTTCTGCTATAAGATACATTGGTCCTGATGGGCCAGAGTCACAGCCACGGCATTAGTGTCCTCACTGCCTCATGACACACAATCTTCTTTACAAAGGGGTCGTGAAAATATATTGGTCAAGTGATGGGATTGTCCACCACTGCCTTTTGAGCATTTCTACCCTTAGGTGTTTGCTGAACCAGGGCATTATGTACATAAATGTGTGTGTGTAAATGAAAGCATACATAAAAATACATCTAAAAGTAAACTAAAAGTGTAAGCAGTTATGCAAATGACTCTTACACAGAGTAAAGTTCTTACTAAGTTCAAAACCAATTCCATTGTGTAGTATTGGAAACTTGGGAAGCCCCCTTGCCTTCTGAGACTCAGTTTCCTCAGCTATAAAATGGGATAAAACATAACTCTTTCAGTTCCCGTGAGCATAAACTAAGAGGAAGATTATAAAATGCTTAGTCTTGGGGCTTTAAACATATGGCAGTCCTCACGAATGAAGAGTTGGAGCAGTTCCCAGAAATGTCCAAGGGGAGAGGTGTGGACCCTGATCCTGGGCTCAGGCACCGTAAAAAGAGCTGGAGGAGAGGGAGGGTCTGGGTAGGGATCAGAAGAACTAATTACTAGATGTGAGAGGAAAGCTGGGGGGCTGGAGGTTCAGGGCACCTGTAGAGAGGTAGGCAAGCCCGGGAGGAGTGTGCAAGGGGCTGGAGGTTCTTCTGTGGGGCAGTAAGAAGACTAGAGAGGCACGGAGAGAGTAACCTGCGCACTCCCCCGCCCTCCTGCCTTAAGAAACTTCAGTGTCATCTGAAAACAACTCAGATCTGTTAAAGGGCTGCCAAGAAGGAGTGCTTTTGCCCAGCGGAATTTAGGAAACTTCCCTTCTCATGGTTATGTTTCAAGTGGGTCTTACCTTCTGCACCATTCTAACTTGTGTGTGTATATGTGTGTGTGTGCATATGCATACTCATGCATGGGTGCACATGTGTGTGTGTGTGTACATATGTGTGCATGCATGTAGAGTCCAGAGGTCACTCTCAGGAGTCATTTTTCAGGAGCCATCTATCTTTGCTTTTCAGGGTCTCTCACTAGGACCTGAAACTCACAGCTTAGGCTAGGCTGGCTGGGATCCTCGTGTCTCTGCGACCCGGCGCTGGCATTATAAGGACATATGAACATGCTTGGCATGCTTTGGAGGGGCTGCTGGTGTTCAGACTCAGGTCCCCATGCTTCTGCAGCAAGTGCTTTCCCATCTGTCTGTCCAGCTCCCACCATATCATCACCGTGCCAGCGACTGCAGTCAAGATTTGCACAGCCCCTGGACAGCCGTCCCTGCCTAGTCATTCCTG
Source organism: Chionomys nivalis (assembly GCF_950005125.1). NCBI lineage: Eukaryota > Metazoa > Chordata > Mammalia > Rodentia > Cricetidae > Chionomys > Chionomys nivalis. The sequence continues at coordinate 32,495,563 of NC_080098.1, forward strand.
CATAGGAGCACGCCATAGCTATGTTCAGCGAAGAGGCATCTCCTAGTCCTTGTTGTGTATAAATTTTAGAAAGGAAAAAAAATGAACTGGAGAGCTGCTCTGCAAAACTTTAAAAGCTTTAAAAACTTGAAAGCGGAACAAGAGGAACTTTGTGGAAAACAGGGTTTTGTGCAGGTGGCTTTGTGCTCTGAGGGACTCAGAGCCTGCTGATATTTGAGGTCTGCTCATGACATCTATCACAGCATGTAGATTACTTAAAAAAAATAAGCATGAGGCTAAAAATACCCCACAGTCTAGCCTGACTGCAGGCTGTCAGAATGTTATATTCTGATTTTTACACTGCCTGCTGATATTTGGACGTTTTCACAAGTGTACTGTTTACCATTATTCTGTTTTTCTTTATGGAAGTTGATTGCAGATGAATACGGCTCGAGGAAGGCTGCCTCAAGACAGGATCTGCGCTGCGTCCCACCATCCCTCAGCTGCTCTGAATAAGTCATCCTGCCTTTGACGCTCATCTGTGGAGCTGATTTTGGTTTTGGGCTGTCTTACCCACGGAGGGAGCAGATGTCCCGCTTTTCATGGGACATGAAAAGTGCCGGTTCCTGACTCTGTCATGCTCTTATGCCTGTTGCTTGTATTATTAGTGTCGTGATCAGTGACAGAGCATCGGGGTTATAGGTCACCACTGACACATGCTTGTTTGCCAATGAAAATGGGGCCTTGAGGGTCCCAAGAGAGAATTTAAATTTGTTAGAACTTTGGACTCACACACAAAAAAATGATTATTTAGAAGGCTCTGTGCAGCTACACGTGAGACTCATACTGATCTGTTGCTTAACGAACGGTTTCAGATCAGGGATGCCAAGGATACTAGGGTCACCTTTATGATAAGCCTCCATGGATCTCAGAGTCACCAGCAGCTGGAGAAGACCTGAGCTCTGGTCACTCTACCAGGTTCTATCAGAACAATGACTCACTGTCCCATCCATCCCCTGCCTCTGTGTGCGTGTGTGCGTGTGTGTGTGCTCATGCTTGCATCAACTTAAATTCCTTATGATGTCTTCTTCCTTGTTTTCTTAAGGCAGAGGTCTTTCATATTTAGCTGGAACTTGCTGATTTAGATAGAGTAGCTGGATAGTAAGCCTCAAGGATTTCCCGTCTCTGCCTCCCAGGCACTGGGCTTGCAGGCGCATGCCACTGTGCCTGGCTTTATGTGGACGCTGGAGATCTTAGGTCCTTGTGCTTGTGCAGCAAACACAGGCTGAGCCATTTCCCCAGCCTCATATATTATCATCTATTTTCAGAATTCAGCCAACTCAATGGTCTAGATTGATTAGCTAGAAATAGAGAGAGTGGGTATAGGTATGGGCATAGTTTGACCCAAGACTTTCTTTTATTCTTAGATCTAGTTAACATTCATCAGGCATTTCACATATCTGGACAATCATTGGAAACATCTGTTTAATGTTTTGAGGCAAGGAGACCCCTTTGTAGGTTAAGGTACTGATACAACTCAAAGGCAGCAATGGTGATCCAGGATCCCATTTAGGTTTAATAGTTTATGAGTCACAAGGTAACAGGGCACAGTATGAAGGATCTGACCAAAGGGAAGGTCAGGAGAAGAAGAAACAGGTGTGGCTTCTGATTCGAGTCCCCTACAGTGCCACACGTGAGCTGTTGTAAGACGCAAGGGCAACAGAGTCATCCTACAGCTATGGTGGCTCCCAGGCAGCCCGCAGTCTTTTGATCTAAGAACCCATCTTCATATGATACATTCTATTCTTAAATAAATACCATCATCACACTAACTTGTCACTCTTCTTGGCCATCTCCCTCAACAGGAAATTTGTAGAGATTCCACAGTCTTAACTTAGCACAAGTCACAGGGGACCCTTTTGAAGACGGGTACGGGGTTCGTCTGGGTCAAGCACAAGTACCCTAAATCAGACGGCAGCCACCACAGAAGTGTGGGGCTAGAAACACAAAACCAAGCACCTCTGTAGGTTTTTTATTTTATTTTTTTATAAATTCCCCATTCACTTGAAATAAATCTTGCTTGAGGTGTGCCTTGGGCGAAAAAGAATGAATGCCATTTGAGGCAAAATGAGGATAAACAGCCTGGCACCTGCGAGCACTTTCTTAACACAACTGTGGGAGTATATGAAAAGCAGGATCTTGGGGGCAGCTTTGCTTTAGAGCTTAGAGGAAGGCGGCTGGCAGGCTGGCGAGCTATGCTAGAGGCACAATCACAGGACAGACGAGTGAATGCCCAGGACAGAAGAGAAGAGGCTCTTTCCCTCCCACAGTATCAGTACAAGGGGTTTTGTGGTTGTTGTTTTTGTTTTGAAAAGAAAAAAAAAAAACCCAAATACCTGACCATCAAGCAAGCAATAGAAGCTGCCACACTGTGAAGTTGCTCACCTCTGAGACTGTACCACCCTGGGTGCTGACCCGTTTTGTGTGTTTGGATGGTTCATCTGTCCAGCCCTCCCAGGAAGGGATGGTGTCGTATGTCTGGCACATGGCTAGCACTCAACAAACAGTATTAATCCTTGCCATATGACCTGTGTGAAGGCCTGCCCAAGAAAGTAGCAGACAGGGCTTCATCTGTCCTGCCTGCAGGGTATTTTCGACTTAGGTGAATGACCATAACCTACCTGGAAAGCTGCCAACTTCTTGCCTCTTACCTTTCAAACGTATAACTATAGGGCCACATGACCCTGGGGAGATGAAACTTCTTGACGTGCTTCCTCCTCAGGTCCACTCACAAGTGTTCATTCTTTCTCTTTTGATAATAAACTCCTTGTGCGCCGAGACTGTGCCATTTACCCATTAGGATCTTGAGGGCCATGGCAAAAAAAATGAACCTCAACTTACACATGTCTAAGTACCCAGGATAACCAACTACTGTTATCTGGAGAATGGCTCCTAAGCATGAAAGAAACCTATTAGGAATCCCAAGTACCTGGGCTGGACAGATGGCTCGGCTGGCAAAGTGCTTGCTGTGTGTGTAAGCATGCGGCCCTGAGTTTGGATCCCCAAAACCCACCTGAAAAAGCTGGATATACTGCCTACAATTCCAGTGATGGGCGGGGATGGAATTGCTTACAGTTTTCTGGCTAGGCAGCCTACCTGAATTGGTGAGCTCTAGTTCATTGGGAGACCCTGTCTCAGTCTCAGAAAATAAAAAGATGACTCTAACTGAGGAAGCTGTCCAGTGTTGACTGTGGGCCTCCTCCACATGCCCCCCTCCCCACCTCCAAGGGTTTGCTCTGAAGAGAAGGCCTGTATCCTGGGCCTTAGACTAAGAGCTGGAAATCACTTCAAGTTCTTGTTGACTGCATAGATTCTGTTCTCTTTTCCACTATGTGAAATTGCTGGCACTCAAAACCATCAAAGAGCAAATGGCCTATTTACAATAACACACCAAACACCCAAGGAGAAGAGGAGGAGGAAGAGGAATGAAGAAATTTAGACAAACCCTTCTAAGAAGGCGTCCCTGAGCTGGTGAAGAAATAAGCAAATGGAGAGGTAATAGTGAACTGTAACAAAGTACTGAAAGAGGTTCAGATTACAAGCTTTGGGACTTGGGGGGTGGGGTGCTGGGGTCGGAGGCATGCTCCTTTGGAAGGTTTGACTCCAGTATAGGCCAAGCATTGAGGCTCCTCCAGTGGCTGATTCTGCAGGTCCTCGTAAAGAAAAGCCTTACTAAGGAAGCTGTGGGCCCAGGGCTAAGTGGATTTAGTGCACAACTTGAGGGCCTCATTGTTCTCAAGGCTGGCAAGACTGGTTCTTTTCTAAAACAGTCAGGCTAAAGTACGAAGTGGTAGAGAATTCTTGGCTTGTTTTCTGACATGGCCCTGGGTCTCTGTGGACTCTAAATCTTTATTCCGTCTTCTTCATAGGTCTGCCTACACTTTCTGTTAATCTCCTATTGTACTTTCTCGTGCACACTACTGCATGTACTACCCTGGGGCATCCCCTCCCCCTCTGCTATGTCATGGGGTGGTAGCTCATAGATGTTCCCATGTAGCCCTGTTTCAGGGTCTGTGCTGCAGGTCAGGCCAGACTGAGCCTCAACTCAACTTTATTCAGCTCCTGAGAGAACCTCTGAATGTGGGCCTATAAATCCTTTCCTTTCCTTAGGAGTCCTTCATTCCCCGAGACTTGGCTACAAGGGAATTTTTTTTTACAGGGCTTGTAAAGTTATTTCACGTGAGATAGGCCCACCCTCTCTCACTCCCTGCTCCCACATCTGGATGCTTGATTCTGTCCCTGTTCCCCATTGTGATCTGTGGGTTCCCCTTTAAATAAAGAACCCCTTATCATACCCGATTCAGAGCTAGTGTGGGATTACTTCATCTTGCATGTTCCCCTTCATCTAGTGCCCAATGTGGGGTCAAGTACAGCAGAGAATCACCCTGCTGTGGTCCTTAGTGGCCATTGCAACCATACCATGTGCAATGTTTAGTGAAAGCCATAAGCTGAGCATGCTCAGTTGTGCTAGCAATACTACCATACAGTAGCATCCTAGTTTAAGGTCATGGGAGGCTGCTGCCATAGGCCCCCTTGTTCGCTGAAAGCACCCAAGGTCGTTGGTAAATAACTCAACATCTTTCCTATACAACATTCCTTTCCTGTGAACTACTTCAGAGGTTCACATTTTGTATTTCTTTGCCATTCTCAAGTCCTGTGGGGGGAAAGTAATTACATGTTTGGAGCCTATGGGCAGGTTTCTTGCTGAGCTCTGTTTTCCTCCTTAGCTTGTCCAAGGGGATGGAGGATGTCAGCCTCCCACAAAGCTGTGTTAAATGTCAGAGAGGAAACTGGTGCCCCACGGCTTCTGAGCACCGGGGTCTTGACAGTTAGCCAATCAATCTAAGTGTACTTTTAAAGATAGAAGGACGTTAGACTAGGGGATTGTGCATTGTCGTCAGGTCCTGGCACCTTGCTGCTGACAGAGATGCATGATGGCCTTGAGCCTTCTCCATCTGTGGTCTTTTTCCTGCCGTGTACGGACCATGCCGGTGACCCTTTCAGCATTCCTTAGAGAATATTTTCCTCCTCACGGATATATTTCTGAATCTCACTGTCTGATTCAGGATTGTGGAAGACGCAGAGCTTAGCTTTATATACACACGTTTGCTGTCTTCAGCACTACCTACATCTAAAAATAATCTTCCCTGGGCTTGGTATCAGGGAACAGCCATGCATTTTTTTTGTGTATTCTATCGCTCTGTGTGGTCTTAATCAATGTCCTTTCATGCTTTGGGTGTCTCCTGGGAGCTATGACATTTGAGCTCTGGGCTAGAAGAGATGGGCCTTTGGGCACTTCTGTTTGGAGGAAGCAGAAGGAGACACCTTGTGCCAAGGTTGAGGGCATTGCCATGAGTCAGCTGCATGCAGGCTTTATTATTATTCACTGACTGGATATCGACTAAGCTGTGTTCATGGAGAACACTAACGTTTCCTGTGTAAAATGAGCGAGCAGTTTTTCTGTTTTGAATGTGAAATTAGTTACTTTATGTTAAATATTTTGCCACAAGGAAGAGAATGGTAACTAACACAGCAGAGGAATGTATACAACTATATATTGTACTACTGTTGACTCTACTAACACATTAAATAAAATATCCCAAGTCAGGGCTTACTAATCCCGGTGTATAATAAATAATATTTACCTTCACTTTTTTTAAAGAAACTTATTTCTTTTTTGAGACAGGGTTTTCCTGTGTAGCGTAGTCTTGGATGTCCTTGAACTCTCTTTGTAGACTAGGCTGGCCTTGAACTCAGCGATCCACCTGCCTCTGCCTCCTTGCAAGTGCTTGGATTAAAGATGTATGTTACCATTGCCTGACAATATTTACCTTTTAAAATAGAGTAAGGATGTTTGAAAAAGTCATAGATATATATTTTTTGAGACAGGGTTTCTCTGTGTAATAGCCCTAACTGTCCTGGAACTTGCTCTGTAGACCAGGCTGGCCTTGAACTCATAAAGATATACCTGTCTCTGCCTCACAAGTGCTGGGATTAAAGGTGTGCACCACCACCACCAAGAATAGGTATCATTTTTTTATGTACCTAAAATTGTACAAAGAATAGATATAACTATGCTTATTTGTAGAAGTATATATATATTTATCTATAAACATATATTTATATATGCATATATTAAAGAAAACTATGCCACTTGGACTGACAATGCTTCCCCCACAAGGACCACAATAGTAACAAAAACCCTGATAACTAGGCATGAAAAATTCCCTTTGGAGTTGTTCATCATGGAAGCCCAGGAGACTCGCCAACAACATAGGCTACTGTTGCTGCCCCAGTTGCCCCTCAGAGTTTGAAGAAGACACCATGTACTTCACACACAGGGCTCGGAGGGTTTAGCTGGATCTGACTCAAAAGCCTCTTCCCCGAAGATCTGCTAGGTGGAGACGCTGCCAGGGGAGAAGAGTAACCAATAGTCCTGCAAAGCTGTGACACCCATAAACCACAACAATGACCAGCACACACATAGGTGTATTCTCTCTGTTTCAGATAAGATAAAGACTTGTCCAGCCGGGCAGTGGTGGCGCATGCCGCCTTTAATCCCAGCACTTGGGAGGCAGAGGCAGGCGGATCTCTGTGAGTTCGAGGCCAGCCTGGTCTACAAGAGCTAGTTCCAGGACAGGAACCAAAAAGCTACGGAGAAACCCTGTCTCGAAAATCCTAAAAAAAAAAAAAAAGACTTGTCCAAACTTGAGCATAGGATGCCACACACAGGAACCAAATGCCAGTCTCTATGCTTCTCAAGCACATTCCTGCTTCTTTAATTCATGCCAGCAGATTGAGGTGCAGAATAAAAAGAGGGATGGAGACAATTTATCTAACCAGGTTAGATAATCACCCTCACAGCCATATCACTGCCCAAGACCAGACTGTGTTCCATTGGTTCGGAATCAACCACGCCTGTTGGTAGACATTTGACATTTGTATTCTTACTTCAGACGTTCGGTATGACCTTGGAACTTATTGCTTGTTCATGGCTTATGTAGGCATTTCTGAACAATTAGGCTGTATTAATTTGTTGAAAACAGCTAACTGGGTGCAATGAAATCTTTCACCATATATGCACACCAAAGAAAGAATAAAATAGATAAACCTAACAGACTGACATGATTTGGGGTGTGTGTGTGTGTGTATGTGCATCAGAGAGAGAGAGAGAGGGAGAGAGAGAGGGAGAGGGAGACGGGGAGAGAGAGAGAGAGAGAGAGAGAGAGAGAGAGAGAGAGAGAGATTTCCACCATAGCAGTTTAAAGGGAACTACCATTTCTGCACCTAAGCACACGAGGCCTGAGCTGTCTTTCCGTCAGCTGCCTTTCTAACTACTCTTCTTTCCGTCTCCCACCTCCTAGACTGGAAAATTCTAGGGAGAAAGGCCAGGGGAGAGAAGTTCCACTGGCGAGGAGGGAACAAGCCTGATGTCACCTCAGTAGGCCACACAGGTCCTCTGCTGAGGGGATCCTTCCTCTGGGCTTCGAGGTTCACGCGTGCTTCTCCATTCTCCCCATCCTTGTTTTGCCCCCACAGCCTTCTTACCACATGGCGCACCGTATGCTGCTGATTACATGACCCCCCCCCCCCAAAAAAAGCTCCATTCTTTCCTCTGACAACTGCTAGTACAAAACTCCCAGGACATTGACACATGGGAACCGTAATACCTCTTGATTGAATGAGTGAGTGACTGAATGAATGAATGACTGAAGGAAGATCTGGGCAGAACAGAGCATCTGTCAAGCCTTGTAAATCACCTAGTCTGCTGTCGGAAGACGATTCTCACGGTTGGCTCTAAGGCCACAAAGTGGGTGTCCCACCGGAAGTATGTTCTGGTATGACAGATGAAGAGAGGAGAAGTTGCTTTAAGATCTTTTGGGTAACTGATTATAAGCAGAAAACAGAAGATGGTATTTTTACATATTACAAATATTGATCAACAGAATGAGCTGTGCCTTCTGATCTAACTTATATTTACTGTCTGTAATTTATTGTTCACAATGCCTTAAATATGATAATCCGGAACCCAGGCCTGGGAAAATGGTTCAATTGTTAAAGTACTTGCTTTAGTAACATGAGGTACTGAGTTTGACCTCCAGAAACCATGATTTAACAGGAAAAGCAGGCCATGGTGGTATGGGCATGCTTGTAAACCCAGTGTGGGGAGATAGGCCCAGGTGGGTCCCTGGGGCTCACAGGCCAGACAGTCTAGCCTGCTCTTGGGTTCTGGATTATTAAAAGACCCTGGATCATAAAAAGGTGAATGGTACCCAAGGAACTGACACTGAGGTTATTCTTTGTCTTTCAAAACCATATACACATGCTTTGTACCTGAACACACATGTCTCCCTTCACCCACACGGACATGCACTCATGCACATACCCATCCACCCCCCCCATACCCACACCCCCACACCCCCATATACATATATGTGTGTGTGTGTATATACATATATATATATCCACAAACGTCTCCCCTGTAACACTAAACCTATTCTGAAGTTAAACAATTAGATATATCCCACCCACCCACCCACATATATATATATAACTCTCCAGTAGCATTAAACCTATTTTGAAGTTATACAATTTGAAATATTGATAGATGTACACAATTAGAACAAAGGCTGCTACCTGGTAAGTACTATGTAATATAAGCTAATTTTTTCAGTTAATTTTTGCTAAAAAGCAACAAGCCCAAGGAAAGATACTTAACCTCTCTTGATTAGTAAGATGCAAATTAAAACCACAATGAGTTACCACTTCATGGCCAGTAGGCCACCCATGAGAAAACAAAAACATGCACATGAGGCTGTGAAGAAACTGGAGTCCCCTCACCCCTCCACTGCAGGCAAGAATATGAAATAGTATGGTCACTTTGTAAGACAGTCCAGAAATCCTTCACATTCTATGCATGGTAATATCATGTGGCCCACAGTTTCATTCCCAGATATTTATTCATGAGAAACCGCATATTCACAGAAACCTTTCCTGTAGTATTCATAGCGTCATTACACGGCTCTAGCTAATAAGTAGAGACAACTTGGAAATCCAGCAATTGATGAACGGATAATTAAATCGAGGACAATTGAAAGAAATAGGAAATGAAATAGATAATATGAATGAAGCCAAAAAATTAGCCTATGCTAAGGAACCCAGGCTCCAGCACCCACGTTCTGTACCTACTTCATTTATATGACACTCAATGTAGATGAATCCAGGGCTGGGGAAGAGGTGGGAGTGAGAACTTAATGGGTACAGGGCTTCTTTAGGAGGTGATGAAAATTTCATGAAGCAAGGGAGAGGTGACGTGCTGTCATTATAAATGTACTATCTACCACTGAGCTGTACACTTTAAATCAGTGTACACTTTAAATCAATTCTTATTCTATGCTTTGTTAATTTTCTCACAAAACAAAACCAAACAAGCGGATACAAAAATCCCAATTATTCTTGCAGAAGTCAAGAACAATTACTATTTCAGTTTTTCTTTTTCACATGAAAATACTAGGGTTTAGGCAATTTGTTTCAGATTTTCTGAGTCGCTAGAGACAGAGCCAAAGCAAGAATCTAGGCATTCAGGTTCCAGAATGCACACACAAACCACACATTAACATTCTTTCTGTTATTCCTTCCTCCTAGCCTTTGATTTAGCATGTGACTCTAAAAGCTAAGCCTCATCTCTGAATAGGGAAGTGTGGAGAAGGAAAAGGATGACCCAATATGTATTTAAGAACAAATGCACTCATGTACAAGGTAGAAGAACAATACCAGCGAGTTGTGCAATATTGTGAAATCACGACAAATATGCTCGTTGGTGACAGCCACTGAAAACTGATCAGCGAGTGTGACTGTGGGGCCTTCTTGTTGTCTACTAAAATGACCCAGTGAATCGTGAAGTCCATTAGCTTGAAGTCATCTGGCTCTTGGTAAACAAAACAAATTATGAAGGGATATCCTTATATGATAGCGCCATTCTTAGGAGGATAATTACTTTAGTTAGCATACATAACAGTGAGCCTCAAGCTCTTCTGAAGCAATACACAAGGTATTCTGCAAGGCAAGTTCAAGTCCTGTAGCTGGGGTAAATAAGAAAGCTAAGATTTCACAAGGTAGTGTCAGAGCATGGGTGAAGCCTCATGGAACACTGGACAAACTCTCTGTTGTCTGACATGTTCATTGTTTTAACCTTTGCTAATAGCCAAACTAGAAACTCTGGCTGAGTCTCCATTCATTAATATTGTTCAGTTGCCTTCCAGGTCTCTGCATGAACCACCTGGGACAGGAGATCTGTGCTTTGAATAATAGTAGATGTTACCCCCAAAAGAGCCTTGGAGATTGCTAAATAATAAGAATAACTTAAAAATGTTTTCAATAAAAACAAAGGATACATCCTAGTCAAGTGTCCACAGGTGCTGTTCTAGTTTGCTTTCTGGTGCTACGATAAATACAGATCAAAAGCAGCTTGCGGAGGAAAGGGTTTATTTGACATCTGATCACGGACCACCATTGAGAGAATTCAGGGTAGGAGTTCAAGGCAGGAACTGAACCAGAGGTTGTGGATGAGGGCTGCTTACTGGCCTGCTTAGCCTGCCTTTTTTTTTTTTTTTTTAAAAAAAAAAAAACTTACTAATTTATTTTATATCCAGACCATAGTTTCCTCTCCTACCTCTCCTCCCATTTTCCCCCAGCATCTCCCCTCACCCCCAATCCACTCCTTCTCTATTTCTGTTCAGAAAGGGGCATCAGCCTTCTTTTTTGTACACCTCAGGGCCGCCCTCTCAGGCATGGCACTGTGTGCATTGGGCTGGATCCTCCCACAGCAAAATTAATCAAGAAAATGTTTCCCAGACTTGCTTGCAGGCCAGTTTCAGGGAGGCAGTTCCTTAACCGAGCCTCTCTCTTCCCAGTTGACTTTTGATTTGTGTTAATGAAAATTAACCAACACAGGTGCCTTGGGGTTTATTAGACAGATTTGAGAATAATATTCTATTTTTATTTTTTCTTATTTTATACGCAAACACACATGATCATTTTATACTTTTCATTCCTTTAAAGTAACCTTTATTTTTAGGGATATATCTGAGAGATTTAGGTTCCAAATTTAGTCTCAGGACCAGTATTAACAAAATGCTACCGTGGATTAATCCCAGAACTGGAAAGGTGGAGACAGATCCCAGGGGTTCATGGGCCAGGCAGCTTAGCCTGCTTCGCAGTTTCTAGGCCAGGGAGAGCTACATCTCATAAAAAGGTGGAGGAATCTGAGAAATGACAGACAAAATTCTCTCTCTCTCTCTCTCTCTCTCTCTCTCTCTCTCTCTCACTGTCTCTCTCCCCCTTCTCTTGGTCTCTCTGTCTTTCTTACACACACATACATGCATGCATTTTCCTGTTCTCTCTCTGTGTCTCCCTCTTTCTTTTCTCTTCTCTTTCTCTTTCTCTCTCTCCCCTCCCTCCCCGTCTCTTGTACACACACATACATGCATGCATGTTCCTGTTCTTTCTCTGTGTCTCTCTCCTCTCTCTCTCTCTCTCTCTCTCTCTCTCTCTCTCTCTTTCTCTTCTATCTCTCTTTCTCTCTCTGTCTCTCTCCCCCTCTTTCTGTCTCTCTCTCTCTCTCACACATACATACACGCATGCATGTTCCTGTTCTCTCTCTGTCTCTTTCTTTTCTCTTCTCTATCTCTCTCTTTCTCTCTCTCCCCTCCCTCCCCTGTCTCTCTCTCATACACACACATACATGCATGCATGTTCCTGTTCTTTCTCTCTCATGTTTTTACCATGCTCTTTCCCTACGTGGTGTGCTGAGACATCACCATCTTCCTTATTAGTACTGGTACAAGTGACTGAAAGCCATTTGTTCATGTTTTTGTTGTTGTTGTTTTTGCATTAGCAACTCCAGAGTTGCCACACCCCTTGGCCTCTGCCTGAATTTCAAGTCCCATCATCAGTCTCCTGTAAGATCACTGAAGATTTGGAGACTTACAAATGCTACCCGTTCATTCCCAGGAAAGTCACTCCAGTCAAAGTTCTGTGGTAAAGAGTCCAAGCTGGTTCTTTCCGTTTCTAATTCTTGCCAGACTGGTTCCTGTGAATGTGCTGAAGAGAAGGTGTTTACTGGGGGAAGGGGCACTGGGGAGAAGTTTCTGCTGAGATGATTCTTACCAAACTTCTTTACAAACTGTCAGCCCCTCTGAGGAGTTTCGCCATGGCTGGCTCTCTCTCCTTCCTTCCCCATGTCCCCTCCATTTCTCCCTCCTTACTGATTTCATTCTGTACAGGTTTACTAAGATGCAGCTATGCCCTAGGTACAGTGTTGGGCCCTTTGACAACTCCCTTTGCATTTCCAAGCATATAGCCCTCTATGGCTTCTCAGTGGTCTGCAGTCAGGGGTTGTGTACCATGTATACCACACAGCTAAGGGACCTTGGCTTCCACAGCTCCTTCTCATTCATGTTTGCACAAACAAGCTAGTACGAAGAGTGGGCAAAGACACAGGTGGGGACACAGTGACAAGGACAGGTATGACCAGGCCCAAATGAGTAAGGGATGAAGGGACAAGGAGATGAAGAACAGCAGACCATAAAAGGGATGAGTATGAACAGACTAGCATTTTGAGTGGCTTATGACACTGAAAATCAGCTGTAATGATTTTCTTTTTCTGAGAAACTGCCCTAACCTGCTGAAGTCTTTAGGGGAAAAAGTACATCTGCCTGGAGCAGATTCTAAGGTACATCAAATGACCACAACAGGCTTGTGGGTGGATCGACAGACAGATATAAGAGATGGTGACTTTATCTTGACGTTGACTATGAGAGGTGGGCTTTGAGTATTTCCTAACACTCTTTCAGCTTTTTATTATGTGTGACAACTTTTGTAATTAATGTTTAAGAAAAGCTGTATTTGTGATGTAAAAGGGCAAAGAGATGTTTCCACACGTGACCACTGTTCCACAGTTATGCGGACTGCAATCTGTTAGTACAGCTCTTGTGGACTGGAGAGAAGGCTCACTCAATAAGCACAAAGACCTGAATTCCACCCTCACAACTTATGTACAATGTTAACTGTGATGGCGCACATTAGTATCCAGTGGAGGTCAGACAGGAGGATCCCTGGATGTCTTTCATCAGCCAGATTAGCCTGTACAGTGAGCTCCAGGCAAAAGAAGATCAGCTCCTGCATGCATCACAAAAGCTTCTTCTTGCAGCAGATGATAATTAACACAATGTGCAGATTGTGAGAGACCATGGAATGCCCATCCCTGAATGGGATACCTTAACACACCCATTCCCTCAAGGCTTGGTGATCTATGTGGAAGAGGAGGTAGAGAATTTAAGGGCTAGAGGCAGTGATAACTCCAAGGAAACAGCATCTTCCAGATACAAAAGGATGGTGAAGTCACAGAGGCTGTGAAAACTTACATGAGAATTGCTTGGGTTCAAACCAGACAAAATCCCAGCAAGGAGAAGAGGAAGCAGACATTAAGTTCCACCCTTAACCAAGAAGCTATTTACAGTTGATTCTTACTGGAAGAGAGAAAAGCAGTTTTCTCCAATGGGTATATCAACCACACTTCAGGGCAAGCCTTGCTCAGGAATTGTTAGTCAACACAAAGGAGACTCCATGCTTGTTTTGTCTTGTCCTTCCCTTCCTTCCTTCCTTCCTTCCTTCCTCCCTCCCTCCCTCCCTCCCTCCCTCCCTCCCTCGCTCCTTCCCTCCCTCCTCCTCCTTCTTCTCCCCCCCCTTCTTTCTTTTGAGATTGATTTCTTTGTGTAACAGTCTTGGCTGTCCTGGAAGTTGCTTTGTAGACCAGGTTGGTCTCTAACTTACAGAGATCTGTCTGCCTCTGCCTCTCTTCCTCCTTCTCTCCTTCCTCCCTCCCTCCCTCCCTCCCTCCCTCCCTCCCTCCCTCCCTCCTCCTCTCTTTTTTCTTTTTTCTTTTGTTTAAGAAAAAGAACAAGAAGTTGAGTGGGTAGGAAGAAGTGGAGTATCTGTGATGGAATGTGACCAAAGATATTGTATTAAAAATTGAAAAGAAAGATTAAAATGGAAATGAAATATAAAAAAAACCCAACCAAACAGACAGACAAACAAACCAAAACAAGATTGCCTGGGCATGGTGATTCACACCTTTAATACCATCACTCAGGAGACACAGGCAGAGGGAGGTAGAGACCTCTGTGAGTACAAAGTCAATCTGGTCTATATGGTGAGATTCAGGTTAGACTGTAATACATAGAGAAACGCTGTCTTAAGAAATCAAAACCAAACCAAACCAAGCCAAACCAAAACCAACCAACCAACCAACCAACCAACCAACCAACCAACCAACCAAACAAACAATAAAACAGAGTAGATGGCACTTAAAGAAGTAAATCCTGGGTTGTTATATGGCTCTATATGCATATGAACACAGGTACACAGGTTATCTCCCTACAAGTAACATATAATATGCACATGTACACAAACACACACACAAACACACACACACACATACACACACATTAATTTATTAGTAAAACTTGTTAGAGTTTACTAGGTTCAAAGAATATATTGCTATGTCAAACTAAAATGAATATGTCTCTTGTCTACATGTAGTGAAAGGAGTTCTTTTCTATTTGAGGGGGTATCCCAATACTTGACAATTTAATGACAATCTGTATGAAATTGAGTCATGTAATGTCTGATTCATTTTAAAATGGGGCTGTTAATCAAAAATGTTCAACTTTAAGCATGAAAATTCCTGTGATATTTTGCCCCTCATATGCTAAGAAATAATTTTGGGGCTGCTTGCTGACTCCTGGATATTTTGAGCTCCATAAAGTGCTTATTGGAAGACAAGGCTTTGTTCCAGGGACACTCACCATTTATGTAAAGGCAGAGATTACCAAAGTCACCGCCAGAAAGGTTAGACAAGCTGAGGGTCATCTGAAACCCTCAATGCATCTAGATCAATAAAACAGTTTTCAGTTGGCAAAGTCAGGAGGAGAGGGTGTTTTTAGAGGCAACGGTGTGAGAAGGTTGCTGCCTCACTGTGGATGCTGTGGATGAAGTGACATCTGATCTACTGGGATGCCTGACAAAGAGGAGGAAATGGCTTTCACTTTTGAATAAGAAGCAGTACAATTTGTAAAATGAAGCAATTAACTTCAGAATGTATTCTACTTAGCTGAGCTTGTATGAATCATTCAGTATTAAGTGTTAAAAGAATGAAGGAGGGGTTGGGGAGATGGTTCAGTGGGAAGAGCGGTTGCTGAAAAAGCAGGAGGACCCAAGTTCAGATCCCCAGCACCCTCATAAGAAGTTTGGTATAGCTGTGCATATCTGTAATCCCAGCACCGGAAGGAGGAGGTAGGAGAAAATCGGGCCTTCCTATTTAGACAATTGTTAAGTCCCAAGATCAGTGAGAAACTTTAAGATGGAGAGTGATACAGTTGAACCCCACATATGCTTTCGCTCACACACATGTGCATATACATTCCCCACCTCACTAAAAACAAATAAAGAAATCTTACTTGTGCTTCAAGTAAATATTCAGTATTTTCACACAGTAAAGTACTTCTGAAATTCAAGATAAGCACAGAGATTTAGAATGAATAGGTTAGTTAAGTATGTTTCTTTCCTGGCTATTTTAATGGTAGAGAGCCCATGTTCACAAATCCTTATTTGGGAAAGTCAAGGCAACAGAGATTTAGAATGACTCATGCTTTGGACTTTCCTATTTTGAGCCCAGGTCTCTGTAAGTCATACCTTTTGTAAATTACCTACAGGTTAAATAGAGCCCAGAAACCACGAATACCTTATTACTAGTCTTATTCTTTTTTTTTTTTTTTTTTTTTTTTTTAAAAAAAAAACAACTCTGCCCAGGAGAATACTTTGTCTAAGGGCAAAGAACAAATTCAGGCTTTAGTTCAATGCAACTGTGGCCTCCGTTTCCTTTGCCCTCGGCATGGGGACATGCTCCCATGGCGGATGGTGTTGAATGCTTTCAAACCATAGAGATACCAGAAACTGTTTAACAAGAGAACAGATGACTCTCTCAAACAAAAGTCTTCAAATAAAACAACTATTCTTCATTTAGCATGTTTGGACCAGTAGGTTATGACCAAGAATTTTCTGGCTGTTATCAACAAAGAGATTCAGACATAGAAGAAAGCAGGTTCTCAAGGAGAGCTGGGAAACAACTCACTTAAGCCTGTGTAAAACACCGGATCCTCAGTTCACACACAGCGCTAGTTTTGAATGATCAATTGAGAGGTCGTTAGGGGCCAACTCTGCCTAGTGCTATGGTAAAGTCGAAGAGAAATAAAAAGCCTGGGGCATGGCCTTGCAGTAGCTTGCTACTGTTTGGAAACAATTGTTGAATCACAAAGGACGCAGTATATGAGAGTATTAACGAAGGTAGCACAGATTCCAGAGCTCATTGTTGCTGGGATGTTGAACATATAGATCTGTCCTATTTACTTGAAGTTTTGATAGCCATTATCAGTGCATTGCTGACCCAAAGTTTCAATCAATCTCTATAGCTTTACGAGGATTTGAGCGTCTGTGGGAGAGATTAAGCTGGGAAAGATAAACTTTCTAGACTTATGAAATAGCCTACCTATGAATTCCCATGGCTTCACTTTGAGGAATATATCCAGTCTTATGTAAAGGAGAGAAAAAGCAAAAGTCATTGAGTTAATTTGGAGGTTATCTTTGAAGCTTGTCATTATCTTGGCTCCTCTGATAAAAATCGGAGACCAATGGGAAGTGAGTGATTTTCTATTTGATCATTTTACTCAGGTGCAGGTGAGAAACTTCATGGTACATATTGGGTTGATAGAGGCTCTCTGTTTTACCTTCTCAATAATTACTAGCAAGTCTGATGGGCTTGTAGAGGGTGGCTCCAGCCACACATCACAGTTCTGGAATCACCCATAAGGAAGGTCTTTTGAAGGGTATTCTGTAATACGCTTCAAAAAGATCAAAAGAGTTTAAACTTTCACTGATTTTTATAAATTAAAAAGTGAAGAGTTCGAATAATCACAATATTAATAATAATAGTGGTAAATGATGATCAAGCAGCATGTTCACTCTCTACAGTCTGAGCAGCCAGCATGTTGAATATGAACAATTTCACTGCTATTCCTAGTTTCATGAAGATGGACAAAAATCTAAATGCTAAGCAAGTCAGAAAGCAAACTCTTCTTTCTTTTCCCAGATCTTTCTTCTCAGACTTGGTGCTCTAATGGAAGATAGGAATTGAAACTAAGTCCAACCAGATCAGCTCAAATATTGTATAAAAGCAGTTTTAAATAAATAAAATTTAAAAAGAAAGAAAGAAGGAATAGATCAACAAATAAAATGAAATAAGCCTATTTTGGTAGGAAAAAAAATTAGGGCTCTTGGTTTAGAGGCAAGAGGTAATTCCTTCCACTATCTTTCTCTTTATAACTTAATCTAATTTAATATACATTGTTTTGTTCTTTACTTTTTAAGAGACAAAATCTTGCTATATAGACCAGGGTGACCTCTAATTCTTGATCATCCCATTGTAACCTCCTAAATGCTGGGTGCAGATGTCTGGATGATGAATTTTGAGCATTTGCTGAAAGAAGGGATAGAAGTATACATGAGTGAGACATGTTTCTGAAGACAAAGAGTTTGCAATTTAGACAACATACATGCACACTGTATACTTCACTACCCATATATCACACATATATCCAAGTCCTGTTCTGCAAACACATACATACACATATACACCACATACGTCACACATACATATACCACATGAGACATATGCACACACATGTACACACATAGGGGCACACAGAAATAGCCCTTACACCTGCATACACACAGAGAAACTACACATAGGCACACACACGTACACACAGTTTTAAACTAAACAGAATTCAGAAAAGCCCTTCCTTCATTCCTCCACATTTCAAATTTTGAAATGGCTAAGTCCCAAAGAAATTGTAACCCTTTATTATGTTGGAACTCAGAGCATACTGAAAAGAAAACATAACAATGGTATATAGCATTTAACAACTAACATAGTTACTACCTAAAGTAAAAATTTTTTATATGCTTTCCAGCAAGTTCAGTGTCAGTGGAGTAGGGGCGAGTCCACTGGAGCTGTGTCTCACAGGCTTGCAAACTAAGTAAGGGACAGCAAAGTTGAACAGGAAGACACTTTCTCAGTCAGGCCTCTCAGACTTCATTGGGCATGTTACTGCCTGTGGAGTTTGGTTAAATGTGGACTAAGGAGGCCTAGGAGATGGCTCAGTGAGCAAGGTGCTTGCTGAGCGAGCGTGAGCATCTAAGTTTGGTCTTCAGAATTCTCATAAAGACCTCATGCATGGCAGTCAATGCTTACAATCTCAGTGCTGGGGACGTGGAGACCGGAGGATTCCAAATGACATGTTTCAAGCCAATGAGAATCCCGGTCTTAAAAAAAGTCAGATGATATGATAGTACCTGAAAAACGACATGCAAGACTGAACACGGGCACTTCCAGTCATGCACACGACCACTCATGTGCACACCCAAGTGCAACCACACACAACAAACAAAACAAATCATCGAGACTGCAGACTCTGATTGAGTCTACTTGGGGTAGCTTTTGAGATTTTTCATTCTAGAACCATCTGAGGCCTACCAGTGCTGTTGGTGACTTTGAGAATGTACAGGATTATAGGAAAGTCATTAATTTAGGAGAAAGCCTTTCATTTAGAATCTCAGTTTTATATATCAGCGCTGGGAAACTGCCACTCGTCCCCAGAGAGCTTCATAAAAAGAAGCGAAGAGCCAGCAGGCAAACAGATGGTGGCAACGCTTTCTATACCTGAGGCCTTGAGGCCACTGCTGGGAACAGCATGTGCTACCATAACTACAGCACAATGACCCTGGGTCTCTTAGAAAGTGTCAAGTGTTGCTATTTGTGTCCTATTTGAACAGGGCCGTGAATGTATCTTAAGAAAGTTTTAATCGAACACAGGGAAGTTGGATTCTTAAAAGACCACATTTCCATCAGTGAGACAGATGCACTGTGTGGAACAGCTTCCCCTAGAGGGGTCAGAGCCCTACACCTTTCTTTTTAGGGGTTCGTCTATCCTGACGTGTAACATTGGGAAGTACGGCAAAGCCCTGCAGCAGTGGATGGGGTTAATATAAAGACACAGCTGGGTCATGTGCAGAGAATAAGGGGCCGTAAGGTGCTTAGCTTTAAAGGGGTGTGGATAGGACTCTGCCAGTGGGCAGGGGGCAGGGCATAAAGATGGAAAGAGTAAAAGGTTGAGGAAAACAGTTGGGATATAGTATCTCCTGGTAACAATGCAGCCAGTACGCTCATAAATGCAACACTGGTACCTGTACAAGAATGGGCTCATCAACTTGTCATAGAAGGAGAGAGGCCCGGGCGGCGGAGGCACCAGCACGCAGGCAAGTCTGGGCGGCAGAGGCACCGGCAGGCAGGCCTAGGCGGCGGAAGCACCAGCGCGCAGGCAGGCCCAGGTGGCGGAGGCACCGGCAGGCAGGCCTAGGCGGCGGAAGCAACGGCGCGCAGGCAGGCCCGGGCAGCGGAGGCACCAGCACGCAGGCAAGTCCTGGCGGCAGAGGCACCGGCGTGCAGGCAGGCCCGGGTGGCGGAGGCACCGGCAGGCAGGCCCGGCAGGCAGGCCTAGGCAGCGGAAGCACCGGCGCACAGACAGGCCCGGGCGGCGGAGGCACCAGTACGCAGGCAAGTCCGGGCGGCAGAGGCACCGGCGTGCAGGCAGGCCCGGGTGGCGGAGGCACCGACAGTCAGGCCCGGCAGGCAGGCCTAGGCGGCGGAAGCACCGGCGCGCAGGCAGGCCCAGGTGGCGGAGGCACCGGCAGGCAGGCCTAGGCGGCGGAAACACCGGCGCACAGACAGTTCCAGGCGGCGGAGGCACCGGCAGGCAGGCCCGGGCGGCGGAGGCACTGGATACAGGATAGTGCGGGCAAGAAACAGTGAAGCCTGCACTGAGAACAGATTGCCCCGCTACAATTAAATCAAACCCAATAGATAGCATCGGTAAGAGGAGATGGGCAGACGCCAAGGCAAGAATTCACCCAACAATCTGAAAAACAACATGAAAACACCAGAACCCAATGATCTTACAACACAAGGACTTGAACACCCTATCACAGGAGAAGAGGAAAAAACTGACTTTTTGAAAGCAATAGAGTCCCTTAAACAACATGTAAAAAACGCCCTCATAGAAATGGATGAGAAGTATAACAAAAAGTTTGAAGAAATGAGTAAATACGTAAATGATACCCTGGGAAGCCAAGAAAAAACGATCAAACAGGTAATGGAAACAGTCCAAGAATTGAAAACTGAAATGGAAGCAAGGAAGAAAACACAAACTGAGGACCAGCTGGATATGGCAAATATAGGTCAACGAGCAGAGACTACAGAAACAAGCATAATCAATAGAATACAAGAGATAGAAGAAAGAATCTCAGATTCTGAAGACAACATAGAGAAAATAAACGGACTGATCAAAGAAAACACCAAAACCAACAAATTCTCATCACAAAACATTCAGGAAATATGGGACACAATAAAAAGACCAAACCTAAGAATAATAGGGATAGAAGAAGGAGAAGAGGCACAGCTCAAAGGTCCAGAAAACATTTTTAACAAAATTATGGAAGAAAACTTCCCCAACATAAAGAAAGATATTCCTTTGAATATTCAAGAAGCATACAGAACACCAAACAGACTGGATCAAAAAAAAAAACGTCCCCTCGCCATATAATAATCAAAACACAAAATATACAGATTAAAGAAAGAATATTAAGAGCTGCAAAGGAAAAAGGCCAAGTAACTTATAAAGGTAAACCGATCAGACTTACACCTGACTTCTCTATGGAAACCATGAAAGCCAGAAGGTCCTGGATAGAGGTACTACAGAAACTAAGAGACCATGGATGCAAACCCAAACTACTATACCCAGCCAAGCTATCGTTCACTATCAATGGAGAAAACAAGACATTCCAGGATAAGAACAAATTTAAACAATACGTTGCCACAAATCCAGCCCTACAGAAAGTAATAGAAGGAAAATCACAACCCAAGGAATCCAACATTGCCAACACTGCTCACAATAACCCAGGCATCTAGCGACCCTTCAACAGTACAACTCAAAGAAGGGAGACACACAAACTCTTCTACCAAAAGCAGTAAGAATAACCGGAGTTAACAACCACTGGTCATTAATATCACTTAATATTAATGGTCTCAATTCACCAATAAAAAGGCACAGGCTAAGAGATTGGATACGAAAACAGGATCCAACAGTCTGCTGTTTGCAAGAAACTCATCTCAACCACAAAGACAGGCATCTACTCAGAGTAAAGGGTTGGGAAAAGGTTTTTCAAGCAAATGGTCCTAAGAAAAAAGCAGGTGTGGCCATACTAATTTCTAACAAAACTGACTTCAAACTAAAATCAATCAGAAGAGATCGACAGGGACACTTTATACTCATAACAGGAACAATTCAGCAGGATGAAGTCTCAATCCTGAATATCTATGCCCCTAATATAAAAGCACCCACTTATGTAAAAGAAATATTGCTAAAACTCAAGGCAGACATCAAATCACACACACTAGTAGTAGGAGACTTCAACACACCTCTCTCACCAATGGACAGGTCAATCAGACAGAAAACTAATAGAGAATTAAGAGAATTGTTGGAGGTAATGAATCAAATGGACTTAACAGACATCTATAGAACACTCCACCCAAATAGGAAAGAATACACCTTCTTCTCTGCAGCTCATGGAACCTTCTCGAAAATTGACCACATACTTGGAAACAAAGGAAATCTCCACAGATACAAAAAAATATCAGTGTCCACCTGTGTCTTATCAGATCACCACGGATTAAAGTTAGAAGCCACCAACAAAGCTACCCCCAGAAAACTGACAAACTCATGGAAACTGAACAGTCAACTACTGAACCACACCTGGGTCAAGGAAGAAATTAAGAAAGAAATTAAAGTCTTCCTTGAATTTAATGAAAACAAAGAGACAACATACTCAAACCTATGGGACATGATGAAAGCAGTGCTAAGAGGAAAGTTCATAGCCCTAAGTGCCCACTTAAAGAAAACGGAGAAAGCATACATTGGGGACTTAACAGCACACCTGAAAGCTCTAGAAAAAAAAGAAGCAGACGCGCCCAGGAGGAGTAGAAGACTGGAAATAATCAAACTGAGGGCAGAAATCAACAAAATAGAAACACAGAAAACAGTCCAAAGAATCAATGAAACAAAAAGTTGGTTCTTGGAGAAAATCAACAAGATTGACAAACCCCTATCCAAACTAATTAAACGACAGAGAGAGAACACGCAAATAAATAAGATCAGAAATGAAAAGGGGGACATAACCACAGACACAGAGGAAATTCAGAGAATCATTAGATCTTACTACAAAAGCCTGTATGCCACAAAACTGGAAAATGCAAAAGAAATGGACACTTTTTTAGATAAGTACCATATACCAAACCTAAACCAAGACCAGGTGGACGATCTAAATAGACCTGTTAGTCGCGAAGAATTAGAAACAGTTATCAAAAATCTCCCTTCCAAAAAAAGCCCAGGGCCAGATGGTCTCAATGCAGAATTCTACCAGAACTTCCAAGAAGAGCTAATACCTATACTTCTTAATGTATTTCACAATATAGAAACAGAAGAGTCATTGCCAAATTCCTTTTATGAAGCTACAGTTACCCTGATACCAAAACCACACAAAGACCCAACCAAGAAAGAGAATTACAGGCCTATCTCACTCATGAACATCGACGCAAAAATTCTCAATAAAATACTGGCAAACCGAATCCAAGAACACATTAGAAAAGTTATCCATTATGATCAAGTAGGCTTCATTCCAGAGATGCAGGGCTGGTTCAACATACGCAAATCTATCAATGTAATCAACCATATAAATAAACTGAAAGAAAAAAACCATATGATCATTTCATTAGATGCTGAAAAAGCATTCGACAAAATTCAACACTCCTTTATGATAAAGGTCTTGGAGAGATTAGGGATACAAGGGTCATACCTAAATATAATAAAAGCTATTTACAGCAAGCCGACAGCTAACATTAAATTAAATGGAGAAAAACTCAAAGCCATCCCACTAAAATCAGGAACACGACAAGGATGTCCACTCTCTCCATACCTCTTCAATATAGTGCTTGAAGTTCTAGCAATAGCAATAAGACAACATAAGGGGATCAAGGGGATCCATATTGGAAAGGAAGAAGTTAAGCTTTCATTATTTGCAGATGATATGATAGTATACATAACCGACCCCAAAAACTCTACCAAAGAACTCCTACAGCTGATAAACACCTTTGGTAATGTAGCAGGATACAAAATCAACTCCAAAAAATCAGTTGCCTTCCTATACACTAAGGATAAGGAAGCAGAGAGGGAAATCAGAGAAGCATCACCTTTCACGATAGCCACAAATAGCATAAAATACCTTGGGGTAACTCTGACCAAGGAAGTGAAAGATCTATTTGGCAAGAACTTTAAGTCTTTGAAGAAAGAAATTGAAGAGGATACCAGAAAATGGAAGGACCTCCCTTGCTCTTGGATTGGGAGGATCAACATAGTAAAAATGGCAATTCTACCAAAAGCAATCTATAGATTCAACGCAATCCCCATCAAAATCCCATCAAAATTCTTCACAGATCTGGAGAAGACAATAATCAACTTTATATGGAAAAACAAAAAACCCAGGATAGCCAAAACAATCTTATACAATAAAGGATCGTCTGGAGGCATTACCATCCCTGACTTCAAACTCTATTACAGAGCTACAGTACTGAAAACGGCTTGGTACTGGCATAAAAACAGAGAAGTCGACCAATGGAATAGAATAGAAGACCCTGACTTTAGCCCACAAACCTATGAACACCTGATTTTCGATAAAGGAGCTAAAAGTATACAATGGAAAAAAGAGAGCATCTTCAACAAATTGTGCTGGCAAAACTGGAAGTCAATCTGTAGAAGAATGAAAATAGATCCATATATATCACCATGCACAAAACTCAAGTCCAAATGGATTAAAGACCTCAATATCAGTCCAAACACACTGAATCTGATAGAAGAGAAAGTGGGAAGTACTCTACAACACATGGGCACAGGAGAACACTTCCTACGTATAACCCCAGCAGCACAAACACTAAGGACATCATTGAATAAATGGGACCTCCTGAGACTGAGAAGCTTCTGTAAAGCAAAGGACACTGTCACTAAGACAGAAAGGCAACCCACTGACTGGGAGAAGATCTTCACCAACCCCGCAACTGACAAAGGTCTGATATCCAAAATATACAAAGAACTCAAGAAATTAGACCGTAAAAGGTTAATCAATCCAATTATAAAATGGGGCACTGAGCTGAACAGAGACTTTTCAACAGAAGAAGTTCAAATGGCCAAAAGTCACTTAAGATCATGCTCAACTTCCTTAGCAATCAGGGAAATGCAAATCAAGACAACATTAAGATACCATCTTACACCAGTCAGAATGGCTAAAATCAAAAACACCAATGATAGCCTCTGCTGGAGAGGTTGTGGAGAAAGGGGCACTCTCATCCATTGTTGGTGGGAATGCAAACTTGTGCAACCACTTTGGAAAGCAGTGTGGCGGTTTCTCAGGAAAGTCGGGTTCAACCTACCTCTTGACCCAGCAATACCACTATTGGGAATATACCCAAGAGATGCCCAAACATACAACAAAAGTATATGCTCAACTATGTTCATAGCAGCATTGTTTGTAATTGCCAGAACCTGGAAACAACCTAGATGTCCTTCAATGGAAGAATGGATGAAGAAAGTATGGAATATATACATATTAGAGTACTACTCAGCAGTAAAAAACAATGACTTCTTGAATTTTGCATACAAATGGACGGAAATTGAAAACACTATCCTGAGTGAGGTAAGCCAGACCCAAAAAGAGGAACATGGGATGTACTCACTCATATTTGGTTTCTAGCCATAAATAAAGGACATTGAGACTATAATTCGTGACTCTAGAGAAGCTAAATAAGGTGAACCCAAAGAAAAACATATAAGCATCCCCCTGAATATTAACCTTCATCAGGCGATGAAAGAAGACAGAGACAGAGACCAACATTGGAGCACTGGACTGAAGTCTCACGATCCAAAGGAGGAGCAGAAGGAGAGTGAGCACGGGCAAGGAACTCAGGACGGCGAGGGGTGCACCCACACACTGAGGCAATGGGGATGATCTATCGGGAACTCACCAAGGCCAGCTGGCCGGGGACTGAAAAAGCATGGGACAAAACCGGTCTCGCTGAACATAATGGACAATGAGGACTACTGAGAACTGAAGAACAATGGCAATGGGTTCTTGATCCTATTGCATGTAATGGCTTTGTGGGAGCCCAGGTAGTTTGGATGCTCACCTTAATAGACCTGGATGGAGGTGGGTGGTCCTTGGACCTCCCACAGGGCAGAGAAACCTGCTTACTCTTTGGGCTGAGGAGGAAGGAAGACTTGATTGGGGGAGGGGGAGGGAATGGGAGGTGGTGGCGGGGAAGAGGCAGAAATCTTTAATAATTAAATTAATTAATTAATAAAAAAAAAGAAAAAAAAAGAAAAAAAAAAAAGGAGAAAGGGCTTAGGAGGCCCCACCCTTCCCTGACAGTTAATGGTGGTGGGGTGACGGACATTATTTTATTCAGATGTAATCACTGGTAAGTTGCCCATGCTTCACTAAATAACCTTCCACACCCATGATCATGCAGGCAGCTCTATTTAAATTCAGTGGGGATCTTTCTGTCTCTCTTTGTCTCTGTCTCTCTCTCCCACACACAAACATGCATGCATAAACACACACACACACACACACACACACACACCCACACACACACACACACTCCGAAATTAAGAAGGGTGCTTGAGGGGAAGAAGAAAGGCTTCAGTGAGGTGAATGATAGAGGGTAATGGGGGTAAGGAAGATAGAAATTCACTATGTGCATGCATGAAAGTATCAGGGAGTAAACAATAAACAAGAAAGAACCCTGCTATGCCTTGCATCTTAGTGTCCACCAAAGGCTCATGTGTTAAAGACTTAGTTGTGAAACTGATCTATGAGAGCCTATGGGACTTGGGGGAGGTGGGGGAGTGGAACCTTGTGGGAAGTCTTCAGGACAGAGAGGACGCTTCTCTGCTTTTTGTTTTCTTTCCTTTGAGTGTGATCTTGCTTGACTACAAGAATCCATCAAGACATGCTACAGGATGAGGGTCACCAGGTCATAGAGAAAACTAGCAAAACCAAGCAAATGTTTGCTCTTAAGATTTCTGCAGATGCCAGGTGTGGCTGCTCATGCCTGAGACTCCAGCACTTAGAATTCAGAGGCAGAAGTGTGGTAGCTAAATCTGGAGCCAACTCATTCACTAATGAGTTACAGGCTAGGAAGAGCTACAGAGAAAAACCCTGCCTTGCCCCTGTCCCTTGAAGAAAGACTATTTCAGGTGCTTGCTTCAGTAGTGGAAACTGACTGTCATAAACACTTTAATTTATAATAACAATAACAGAAATCTTCTTGATTAACAAGATAGAATTTTTTTTCAACTTATCAAAGAAAGAAGTTAATTTGGGGTTTGCTCAAAGTTCCAGAGGGATAAAGTTCTTTTTTTAAATTGATTTTATTGAGCTATATATTTTTCTCTGCTCCCCTCCCTTCCTCTCCCCTTCCTCCTTCATCCCTCCCCCAAGGTCCTCATACGCTCAATTTACTCAGGAGATCTTATCTTTTTCTACTTCCCATGTAGATTAGATCTATGTATGTCTCTCTTAGGGTCCTCATTGTTGTCTAGGTTCTCTGGGATTGTGATTTGTAGGCTGATTTTCTTTGCTTTATGTCTAAAAACCACTTATGAGTGAGTATATGTCATAATCGTCTTTCTGGATCTGGGTTACCTCACTCAAAATGATGTTTTCTAGCTCCATCCATTGCCTGCAAATTTCAAGATGTCATTGTTTTTTTCTGCTGTGTAGTACTCTATTGTGTAAATGTACCACATTTTCCTTATCCATTCTTTGGTTGCGGGTCATTTAGGTTGTTTCCAGGTTCTGGCTATGACAAACAATGCTGCTATGAACATACTTGAGCACATGTTCTTGTGGTATGATTGAGCATCCTTTGGGTATATACCCAAAAGTTGTATTGCTGGATCTTGAGGATAGTTGTTTCCTAATTTTCTGAGAAATCGCCATACTGGTATCCAAAGGTGCTGTACCAGCTTGCACTCCTACCAGCAATGCAGGAGTGTTCCCTTTACCCCACAACCTCTCGAGTATAAGTTGACATCAGTGTTTTTGATCTTGACCATTTTTACAGGTGTAAGATGGAATATCAGAGTTGTTTTGAAGAAATTATGTTTTTTGTAGAATTTTCTAGGACATTTTGGAGTGATGGAATTTCCAACTAAAATTACTGACTTTTGTTTAACAAGAAAATTTAAAACTACTAGAAGTTCTTTAGATTTTCTTCAATTTCTTAATAGATGACTTAATCTTCTAGATTCCTAAAGTGCTGAGTTTCCAAAATAAAGTACATTTTAAAAGATTTATTTTAAATTATGTGTGTGTGTGCCTGTGTGTGTGTAAATATATATATACATATATATATATATATATATATATATATGGAACTGAATGTATATTCTTGATGAGCCCAGGGGTGTCTGGTTCTCTGGAGCTGGATTTACAGGCATTTGTGAGCCACTAGGCATGAGTGCTAGAAACCAAATTTGGGTCTCCCGGAAGAGCAGGAAGCACTCTTAACTACTGAGCTATATCTCCAGCTCCTCAACGGACAATTCTTTAATTTATTCAACTGATTCTATGTAATCCAGTAGGGATCAGTAATAGTGTTCTCATAAGTAAATACTTCCCCCCAAATAGGCCATTATTATTATTATTTTTCCTGAGCTTACTGCTTGTTCCTTGAGAGATAAAGCCAGAATTTTAGGGTTGGCAATAGATATAAAGATGGTATTCAAGCCACAGACAACCTGTGATCTGGGAAGCAGAGAAATAATTTCTGCTTGATAAAATTCTAGGTGGTGCTGAACAGGCTATTGGAAGAGCATAAAGGGAGCAGTGGCCTTACCCAGACTGAACCCTGTAAGATAAGAGACCAACCTTCCATGCGAGGTGTTCGCACTTGCCCAAACTGGCACTACTCCTGGGAATACGCAGCTCTCTCTCACTACATTTGTGAACAAACAGCAAGTCATGTTCCTAGAAGCTGGGGTTATCTTTAAAATGGGTTAATTGGTAACCCAATTTGTATAGATTAGTGTCTATAAGAGATTTCTCAGTGAAAGAGATAGACTTGAATACACTCTGTTGATTAGGTATTTCTTCCTTAGCATGTAAGTTTATTTATAGCAAAATGCCAGGTACAAAAGGGAATAGATACATCTTAATAGACTAAGCTGAGGAAAAGGGTACTATCAGTTTACTTGGAAGGCTGAGGCAAGAGGGTTTCAAGTTCAAGGCCTGACTTGGCAACTTAGCAACATCCTATCCCAAAATAAAATAAAGAAGGGTTGAGGATACAGTCATTTACAGGATGCTTAGCTGCCATACCCTAGAGCCTGGCTATAACCCCCGGTACTAAAATAAAGGACATAATACCAATTGTTTTTCTGAATTAAAAATATCAGTTTCACTGGGTGCTATCATAACAACTGTTGCTAATATGTTTTTGGCACATTCTGAAAACACTTCCCATGTGAACCCTCTTGTTTCTTGCAAACACTGTATGTAGTTAGCACCATTATTATATTATTAGAAAGTAGAGGAAGCCAAGGATGCAAAAATGAGTCAATCACTCAACTTGATCATCTTTATCAGAGTCACACAATGTAAGACTTGATTCTCGATCAAGTCAAGATCAACCTAATCCATAAGCATGAGCTCTTCAATATGACCTCAGCATATGAGGATAATGTAATATCTTAATAGCTTTTCTTTCTCTTTGTTGCACAATAAATATGAGTTTGACTATTCATATTGCATCTGTGTGTGTGTGTGTGTGTGTGAATAGTTTTGGCTACATGTGTGCATGGCTCATGTGTGGAGATCAAAGGACAACCTTGGCTGTCAATCTTCAATTGATTTCCACTTTTTGTTTAAGACAGGTAAGATAGGGTCTTTTAACAGCCTGGTCCATTGTCAAGTAAGCCAGGCTAGCTGGCCACACACTTCCAGGGATCCGCCAGTCTCTACCTCTCATCTCACTATCTCTAGGTTTACAGGCATATGCTGTCATGGCTGGCATTTCTTATTTGGGTCCTGGGATATGAACTCAGGTCCCCATGAGTATGAGGTAGATACTTTACTGACTTAACCATCTCCCCAGCCTGGTATCTGAATTTTTATTATTTTTAAAATTTAATATCTAAATGTATCATCTCCTGTCACATGGCAACTTTGAGTTTAAAGAGGTGAAGCTGACAAGCTATACATGCAGTCAGGATTTGGGGTCTGTTTTGGGTCTCAGTCTCAAGCTGTTAATACATCAGTATTGTTGTTATGACAGAATGCTTGGCACAGACAAGGAAGGAGAGAGTATTGTGGGGTAGCAGTCAGTTAGTAAGGGCAGTTGGGAGGGAGGGATGGCAGGACAACTCAGTTCGAGGAGGCAGATGTGGCAGAGACTGCTCACATCAAGTGGACCATGAAGCAGAGCGAGGTCGGAAGTTGGGGCAGGGCATAAACTCCAAAGGCCAGCACCTATGAATCTACTTCCTCCAGACAAACTCCACTTCCTAAAAGTTCTGCTGTCCCCCAGAATAGCACTACCAGCTGGGGAGCGAGCACTCACAACACAAGCCTAAGGGTGACATTTCAGATCAAAAGCATAGCACCTGTAATAGGAAATGTCTGGACAGAAGTACACAGTGCAGCTCTCATCTCTGAGCTGCAGTGATGCTTAGATCATCAGCACTAATACAGACGCCAGGGACAGTGAGGCAAACTCTCAAAATCAGAATCGTATTCACTGTCTTCCTCACTGCTATGTGGGCTTTGCTAAAAACAGCCCGGATTTTGCTTGAGTTGTAAACTAAGCAAACGCGACTGGAGGAGACATGGGGAACAGATGTTGATGTTGAAAAGAGTGCTTATCTATCATCACTTTTTTTAATACCATCAGCTGAAACTAGCATTCAATTCCCTTCCTTAAAATTGTTTAAAGTGGATCTGTAAGTCCAAGTCTTCAAAAATTCCTTTGAAAATGGAATCATTTATTTTGAAAACTTTAACTATTCTGTAACCCTAACTTGCCAAAATTCTTCATAGATGATCAAATTATTTTCAATCTTTTGAGACCAAGAATGTTCAAGATTATGTATTTTTCCTGCAGAGGGAATACCACAGCTCATTTATAGCATAGTTACTAAAAGATTGAAGTGGTATTCTATGGAAACATTTAAAATGATGGTATCCTCTGTGTGTGTGTGTGTGTGTGTCACACGCAGAGAGATACAGAGGAATATTGAAATTCCTCTGTGGAAAGACATTCAAATAGATGTAAGTAGGTCTGAATAGACACATAGTCTCTAACTAGGTTGGAGAAATAAGTGGAGAGATTATACATGAGGCAAATTACTTAACTTTTCTGGGCTTCAGTTTCCATTTAAAATATAAGGATGAACAGGAAGATAACATAATTATCTATATAATCTCTCATCTATCTATCTATCTATCTATCTATCTATCTATCTATCTATCTATCTATCAATCTATCTAATCTATAATTTATCTCTTAAAACATCCTAACAATCAAATAATTGTAACTTTATTTTTTATTTGTTTCGAATAAATGATCTGGTAATACCAGGTAAGGGTACATTCCTGTAATCTCAGCATTGGGGAGACTGAAGGAGGACCTTAAGTTTAAGACCATCCTGGACTACCTAACATGTTCCAGGCCAGGTTAGGCTACATCATGAGATTGTGTCCACTTCCACCTTCTGAAATTACATAAAATGAAGTGTAGTATCAGATACTTGGAAAGTCTCAATCTGTAAACCATATTGTATTTTGTCATAGGTTAGAACTTAGCAGAACAAATAATTAAGTCAAATAGTAGAAAACTGTGAAGTCAAAAGACTTCAAGCATAATTTTGAATGACACAAAATATTCTTCTCCATGTCTCCTTCTCATTAAAAATATTTAGGTAGTAATTGACTGATTAGCTGAATCAGAATGGATTTTCTTAGCATTTGGATGGTATAAAATTCTCTAAATTTTTACAGTGTCTCCCTAGTTATGGATGGGAGAATACATCTGTTCTAACTAGGCACGATTTTGCATAATAACCTTAACAAACAGGTACCGTAAGTATGAAGAGGAAGACTATTTAGTTGTTGCTTTTTACACATACTTTAATGGAACCAGCTTCTTCTGTTATTCATGCTTCTATTTTTCTTTTATTTATTTTTCTTTGTATTCAATTCTGTCTTTCTAGCTTATTATTTTTTGTACATGTATGCTTGTCTGTCTGTGTTGTGTGTGTCTTAATGTTTGCATGTGTATGGGCCCACAGGTGTGAGTGTGCACACACAATGCATACGTGTATGGAGGCCCAAGGTCAACCTCAGGAATCTTCCTCTATTGTTTTCTACTTTATTTATTGAGGCAGGGTCTCTGAACTGAGCTCAGAGAGCTTATCAATGTAGCTCATCTAGCTAGTTAGCTTGCTATGAGGTTACCCTGTCTCTGTTCCAAGCACTGGACTTCTATGTGGGCTACCATGCCCACCTGCAGGTATTGGGAGAATCTGAACTCCACCCCTCATGCTGGCTTTGCAAGTTTTTTATTCACCGAGCCATTTCCTCAGCTGCTCCAATTTAATTTCTGCTTTCTGCTTTTAAGTTAATACACCTAACATGAATTGAACAGTTAACGTTACTGTAAATAATATTTAAATATCTATACATCAAATAAAATATTTTCATGTAGCTAAGGCTGGCATTGAATTCAGTCTGTAGCCATGTATGACCTTGAACTTTGACCTTCCCATTTCAACTACTAAAGTGCTAAGGTTACAGGTGGCCTCCTACCACACCTGGCTTATGCAGGGCTGAGGATCAAACCCAGGGCTGCTTGCACGCCAGGCAGCTGCTCTACCCACCGAACTAGATCTGCGTCTATAGCATCCATTCATATCTTTAACATTCCTGTCACACAGGGACATGCAGTTCTATAATCCTGTTCTTCTGCATTAGCATTCATCACGAGCTATCCACACTCTGCCTTTTGCTCATTTATTTCTTGGGGAAGACTGTGCTTGCTCTCAGAAGTCAGCCCAGTTGGCAGCTCTGTGGTGCTTCTCGTTGGCTTGTCCACAGGTGCACGAGTCTGAAAATCATCTCTCTCTGAGATATCGAGTCTAATCATTTGACTGAATTTAGACAGCCTGTTGGATTTTTTTTGTAGGGTTTACAACAAAAATTTTTTTACCAGACATCTACTAGGAGCAATAAAATTTCCTTTGTGTTAGATAAATGTTCAAACCTCAAATTGCCAGTGACTATAGTTGTCTCCAGGATGTAATTTTTGTTAGAGACCTTTTAAGAGAAAGGATTTTCTAGATTTATTTTTTAGATAATGCTAGCATTACTATCTATGGCAGGAGAAAAATTTACAGAAATGAAGTGAAGGTTTATAGGATTCACAGAAGTTCTGGTCCAGAAATTATCTATGAAATTAAAACTTTCAGAGAAACTTCCAATATTCACTTAAAGCCACAGTGTCAAGATACTCTTTTTCCTTCAACAGGTACAATTTTATTAGTGTTTATTTAAGAGAATTATTCTGGGCTTGGGGATCTACCTCAGTGGTATACTGCTTGCCTAGCATGTGCAAGGCCCTGGGTTTAGTCCTCAGCTCTGGGACAAAAACATTCCATGGACTGTATGGACAAGTGACTTGACACCAATTCCGTCATACGGTTACTTGGTGAGGTGTGAGGAGAGATTTGAAATAAACTCAGTGCAATCTCTCATCTTTATTCTTGCTCCTTGCACCATTTCCAGGGATAAATGAGAAAGGAAATATTCTAATTGAAAAATGATATGTTTGTGTGTCAAGTTGATGAGGGATCAGTTTTATGTCAACTCAACACAGGCTAGAGTTATCAGAAAGAAGTCCTCAATTGAAAAAACTGCCCGCATAAGATAGAGCTGTAGCCTAGAGGTGGTGGCACATGCCTTTAATCCCAGCACTTGGGAGGCAGAGGCAGGCAGATCTCTTTGAGTTTGAGGCCAGAGTGGTCTACAAGAACTAGTTCCAGGACAGCTAGGGTTGTTACACAGAGATCTTATCTCAAAAAAACAAACAAACAAACAAAACAAACAAACAAAACAAACAAACAAAAAAAACTAAAGCAAGTCTGTAGGGAAATTCCTTAATAGATATATTTTATTTTTATTTTTTTAATTAATTAATTTATTTATTAAAGATTTCTGCCTCCTCCCCACCACCACCTCCCATTTCCCTCCTCCTCCCCCAAATAAGTCCCCCTCCCTCGTCAGCCCGAAGAGCAATCAGGGTTCCCTGCCCTGTGGGAAGTCCAAGGACCACCCACCTCCATCCTGGTCTAGTAAAGTGAGCATCCAAACTGCCTAGGCTCCCACAAAGCCAGTACGTGCAGTAGGATCAAAAACCCATTGCCATTGTTCTTGAGTTCTCAGTAGTCCTCATTGTCCGCTATGCTCAGCAAGTCCAGTTTTATCCCACGCTTTTTCATACCCGGGCTAGCTGGCCTTGGTGAGTTCCTGATAGAACATTCCCCATTGTCTCAGTGTGTGGGTGCACCCCTCGCGGTCCTGAGTTTCTTGCTCGTGCTCTCTCTCCTTCTGCTCCTGATTTGGACCTTGAGATTTCAGTCCGGTGCTCCAATGTGGGTCTCTGTTTCTGTCTCCTTTCATCGCCTGATGAAGGTTAATATTTAGGAGGATGCCTATATGTTTTTCTTTGGGTTCACCTTCTTATTTAGCTTCTCTAGGATCACAAATTATAGGCTCAATGTCCTTTATTTATGGTTAGAAACCAAATATGAGTGAGTACATCCCATGTTCCTTTTTTTGGGTCTGGCTCACCTCACTCAGGATAGTGTTTTCTATTTCCATCCATTTGCATGCAAAATTCAAGAAGTCATTGTTTTTTACTGCTGAGTAGTACTCTAATATGTATATATTCCATACTTTCTTCATCCATTCTTCCATTGAAGGGTATCTAGATTGTTTCCAGGTTCTGGCTATTACAAACAATGCTGCTATGAACATAGTTGAGCATATACTTTTGTTGTATGATAAGGCATCTCTTGGGTATATTCCCAAGAGTGGTATTGCTGGGTCCAGAGGTAGGTTGATCCCGACTTTCCTGAGAAACCGCCACACTGCTTTCCAAAGTGGTTGCACAAGTTTGCATTCCCACCAGCAATGGATGAGTGTACCCCTTTCTCCACAACTTCTCCAGCAAAGGCTATCATTAGTGGGTTTTTTTTTTTTGTTTGTTTGTTTTTCGAGACAGGGTTTCTCTGTGATTCCTGGAGCTAGCTCTTGTAGACCAGGCTGGTCTCGAACTCACAGAGATCCGCCTGCCTCTGCCTCCCAAGTGCTGGGATTAAAGGCATGCGCCACCACCGCCCAACTCATTGGTATTTTTTATTTTAGCCATTCTGACAGGTGTAAGATGGTATCTTAAAGTTGTCTTGATTTGCATTTCCCTGATCGCTAAGGAAGTTGAACATGACCTTAAGTGTCTTTTGGCCATTTGAACTTCTGTTGAGAATTCTCTGTTCATCTCAGTGCCCCATTTTATAATTGGGTTGATTAGCTTTTTCATTTTACATATCAATCCCAATTCCTACTCCCTCCTCTCCTCCCATTCTTTCTACCTTTCCCCACATTCCATCCCCATACATTCCTCAGAGAGGGTAAGGCACGTCACTTTGAGGAAGGACCAAGGCCCTCTCTACTATATCTAGGCTGAGATATCCAAAAAGAATGGGCTCCAAAAAGCCAGTACAAGCAGTAGGGATAAATCCGGGTGCCATTGCCAGTGGCCCTGCAGTCTGCCCCGGCCATACAACTGTCACACACATTCAGAGGGTCTAGTTTGGTCCTATTCTGGTTCCTTCCCTGTCCGGCCAGAAGTTAGCGAGCTCCCATTAACTCAGGCAAGCTGTTTCAGTGGGTGTCCCCATCATGGTCTTGACCTCTTTGCTCATATTTTCACTCCTCCCACTCTTGGACCCACTGTGGGTCTCTGTCTCTGTTTTTATCAGTTGTTAGATGCAGGGAATATGGTGACATTTAAAATATTCATCAGTCTGACTACAGGTCAAGGCCAGCCCAAGCACCCTCTCCACTATTGTTTAGGGTCTTAGCAGGGGGTCATCCTTGTGTATTCCTGGGAATTTCTCTAGTGCCAGGTTTCTTGCTAGTTATGGATGTGGAAAGACCCCACCCATTGTGGGTGGGGTACCCCCAGTTGGCAGTTCTGTGTTCTGTAAGAAAGCAGGCTGAGAAAGTCTTTGGAAGCAGGGCAGTAAGCATCACCTTTCCATGGCCTTTGCATCAGCTCCTGCCTCCAGGTTCCTGCCCTTCTTGAGTTCCTGTCCTGACTTCCTCCATGATGAATAGCAGTGTTGATGTGGAAGCCAGATGAATCCTTTCCTCCCCAAATTTTTTAGGTCATGGTGTTTCATCACAGCAATAATAACCCTTCCTAAGACATCACTTCTGATTTTTGTGGTTCTGGGGATTCAACCCAGGGGTTCATGCATTCTAGACAAGTACTTTATCAGCTGGGTCACATCCCCAGCTCCCCAATCCATATGGCCTGCCCAAGTGCTACTTCTTAAGGCCTCACCATCTATCTCATCTGAGAGTGAAGAAGTCAAGTCTGACTCATGAGGACTGGAGAGAGGCAGGGGGAATTATTCTCACTTTCTTTATTCTAGAGTTTATATATATATTTTTTCTGTACTTGTTTTTCACACCTGCCATAAAAAGAACAGGTACATATCTATGACTCATTCCAAGTTGGCTGAAAACATTCAACCCCTAACCCTTGATTTTAATGTAGGGCTAGAATCTCACATTTTATGTTACTCAAGCTTCAGTTAAAAACATTTGGGAGGCTATGGAGATGCTGTCCTAAAACTTTATTCAGAGAGGAGGGATATGGTCAAGAGAGCTATTGAACAGCATAATGGCTGTACTTAATGACAATGTAAGCCTGAAAATTGCTAGGAGAGGAAACTTTGTATTCCCACCACCAAGAAATAGGTAATACATGAATGTGTGTGCTAGCCATCCTATGGTGATGTATATATCAAATAAATCCCAAACATATGTATGTGTCTATTGATCACCTGTAATCTGTGAATCAATCATCTGATATCCAAATTGATACATAAATATATAAAAACATTTTCTGTCTAGAATCTGTTGACAGAGAATCTATAGCTAACACCTTTAGCTCCTGGCTATTACTTTTATATTTTATATTACTTTTGTATTTTTCTTCCTCTTTTAGGGATGGTCAGGTTATTTATATATACTTATATCAATGATGTAGAATTTTTATGAGATTTTTTTTTTTTTTTTTTTTTGGATTTTTCAAGACAGGGTTTCTCTGTAGCTTTTGGTTCCTGTCCTGGAACTAGCTCTTGTAGACCAGGCTGGCCTCGAACTAACAGAGATCTGCCTGCCTCTGCCTCCCAAGTGCTGGGATTAAAGGTGTGCATGCGCCACCACCGCCTGGCTTACCTGAGTTTTAAGGTCTTTCATTTTCCATTAGAGTTAGGTACTAGATTTACTGGGGTAAGATTTTGGATGAGGCCTACTGATATGAAATATTCCTTTACACTGTGTGAATATATGTTGCTATGTTTGGTTTAATACACAAACTGATTGGCCAATAGCTGAACAGGATAAAGTTAGGCAGGAATGATGGGACGAGGAAGGGCAGAGTCAGAGGGATCACCAGTAGGAAGATGGAGAACAAGTCAGATATATAAAATGGGATAGAGGTAAAAGCCATGAGCCTCAGGTTAACACCTAGATTAATAGAAATGGATTAAGTTGTAAGAGATAGTTATTAATAATCCTGAGCTATTGGCCAAGCATTTATAAATAATATCAAGTCTCTAGAGTGGTTATTGGGAACTGGTGGTTGGGACAGAAAAACCCTGCCTACAACCTACCTTCTCTTTTCTTGATAGCTAAGTCTTTGGCTAGATTGCACCCTTGCCTATGGAAGAACACTACTGCATCCTCCATTCATACAACTAATCTGTTTTGTCAAAGCAAATGGTAATTTCTAAGAGAAATGTCCAGAGAAGAGTAGAGTTGATCATCTAACAAGGTAGGCAAGAAGCATCTGTCAATAGAGGGAATGTTGTAAGTTAGTGTTGCTAAAGAATAACTATGGGAGGGGACGGTGACTACCATATTATCCCTTTGTGCCAGGTGAAGGGTAGGTAGATATTTGCTAGTTGGAATTGAGGAATGTAGACATCACTTTGTAGGAAGTAAGATCAACATTTTGCTAGACTCAGAGCTACAAACATATGGCCCTCATTTAGGCCAAACAATTTATATGACTTGGGAGGTAGGGAGGAAACATGAGATATTTGTTAAAAGGAAGACACACAGAATATTGTGTTGTTATTTGATCTGAGGTTGGGTTGGAACACTGAAGTTTGCAGTTACAGGGGCCTGTTACCTATGATAAAACTTTACATGTGATGTAAAGGACCATCCAAATAAAGAAGGATTTAGAGGCAGAAGGACCAGTTGAGAAGCAGTGATGTAATCTATGGGCAAGATGATGAAGGCTGAATCCTGAACAATAGCCATGACAATACAAATTCAAGTATTCTTGAGTATGATATCATAATTTTGACACACAGTTGTAAGTCCCACTCAACATGGGTGCTAGGAACTGAACTCCATTCCCCTGCAAGAGCAGAATACTCTCTTTATCCCCATGAGATGTGGTTTTTTTTAAAAGATAAATCAGAACTTGAGGTGATGACTAGGGTCAGGAGGTAGATTAAAGGTTTATTGTGTAAGCATGAGGCCCTGGATTTGGTCCCCTTGTACCCATGTAAAAAGCCCAGGCAGGATGGTCCATCATGCAGTCCCAGTACTAGGGGGGATTCCTTGGGCTCTCAGGCCAGCCAGTGTAGCTGAACTGCTGAGCATGACATTCAGTGAGTTCAGGGAATTTGTCTCAAAAAATAATAATAAAACAAATTGTAAAGCAATTAAGACATCTGATTTCAACCTCCAGTCTTCATACACAAGCACATGCACACACTTGAATACACACAGAGACAAATAAGGTAATAAAAATTAAATCACATCAAATCTTTAGGACAATAAAATCTCATTTTTTATATCTGTTTATGTTTCCAATAAATTAGAGTTGTCAGAATAACAAAAAGGATCAGTAGGTGATTTTTTTTTTCTAAGCACTTAAGACCAGTTCATATTATGGTGTTGAGAGAGTGGAGCGCAGGGCTCTGCAAGAACCTGAACTCAACTCACATGTACATACCCTCACACATAATTATAATATTAAAATAAAATCTTAAAAACTTAGATCTTTTTTTATTCCAGAATAAGGGTGAGTTTTGTTTAGCACCAATTCTACTTCTAACACCTCCCACAGAACAATGGCACCCACCACTTCTGCCACGTCATTCTTTCAGACCATGTTTCAACACTAACAGTTATTTACTTGTTTGCAGAGTTGGAGTAGCCATTTGTATAGTACTCACTACCCCTCTCCAAACATCAGTATACTAAGAGTTAATTTGAAATTGCAACCTCAGTGCTTCTTTGGGGGTGATTAAGAATACAAAATCAATGCAGTGAGGAGAATAGAGTGCTGCAGGCCGGTGATTGGCTCTCAAATGAGTTATGGTGCATAGAAACCAGGTTAATGGGGTGAGTAGTCTAATTTATAAGGTGTCCTAAGGTAATTGACTTCTTAATGTCTCTAATAGGATGTCAAAACAGCTTACAGTCTATGCAAACCTATATATTTCTGAACACAAACATAATGTGTGAGGACCTTTACAGACAAACTTCTGGATGACTACATCCCAGACTGTTGTGATTGCCTTGGGGGAAGTGGGGATGGTTGAGCTCTGGTCAAGGGACACAACAGAGCCATGTCTCTTGATTGAAGCTTTTAGAGGAAGAATGCATGTAACTACATTATTTCTGCATGTGAGTATATTACTGTGAAGATGAAATGTTAGGGGCTAGGGAGATAACTTAATTGCTAAAGTGCTTACTTTGCAAACTTGAGAACCTGAGTTTAGATGCCCAGGACTCATGCAAAAAAACAGGGTGTACTCTCACACGTCTGTAATCCTAGCACAGGGTGATTGGGGACAGGTGAATCTTCAGACATCACCGACTCCAGTCTAGCGAATCAACAAACACTGGGTTCTGTGAATGACCGTGTCTCAAAAGATAAGGCAGAGAATGATTGAGGAGAGTGCCTAATGTAAACATCTGACCCCCACATACACATGTACACCCCCCCACACACACTTTCCCAATAGTTTAAACAGAAGCTTTCTGTATTCTGCAATGGGGACCTGCAGAACTGCTGTATGTATGGAGAAGGTCTGAGCTCTGAGCTTACTTTTATCTCTATCTACTTCTCTCTCCCTCTGTTGAGACTCCAGCTCTGAGTGGAGCTTTTAAGCAGAAAGAACTACTCATCCCCATTCTCCATGGAATGGGCTATCAAACTTCTGAAAGTGTTTGGGTTACTGGATAGTTTTCTTTGAATGTATTCTATCCCTGTCTCTTTCTGTTTAAAGCAGTGGTTCTCAACCTTCTTAGTGCTGTGGCCCTTTAATACAGCTCCTCATGTTTTGGTAACCTCCAACCATAAAATTATTTTTGTTGCTATTTCATAACTGTTATTTTGCTACTGTTATGAATAGTAATATAACACCTGTGGTTTCCGGTGGTCTTAGGTGACCCTTGTATAAAGGTATTTCAAGCCCCCAAGGGGGTTGGGTCCCACAGGTTGAGAAACACTGGTTTAAAGGGCTGCTTTGAATAACTGGATCCTAGATATTTCTTATCATGGTCCTTGAATATTTTACACCAGTTAGTTTTAGAGCCATGGTGTGATGTTTCTCTGAAACATCAGATGCTGGCATGGAGAGATGATCTAGAAACAAAGAGAGATCTGTTCTAAAGAAAGCAAACAGCTGTGGCTGAACAATACACAGAAGCCCTGAGATGGATTGCCATCGTGCTGTTGACAATGTAAGGATTAAACTGTTTTCCTGGAATTTACGTTCATATCTGTAACACAGATCTTACTCTTGAGTTTCACCTTAGGTTTCTTGATATTGGGATTAAAATTTATACAACACTTTGTAACCATCATGTTTACGAAGTTGCCTGGCTATAGAAGTCTTAGGTTGGTTTGAATGAGATTGGTCCCTACAGACTCAAATGTTTGAATATTTGACCTCCAGTTGGAGGAACTGTTTGGGAAGGATTAGGAGGTGTGGCCTTGTTGGAGGAGGTGTGTCACTGGGGCAAGTTTTAAGGTTTCAAAAAACTCCTGCCATTTCCAGTATGCCCTTCCTGTCTCTCTCTGTTTACTGCTTGCAGATCAACATTTGAGCTCTCAGTTGTTCCTGTTTTTGATTTCCCATCATGGACTCTAAACCTCTGAAACCATAAGCCCATTTAAATGCTTTCTTTTATAAGTTGCCTTGGTCATGGTGTTTTGTCACAGTAATAGAAAAGCAACAAAGACAAGTCTTAAGGATTTTAAGTCCGCATGGAACAGTATGGCTGAGAGGAAAGAGTGAGAATGTATTAAAACAGTCTCCAGGGTCTTTTAAAGATCAAACCTATAGGGATTTTAACTACAGGAAGATCTGTGTTGAAAGGCTCGATTTCCTAATTTCTACAACCTCGCTTTAATTTTGTGACTATAGATGCTTTGATATTATGGGAAAGAGATGTCACCCATTGACTCATATATTTGGATTCACTTGGTACCATATTGGTGGTCTTATTTGGGGAGGTTATTGAATCTTTAGAAGGTAGAGGGTTTGCTGGAGGAAGTACATCACTGGGGATGGACTTTGAGGGTTTATAGCCTCTTCCCATTTCCTGTTCTCTCTCTTCTCCCATTTCCTTAGTGAAGATGAAAATGGGATCTCTCTGCTCTGAGGTTCTCCAACAATGTCATACCTCTTCCTCCAGAGTCATATCCCAAATTCTTCTTAAGTCACTTTTGGTCATGATATTCTATCACAGCAACAGAACAGTAACTAATACAACCATTTCTATGGGTCTCTTGATCTATCAATAAGGGTGTGCTACTATAGAATTTCATTCGCCCTAAATCAAGCATAGAAACATTAGAAAAGTAAAACATGTTCTTCCTGCCTCATAGATTGTGTGGGGGCAACAAGCATTTTAAAATTGGCATAGCTAGCATTTCTGTGGGTGAGCTATGAAGCACAAAAGCATACGTTCCATTTCTTTCTCTCACAACCTGGTTTGTTATGCATTTCTCCCTTTGCCTGTGTGTGTGGTGTATGATGTAGGTATGTACACATGTTCTACTGGGCATGGAAGCCAGAGGTCAATGTTGAGTGTCTTTCTCATATCCTTCTTCACCTTGTTTTTTGAGAAAGGTTCCTCACTGAACTCAGAGCTCACTGGCTGTCATCAAGTCCCAGAGATCCCCTGTCTTCACCTATCCAGGCCCGAGGTTACAGGAGCACACAAACAGTTTTTTACATGAGTGCTAAAGATCCAAACTCAGATCATCATAGTTGTGAGGCAAGCACTTTACCGCCTGAGCTATCTCTCCAGCTCTGTTATGTACTTCTTACACCAGGAAGACATGGTGGCTGTGTAATCAAAAGGTTGCCCACACTGCCCTCTCCCATCCGATGGAAACCTCCTTTGGTCATTGTCTCCTGCACATTTCAGTAGTACCCCAGAACCTCTTAGGGTTTGTAATTGAGTGAAAATGAAGTTTAGGGGTTATGTAGAGGGATAGTGAGGATGCATCTGGACCCCTCCCTTGTGGGAGATGGGATGCCAAAGACAGCAGGGTGTCTTTCTTTCTTTCTTTCTTTCTTTCTTTTTTTTTTTTTTTTTTTTTTTTGGTTTTTTATTTGAGACAGGGTTTCTCTGTAGCTTTGGTGCCTGTCCCGGAACTAGCTCTTGTAGATCAGGCTGGCCTCAAACTCCCAGAGATCTGCCTGCCTCTGCCTCCCGAGTGCTGGGATTAAAGGCGTGCGCCACCACCGCCCGGCTGACAGCAGGGTTTCTATAGTATCTTGGTAGCCAAGGAGAAAAACAAACAAACAAACAAACAAAGTCTCTTGTAGTTTTATCTAATGAAATTCATTTATACTTTGCCTGTTTAAAAAGGAAGAGAGAAAGATTTGCTATGGCATAGTTCAGCAAACACAGTACCAGGCTTCTCTGCTGGGTTATGCAACAGAATGGTGCCAAGTACACATCCTCTCCAGAGCTACCTTCTTGTTCTGAGGATAAGTCTTTGTTTTGGAAATAGCTATGAGAAACAGAATTAAAGCAATAGTATTTCTTGATGACTTGTTCCTTAAGGACTTGCTGGATGAGGAACTGGTCATCAAGGTTCTTTTATGTAATACCAATGGAGAGGTGACACCAAGAGACTGAGCAGAGGCTATGACCACTTCGCCTAGGACACACCGTTTTTGCCTAAGCACACACAGCATCTTATCCATTCACATTAGCATCTTGCTCCATCTGCAGTATTAGGAATCAAGTCCAAGGCCTCATGCACGAAAGGCAAACCCTGACAACTGAGCTACATCCTCAACCCTGTGTCTTTGTTTCAGCTTTGAATGTATCTCCAACTCGAAATAAAAAATGGATGAAAATACACAGCAGTATCTACTCCAGTCATTTGAGTAATTCAAGCCTAATCAATACCAAGTCAGTTTTCCGTTTTTCTTTATTTATCCCTTCAAGTTCTTGAAACTTGAATTAGAGTGATTTAGATCCATGCTCCCTGATCCTTGTGAATCGGTGAGCATCTAAATATTTAAATACGTCTTATAGAAATAAATACACTCCACATTCTGACCCAGACATATTTATACATACTCATCTGAGAATAAATTTCGTGTGATAATACCCTACTCTGTAGGAGGTTCTTCCACCTCTTTAATTCATTTAAAAATGATGTGTATATGTCTGTGTATGAGTATGTGCACAAGAGTTCAGTGCTTGTGGAGGCCAGAAGAGGGCACTGGATCTCCTGGAGCTGGAGTTATAGGTGGTCGTGAGCTGTTCCACGTGGTGCTAGGAAGTGAGTGCCAGTCCTCTGTTAGAGGAGACAGAACTCTTAGCGGATAGACTACTTTTCCAGCCTCTTTTTGATGTTTTCCGTCCTATCCTATTATAAGTAAATACATATTCCCTTCCGATATGCTAAGTTGATTCAATGACCTGAAATTGTAAGACTCTGA
This sequence comes from Chionomys nivalis, assembly GCF_950005125.1. Taxonomy (NCBI): domain Eukaryota; kingdom Metazoa; phylum Chordata; class Mammalia; order Rodentia; family Cricetidae; genus Chionomys; species Chionomys nivalis. The sequence continues at coordinate 32,539,230 of NC_080098.1, forward strand.
GGTCCAGAATTATAGTTTGTTCATCCATGTTTCTCTTAGAGTTTCTTTGCACATAGAAGATCTAGTCAAGAAATGTCACTAAAGAAGTAATTTTCTTTCAAATAATAATATATTCTTTTGGATGGCATTGCCCAAACTATCCTTTGATTTGCCTCACTGTGTTCCTCTTTGCTGCCGAGAGCACAGCAGGATAGTGTGAGCCGCTTGCCAAAGGACTACAGAATCTATAAAAATTTGTGCTTTCATATCTTTATTGGAGGAAAGAATAAGGAAAAAAAGGGGGGAGAAGAGGAATAGAGCTGTTTCTGTTGGTCTGCAAAAGAGGTGTAGGAATGTGCTGGCACCCTGATTTCATGAAGCCTGAAAGTCTGCCCAGTATCACAGGGACCAGCCAGAATTTTCTGTGATTTATATTTTATCCTTGCTAGACGAAACAGTGCTAACGGGGAACATGCTTAAATCAAGAAGGCAGTTTAAGGTAGAACGTAATTTCTCCCTTGACCTTGAGCCTATTCCCCGAGTCTTCTGCAAAATCTTCCCTTTAATGTCTTTAAGTAATGAAAACAAACTAGTTACCCCACAAGCAGAGCTGCCCATAGATTCACCTGAGGATTCTGTAGCACTGACTGTAGATATACAATTGAGAGTATTGAATTTATGGCTAAAAGCAGTGGAATGTATTTCACCTGGGCTTAAGTCATTGAGAGCTTAATATACTAGGAGTGTGGTGCTGGATCCTGGGGTCAGAAAAGCAAGAGACTGAATAGCGTTCAGTGTAGTTGGTGGAGCTTCCATGTACACAGCCATGGCAATACTGAAAGCACTGTGCAATGTGTATACAGAGAGCTTTAGACACTCAGAAATAGCCCACAGGGAGGTTTTGGAGTAGGGCTTTGAAGACAGAATGGGAGTCATTAAAAATAGAAGGACAGAGGATATAGCAGATATTAAAATGATCAGAATAGATGCTACATTTGATTTTAGCCAAAAGGCCAAGAAATGATGCAGAATCTAGATTTAATATATATGTACATACATATATATGACATGACATAAGTGTGGAAGGGGGACTATGAGAGAAAAGAGGAAACCTAAATGGTAGGGATTGGGAATAGGAGAAAGATTTAGGAGGGATTAAGAAAGACAAATATCACATTTTTATTTTTAGAAATGTTTGCATATATATATATATATATATAAAATCATGAAAACAGGAGGAGAACAATATAGAGGGAGCAATGGGTGAACAGGAGTGATGTAGGATAAGGGAGACTAATGGATAAGATGGATATGACCAAAACACAATGATAAACATGTAAGAAAACGCCCTAACTGAAAACTAGTTAATAAAACAGACAAAAGAGACTAGAATGACAAAATTCACTTGGGATTCAAGGTGGTGAGAATTACATGAATTTGGCTGGCTGGAGCAGATAAGTGCAAGATGCTTTAGGGATTTTTTTAGTGGGCTTGTATTTTTTGTTGCATACAGGTTTATGATACAAGCAGAGTGGGAATAGCTGACATCAAGTAGAGAAGGCACTTGGGTGTCACGGCAGGCACTTCTGTGTTTATTGAGCGTGTAAACTTGGTGTGACGTGTTTCTTTTCCCATTGTCCACTGTGTACAAATCATACCCTCCCTAGTGATCATAACGCGGACTTACAGTACCAGAAGGGCATTCGGGTTATTTATCCCCTCACCATTTTATACATGAAGAAATAGAAGTATAAGTCATTTGGTTAAAAGGAAACTCTCTGGGAGATTGGAGAATACTCAATGTATTTGCATATAGATAGAAGCAATCTTCCTGCCTCCTTTGTACAAACTGGCTCCTAGTCAAAAGAACAACAGCTCACTGTTGATTTAAACTGAGCAGGAAGGAAGTGCAGGGGCAGGTGAGTGTGCCTGATAATCTCACTATCAGGGCCCAGAGGAATGTGGAGAAAGGGTGCCTCCTTCTGGGAACCTTTCCAAGGGCTTTGAGCCACCGAAATGCAAAAGGATCTGGTAAAGAAGCAGAAAGTAATAACAAATAATTGTCCCTTGACCCTGTATCAGCTCCGTCCCACCAACAAGGGCAGAGGTGGTTCCTTCTGGGGCTTTAAAAGGACGTGCTCTTCAGTTGGTATACAGGGATTCCTTTCTGCGGCCAATTCCCACAAACAACTGGACCAGGGATTATCAGGGCCTCTAGAGACGGACCTGTTACTACCTCTGCTGAACTGTAGAGTGAGGGTCACAGGAAAATGCCCACAGAAGTGCCACTGAGAGGAGTTTGTGAAACACTTCCTGTCACTTGGTGCTTTTTGTCTGCTGGGCTGTTTCTGATGTCCTTGGGAGTCAAATTCTGTAGTGGAAGGTGCCATCTTGAACCTAAGACACATTCGTTCCAACCAAAGGACCATGATCAAAATGCAATGACAATCATGTGTGGCAATGTAAAAGTGAAGCTTGTCTCTTATATGCTAAGAAATAGAAGGACAAAGTTCACTTGGGATTCAGGGTAGTGAGAGCTACACGAGTTTGATTACCTGAAGCAGGCAAGAATAATGTTTTAGGGCTTGCATGTGTGTTTTTGTTGCATACAGGTTTATGGGATGAGCAGTGCAGGAATAAGTTGATATCAATAGAGAAGACACTGAGGTGTCATGGCAGGGATATCTGTGTTCATTGGGCATTTAAACATGGAGTAACTTGTTTCTTCTTCCACTGTCAAGTTATGCAAAAGTTGCTCCACTGAGTGACCACGAGTCTTTTCATGATCTGTCCTGACTCTCACTGACAAAAATCCTTTCCCTAGGAAGACCAGACTTGAAGTAAATATGAATAATCTAAAACAAAGGCTTACTAACCTTTGGTTCACCAGGGCCCACCTATCCTGTATGGGAGCCAGATCCCAACCTGAGCCACAACAAGCCAGAGTGTTTCACTAGCTCTTCTCTGTGGACGGACAGACTTCCAGCTTATGGAATGCACACAATGGCCCTGCAGCCATTTCCTCGCTGCTAAGCAAGGTGAGGGGCCGCCTTAGCAAGTTCAAGAACAGGGGAAGGAACACAAAGGAGGGAGGTGCCATTTCTGAGAAACAGGACAATGGTGCTGGGGCTTTTGCAAAGGGAAAGAAGTAACTCAAAGTTCAAACAGCCCTGGAAATGTAGCTGTCCAATGGCAGGACTGGCCTTCACCCTGCCTACACAATATGGGAATTTTCCCTTCAGTTTGATACAATTCTAGGTGAAAAACAAAACTGAAAACGAGCCTTTTTTCTGGACCTCACATGGGAGAAGCAGAATTTCTTCAACTTGCTACAAGACAATGAAGGGACCTCGTGAGCTCCACGCACTGTCCATGAAATCCTCAGAGCCAGATTCTGACCTTGACTATGAGACAGAGTTAATTCCTTTTCTCATTTCCATAAAGGTCATGACTGAGACCAGAGCATGACAGCTGAGGAGAAATGCAATGTCTTTCAGTGAACACTCAGAGCAAGTCCATCCCATGGGGAATGCTGATGTGAATTTCCCTTTGGGGGCGGGACGTTTCTAGGAGAAAGCATCATTTCTAGTGGGCTTTAAAGGATTACTGCTAATTTCAGAGAAAAATATGAAACAAAACAAGACCATCATGTGTCTATATAGCACTTGATTTCACCACCATAGCGATATATGAATTTTGTTCTAGAACCCTGATGCTGGCCAAATACTACCCCCTCCTGCCCCAGAGAGCCATTTGCCTGGGTCAGGCATAATCTAGGTCTTACGTTGCAGGGAGATTTCTGGCTTCATCTGCAGAAACTGTGTTGCTGGGCTAACTTGGAAATTCTCAGCAGTCTATTTCCTTAATTCCCACACCATTGTGGTCTCTGAATTCTTTCTTTGACAATATGAATGCTTTCATGTTATTTCATAAGTAGGATTCAGAAAGCACTAGGAATCTTTCCCTTCCTCCAAAAATTGAACACTTATACATATACACACACATGCAGTGAGAGAGAGAGAGAGAGAAAGAGAGAGAGGTAGAAAGGGAGGGAGAGAGAGAGAGAAAGAGAGAGAGAGGTAGAAAGGAAGGGAGAGAGAGAGAAAGAGAAAGGGAGGGAAAGAGAGAGGAAGAAAGGGAGGAAGAGAGAGAGGGAGGGAGAGAGAAAGGGAAAGAGAGAAAGGAGAGAATGTATTCATCATAAAAACAATGGATTTCATAAGCCTTGTCCTTGGCCACATTTATCTTGACATCATTTTCTTCTGTCTATCTCCCCACCCCTATCCTGTGGCCCCAAATACAGTGGATTTTTTTTTCCTACTTACATCTGTAAAAATCACCCAGAACATTTTAAAGTTTAGGGTCAGGGAACAGAAATATATCTGACAAGTTCACGTACAAAGGGAAATTACTCCCTCTTTCTCTCTTTCTTCTGACTGTGTGGTCTTTTAACCCAGCAAGAAGATATCAATAAAACCCGGGTAAGGAAGGCTTTGGGAAGGGAGTGAACCTCATGGATGCTTTCTTACTCCTCATCCTGCTTCCCTGATCTGTTTCCATTTGGGCAATGGAAAGAGCTAGAAAGGGCTTCCCCTGGTGGTCACCATTCAAATCAGCTGATTACAGGTGAGGCAATGCAGGATTGTGGATGCATAGACCCTAGAAAGTGGCTTACCAGATGTTTTCCATCTGAAGCTAGAAAATACAGGTGGCCTTGGTTTAGATGTACCCATGATGTGAAAGGATTATTATGGAGCCTCCTACTGTGACTCCTGTCCTTGCCCTTCATCAACCTAAACTGCATAAGTTAGATGATTTTCGTTCAGTATGATGAGAAAACACCAAAGACTAGCATGAGGAAATGAATTGAAAGAGATGATTTTTTTTTTTAAATACAGAAAGTAAAATACAATAACAGCAAATGTTTCATGGCGCGTATGTTTCTGAAAGATTCTGGACTTCAATGAAAACTAAGCTAATCAACTTAAAAATTCAAAAATCAGCAATTCCCTACAGCTAACCTGGACTGAGCACCTGGGAAGCCTTCTACCCAGCAGCCCCTCTGAGAAGCCCCTGCAGGAGATGCCATGGGCTGCAAAGATAGAGTTATGTTCTTACTAGGTGTTGAAGGAAACTGAGGCTCAGAGCCAAGATTCCTCAACGGGAATCAGACTTAGAACTGCAAGTTCTACACACATCCAAGAGACCCAGATCAGTATACAGCTTCCTGGTCTTTACTTTGCCTTAGTCACACAGAGATGGACATAAATAAACACAAAACAGCATAAACAAGCACAAAACAGACTACAAAGGTAGGCTGACATGAAGGAGTTTTGGGAAAGCAAGTTCCAGTGTGCCTTCCACAAGAAACGATAAAGTGCCTACCAATGTTAGTGTATCCTGTTCACCAGCAGAACCCTTTGACTCTGTTTCCAATGCATCCAGAATGGGATCATTGCTTTCCATAGCCTCCTAATAGGTATCCTTCTATCATGAACCCTTTATAATTCTCCCCAGGTAGGGAAGACTGGCTATTCACCAAGCCACCAAAACTCAATTGCCTATAGACTTGTAACAATGCATCATATGGAACTATGAGACTTTTAAGACATGTATAAAATAACTAGAATATTTTAATATACTTTAAACAAAAAAATCATTATGAAGCATACCATCTCTAATTCTTTCAGAGATCTCTCTATCTTTTGTTATAGAGTTTGTGACCCCTGGGGAAAGTCCATAGACTCAATCCAATAATAATTAAAAGATTTATTGGTGAGCTGCTAGCAGAATGAACTACCGCTGAGCCAAGTTTGAGAGTGCCATGAAGGAGAGGTATGAGGAAAGAATTTGGGGGGGGGAACCACACAAAGACCTTCAGTATCAACACAAGCAAGCAAAATCTCTTCTGTTCTGCCAAGCTAAGTGGTTAAGCAACACAAAACAAACTGGGTATCTGTGTGAGCAAGTTACAGAAGCAAAAAGTACTTGGTCTCATCATAACAAGTAGATAGTCATGGCTGTACACTTTTGGGTGGGGATCCACTGAGTCACGGTTACTGGAACTTATTTTCCAGAGACTGGGGTCAGAGACACATCACTTGTGGGTATCAAGATGGATGTCTAGCATAAAACAGAGCTTCTCTAGCCGTACCACTTCAGGGGGCTGGCTGGAGTTACAAGCATGTACCACTGTGCTCAGGTGTTTTACACTAAGGCAGACACAGCGAACATCAGGGAACGATTCACAACTCTCCCTTTCATCCCCCAGATCATCTACTCCAGCCACCAGGGACACGGGTTGTTTCAGTCCTTAGCTTTTGCCCTTGGATCCGCCAGTGGCCTTAGGTCTGTCAGAGTCACCTTGCTTCTCTCCATCCAGGCTGTTCTTGACATCTGATGAGGCAGCGTCCCGCGGGAGAATATTTTTGTCTTTCTCCATATGTTGCTTTTTGTCTCCTACACTTAGAACTGTCACTTCCTCGCCAGGCCAGCACTGTGGCTCACGCTTGGTATGGTCTCCAGTAATATTTTATCAGTATTTCCATTGGTTCCTATCTTTCCCTTGATGGCAGAAATGAGATTTTCTTTAAGAAGACTGGTGCAGTACCTCTCACCTGATTTTGTCCCTGTGTCCTGTACTGTTTAGAGGTCTCTTATCAGGGTCATGCTTCTTCCACCTGGGTCCAAAGCCATTCGATGGAATGCTTTCAGTCTATGTTCACTTATTTCCTTAGTGTTTGCTTTTCGTGCTCCTTGCTCTTTTCATTTTTTTCCAACCCTGCATACATAGGTAATTTTGCTCTATTTGTTCTCGTCTGTAATCCGTTTCCTAAAAATATAGGCTTCATTGACCTTAGATGAGCTTAGATCACGGCTGCCACATACATAACCCTGAAACTAGAGGTCAGGATATAAGATGGGGGTCCTCAAATTGTTTGTGACTGAATGTGGTGGTAATGTAAGTACAATTTTGTTTTATTTTGAGACAGGGCCTTGCTACTAGCCCAGGTAGCTTTAAATTTACTGCAATCTGCACGTTCCAGCCCCTTGAGTGCTGGGATTGCAAGCAAGTATTGCTATGTCTGCCTGGCTGAGTATGTATAATTTTAAAAAGCATTTTAAAATGTGGCAAATATTAGTAGGTCTGCTAAATGGGCATAATATTAAAATGACTCCTGATGATTTATTGTTGGAGCTGTAGATCAGTGTATTGCTCAGTGCTCATCAGAGAAATGCCTTCTTGTAGTAGATGGCAATTAACACAAAACCACAAGTGATCAGCATGCAGAGAACAGAAGATGCTGGCGTGCACAGCCCTACGTGGGACATTTCTGTCACATCCCCCACACCCCATGACAAAGCTCATGGATTTCTGCTGAAGAGGGAGTGGAAAGATGATAAAAGCTAAAGATGTGGATGACTACAAAGAAACAGAGTCTTTTGGGCTCCACAGGGCAATAGACATCCCAACTCACAGAGACTATGACAGCCTGCACAAGACCTCTTGCAAACCCAAGCCAGACACAATCCCAGCATGGAAGAGGGAGGTAGGCACAAAGTCCCACCCCCAGCTGAGGAGCTCTTGGCATTTGACAGCTGGTGGGAGAAGGAAAGATGGTTTTCTTTAATGGCGTGACACCGGGAGTAACCTACTATACTCCAGAGCAGCCTCCCCACCTGAGTAACTGAGCACTACAAACTGGATATGATGTGTTGAGAGAGAGAGAGAGAGAGAGAGAGAGAGAGAGAGAGAGAGAGAGAGAGAACATAAACTTGGGTGGGGGTAGATCTGGGAGGAATTGGAGAGGGATGAATATGATCAAAATGTACTGTATGAAATTCTCAAATAATAAAACATATTAAAATATAAAAAACCACAGTAAATATAGAAGACATGCTTTTAACCATATTACCCATGCTTAAAGATATGGTTCAGTGCCATTAAGATGATTCATACTGTTTTGTAAGCTCCACCCACCAGGCTCTTCGTTACTGCTTGGTTGCTGTGATAAAATGACCCGACACAGCAGCTTCATGGAGGATGGCTTTATTTTAGCTCGCAGCTCGGGTCCAGTCCATCAGGGTGGGGAGGTTAAGGTGGGCAGAATTGGAAGCATCTGGTCAACTATTACATTCACTTGAATCCAGAGGTCAGAGTAAGAAAGAGACACATATCTACCCCTGCTACTCTCTTCTTGTCTTGAGACAGGGTCTCTCACTGAACTGCAAGCTCGCCATTTTAACCAGGTTGGCTTGCCAGGGAGTTCTTGGGAGGCACCTGTCTCCATCCTGCAATGCTAGGTGGGATCACAGTCACGAACAGCCATGTCTGGCTTTTTAAAAATGTGGGGGCCAGGTATTAAAATTCTGGTCCTCGTGTGTATAAAACAAATTGCTATCGCCACTGGGGCTGACTTTTTCTGTGTGTGTGTGTGTGTGTGTGTGTGTGTGTGTGTGAACACAGATACTCATATACTTGCGGAGACAAAGGACAATCTCAGGTGTTATCTTTCAGGGACCATCTAACTTTAGAGGCAGGGTCTCTCACTGAACTGAAACTTCCCAAGTAGTATGGGCTGATTCGCCAATGAACCTGAGAAATCTGCCTGTTGATATGTCTCCAGCTCTGGGCTTACAAGTTCATCTCATTACTCCTAGCTTTTGTTAATTGTTTGGTTTTTTTTTTTTTTATATGGATTCCAGGGATTGAATTTATGTCTTCATGCTTGCATGGTAAGCACTTTACTGACAGCTGTCTTCCTGGTCCCATTTTCTTATATTTTTGGTTGTGAGCCTAGCCTTTAATGGCTGAGCCATCTCTCCAGCCCCCTGGTCCCATTTTCTGACCCTCATTCTGTACTGTATCTAATCAGTGGCATGGCATCTCTGGTGATAAAATTATACAGATTTTTTTCTACTCTAGAACCCTCCATTCAAAAATGATATATTTTAGAGTAGATTCCAAAGACAAGCGATACGACAGCATAAAATGAAGGCGTGGAGTGAGGCATGGTCTCTGAGGGGCTGAGGGCACCACCTCCAGCATGACGTTCTGTGACTGGCAGGAGATGGCCCCAACGTGGCAGGCATCTGCATGGGGACCTCGAAGGGTGCTTTTAACTCTGGTTCTCCGGGAGCTGTTTGCATCGGGTGCCTGTGAAAGGCCAGCGTCTGAGCTAATCCGCCCACACCCGTGCAGTCATGGTCTCCTTGACTGTGACTGTCACTCTCCCGGCGTCATCTGACATTCTAGTTCTTGCCAGTTTTCACTTCCAACCCTTTTAGAAAACTATTTTTTTTACCTCTGAATTTGTCATTTTACTTAAAAAGAAAAGACTCACAAAAGGACTCTTTATATTTGTGTCTGTTTTGATTTCCTTTTCTGTTTGAAAATTTTACCTGCATCATCTGTTGACAGGAAAAAATGATAGATGTATTCGATCCTTAAATGTTCATAGTTGCTTTTTGAGATCTCTCTCTCTCTCTCTCTCTCTCTCTCTCCCTCCCTCTCTCTCTCTCTCTCTCTCTCTCTCTCTCGACAAAATTTCACTATGTAGTCCAGACTGCCATTGACTCAGATCAATCTCTCAGCCTCAGCTTCCTAGAGTGAATTATTTTTTGGAACATGACCCTAACACATCAGTAAACTATCAGCTCGGATTTACTTATTTTTGAAACAAGTTCTCATGTGTCCCAAGCTAGACTTACAATTGCTATGACCTTGAACTCCTGACCCTTCTGCCTCCATTTCCTTAGTGTTAGAAAGTAGGCGTGAACTACTACACCCTGTTTGTGTAGGGAAAGGATCAAATCTAGGGCTTTGTGCCTGTTAGGCAAGCTCTCTATTAACTAAACTACATCTCTAGTCCTCAGCCGGGTTTGCTTTAGAGGATTTATCATAATATATTATTTTGATAGCATTGCTTAAAGATGAGGGGGAGGGAACTGCAATAAGGGAGTTATAACTGAAATGTTGGGTAAACAACATATACAGGAATAAGCCAAAGCAAGGCTTAGTTAGCATGGACAAAATTTAAATGGTCTCTCTGGACCAAGGCTGCAGTTGATGGAGGTGGGTCTTGTATTAATCTGTTGCTTTCATTGGTTAAGTAATAAAGAAACTGCCTTGGCCCCTTTAATAGGACAGAAAATTAGGTAGGCGGAGTAGACAGAACAGAATGCTGGGAGAAAGAAGCTGAGTCAGGAGTCGCCATGATTCTCCCACTCCAGACAGACGCAGGTTAAGATCTTCCCTGGTAAGCCAGCTCGTTGTGCTACACAGAATATTAGAAATGGGTTAGATCAATATGTAAGAGCTAGCCAATAAGAGGCTGGAGCTAATGGGCCAGACAGTGTTTAAAAGAATACAGTTTCCGTGTAATTATTTCGGGGCATAAGCTAGCCATGAGGGCGGCTGGGTGCCAGGGACGCAGCCCTGCCGCTCTTATTACAACATGCAGTGACCAATCAGGGCTAGCTTGCCAACTTGACTGGGATCATCAGATACCAGCATTCCTCTCCTGTAGAACATGGAGCCCGAGGCTCCTTCTAACTCTGCTATTCTACAAGACTGCTTTCTAGTCTCAGTCGAATAGGACTTTGAAGCTTACCTGCTCTGCATGGACCCTCCTGGGCAATTGGCTGAAAAAGTGTCCATATTCTGACATTTAAGAGGCAGCACAAATATTAGCTCTCTATTAGAGCTGATAGCTTCAGGACAAAGATACTGTCTTGCCTTGGTGTAAGTTTGCGACGGTGTCATATTTCAGCCTCACCTTTCCAAGCACTGGGCTGGGTCATTCCTTCTGACGACTGCCTTTTATGAGAGCTAGTGTCGGGGTTCACGACTTGGATACTCTATGACTGCATGGACGGCATAACTCTTTTTTTTTTTGTGTGTGTGTGTGTGTGTGTGTGTGTTTTTGAGACAGGGTTTCTCTGTAGCTTTGGTGCCTGTCCCGGAACTAGCTTTTGTAGACCAGGCTGGCCTCGAACTCCCAGAGATCCGCCTGCCTCTGCCTCCCGAGTGCTGGGATTAAAGGTGTGTGCCACAACCGCCCGGCTATGGCATAATTCTTGAACTGGTTCTCCATACTCATCATGCCTTTTATTCTCTCCCATAACATCGCTCCTCCAAATAATTACATCACCTGGGTAGGGACGCCAACCTTGGAGATCACCTGTGTTTCCCAAAAGCACCACTTAAACCCATTGATTCTGCCTCATTTATTAAAAATAGTGCCAGTGTCTATAACAAATTTTATAGCTAATTGCATTCTCTGCCTCATCTTGACAGGGTGAAGAGAGAATAGTGCTAGAACTTTGTACTTAATTTTTTGATAGGATCTAATTTTAAATACTTAATTCTGGGTCAGTAATTTTCCCCATTGTAAAAGCTACTCGAAGAAGTATTGTTTTGGCTACTCAAGAATACTGATCTTTAATTGGCTTACAGACTGTGCTGGCTAAATCACTATCAGTCCTTTCCTAAAGTAGAATCCAGTGAAACAAACACATCACCTCAGAGAGTAAACAGGCGGCTCATTCAACCCACCTCACTCGGTTTACTCTGTCCTCCACAGTTTAGACATTCAAACACAAGTTACAGGATAGCATTCTAGGAACCCTAGAAGTGGGCCTAACCCACAAGGGTTAGTGCATTTCCACGGCGAGGAAGAGATAAGGGGTGCACACAGAGGAAAGGCCAGGTGAGGACATGGGGAGAAGGTAGCCATCGACAGTCCAGCCACGGAGCCTTCTCAAAATGCCAACTCTGCTGGCCCTTTGCTCCTGTGCTTCCAGCCTCTAACATTATGTGACAGATACCTAGGCCACAGTGTTTTGTTATGACAGTCCAAACAGACGAAGAAAATGTGCCAAATGTCATGCACATTATTAGCTCATGAAGTTGCTCAAACCTCCGAGTAGAATAGGTGTAAGGGTGATCTCATAGGCTAGAAACAAGCTCAGAAAAGGCAAATCTTTTCTCTGAAGTCACATGACTAGTACATGGGCAGGAATGTGGGTGCTCCTAAGTGGACTGTGCCCAGTTCTCTGTGTCTGTGAAGGAAGGATGCTTTCTAAGGAGCTGAGCTTAGAGATGTGTGTGTGTGTGTGTGTGTGTGTGTGCTGCGTTCAATGTTCAATGTATGTATGTGTGTAAATATGCATATACATTTAAATATGCATATACGTGCACTTGTCTGTATGGATGTGTGTATGCGTATATACGTGTGTGTGTGTGTGTGTATCCCATAGTTTCTTGTACATCAAGCAGGAAGCATCTCAAGTGGAAGACAGAGTAAGCCGAAGACAGTGCTTCAGCAGTCTTGGGAGGAGGTGTAAGGCTCTCCCTCTGCCTTGAGGATTTGTGCAGTTTCGGTCTGGGGCAACCAAGAGCTGTGACTCCTATCACAGTGTCTGAACGATGCTTTTCAGAAAGCGTGGGCAGGAGGTTTTTGCAAATCATGCAGGAGAAGACTGAAAGCTTCAGGGTGACTGGGGAAAAAGACTTTATGGGTATCTGGGACTCTAGAGAAGCCTCGGGTCCTTCTGGGTCTCGTCCCTGTCTCCCTGTAGTGTGGTTGTATCAGGTAACGACTGTTCAGTAGGTATCTCAATAGCATGGGCTATATAGGTACCTTGGAAGGTGTGTTCAGCCTGCTTCAGCTCGGTATCTCTCATACACTCTGTGAGGCAGATGCTAACATCATATCCCGTGACCATGAAGACCAGGGCACAGAGATGCTGCATGTTGTTTCTGAGATCATACAGCTTAGTAAATGGCTTATAAAATGCAGCTGATTAGCCCAGGCTTTCTCACATTTTTCTTGTCATTAACTGCTCACTCCCAGCTCTGGGGGATATCTGAAGAAATCTGTCTTAATGGTCACTTCCTAGACCAGGAGGCCTAGCAGTCCTGCGACAAAGTTCTGAATTTAGTGTCTAAAGGTCTGGGGTAGATTGAAGGTTCCTCCGCCTGCTTCCACCTATTCCTAAGTTTATTTCAGCTTAAACAATGAGGCATGGCACTGACCTCATAGACTCGTTGAGTTGAGTGAAGGAATGCTCTTTGTGTATTGATAAAGTTTGTTCAGAACACAGGATTACACGGCTTAAAAATAAATAGTGAAGAAAGATGCAGGGGCTGGAGTAGTGAAGTAAGACTGTATTAGGAAAGGTTGCCTGTCTCTTTGAAGCAAGACAAACACATTCTCGTGGCCTGAATCAGACTCACAGGGAAGCAGTTGTGGGCATGAATCACTAAGCATAATGTTCCCCGAGATCTGGGTGCTTCCCTGTGACTCTGTAGACTGCAGGACCATGTAGTGAGCTCCAGGTGAACCCTCTGAACGCATGATATCAAGAGGAGGATATGAAGGTTGTCAGCTGACAGGCAATCTTTTCTTGAATGAGAAACTTTTAGCAAAACCAACCCAACAAACATAATAAAACAACCCCAAAAGGATGAACCAGATTGTAACTGCTGATGTCTACCGAGCTGATCTAGAGATGTTACCTCATTGGTCATTGAGATAAAGGGCTCCAAGGATGTTGCTGACACATGCATTCAGTCTCTGCATTCCTCAGAGGACAGGTAAGGATGCATCAAACTGGACCCAAGGCTTATCATTTAGCCTGTATACCAGGCACCATTATCAAATACAGACACCAGCATGTCCCCTCTTCTCAGGGTTCAAGCACTGTTTTGTTATACATCTGGCTTGATTGCCTAGAGGTTCTAATCAGACCTCTCCTATAGTCGTCGACTAGGTTAATTATATGTATTTGGCTCTGCAAGTTCACCTCGTGTATGTGTGTGTTCACATGCTTGTGGAGGTCTGAGGACAGCCTTGGTTATGATTTTCCAGGTTCTTGCCACCATATTTGTTTTGCTGTTTTGAAATAGACTGTCACTGGCCGGAACTAGCCAAGTGCGCTAGGCTCTCTCATTAGCCCTATCTCTACCCTCTGAGTATTGGGATCACAAGCAGGCTGCCAGCTGCCATCATGCCCAGCTTCCCCCCTCCCTTTTTTAATATTTCATTTTACATTTTGATCACAGTTCAGGAGAACGTGGGAGAAGAATCAAAAAGAACAAATTTTATTTGAAAATGCTATGTTGAAACTGAATACAACATACAGTTATTGGAAAACAGTTAAATTAAAGAGTCACATATTTTCTTTAGTGGATGGGTCATGAGAATGGGTATGCTCTGATTTATGGTGACAGTTCGGAATGAAGGACCTCCGAGTCAGCACAACTACCTTCCATTTTATTCTTAAATCCCCATCTTCATCTCTACCCTCCCAAAACACAACCAACACACATCAGAGCAGCCAATGGGGGGCTGGCCGGGAGAAAATGAGGAAAAGATAATGGTTTGACTTTTCTTACAGGAGCATCTAAATGGACACAATACAGCATTCCATTTGGATTTCCCCCCAAATATCCAAAGTAGATTTTCTGAAGTTTGTTTCCTATTAGTTTATTTTTAAATACTGTCATTGCTTCCTGGAAACTCACTGGCCATGCCGGTCAGCAAAGCAGCAAAGCTTTTTACTCTCCTTCCCACCCTCCAATTCCAATTCCCCAGTCTTCTCTCAAGCTGTGCAGCAGGCCACCTGCTGCAACCTCTCCTTTCTCTCTGCCCCCACTGCAGGGAATTAAGTAGATCCTCTCCTCCAGTCTTCCCTCACTACATCCCTTTGTCTAACCCACAAACACCCAGGCAGTCTCTCCCTGGAAACCCGAGGGCCATGTGCCAGGCAATGAATCAGGAGTGTGGTCTTTACACTCCTATCCACCCTCCTATTCCAGTTCCTCGGTCTCGTCCCCAGCCCTGCAGCAGTCCACCTGTCTTCAGGGCTGTCTTCCCTTTCTTCTTCCATTCCCTGTGGACTTCTCAGAGCCTCTTGGAAGACCCAGGTTTCCTCCCCTCTGTGCATCCTATCAGCAGCATACATCCCTCACCACTTTTCTGTCCTATCCCCATTCCCATGAATCAACTTCCAAAACATAGAAACAAATTTTACTCGGGACCCTCATGCCCACAACTGGGAAGGACCTAGAAGCATTCTCTACAAGACAAGCCGCAGCCACTACATGCCCTTAAGATTCAGACAGGGCAACAGAAATCAAGGAATGGAATACCCAACAAAGACAAGACTGGATATCAAAACCTAAAATTATGATCACCCCCAAACTCAGATGCCTAGATGCCAGCACAAAAACCCAACCAATAACAGCCAGGAAAATATATCACTACGAGAGTCCAGCAACCCTACTACAGTAGACCATGATAAATGCAAGGTAGTTGAAGCACAAGACAAGGACTTCAAAATAGTTTTATTCAAGGACCTTACAGGGAATTTGAATAAAATCCATTAAGGAAATCACAAACAGTGAAATGAAATGAAGAAAATTGTTCAAGAAGTGAAAATGGAAATAAAATCACTAAAGAAAACTCAAATTTAGTGAACATTGAAACTGAAAAATTTAGGGATTTGAGCAGAAACCTCAGAGGAAAGCATGTTGAAGATGTGAGAGAACAGATGGATACCTCAGTTAAGGAGAACAATAAATCTTAACAAAAAAGTACAGGCACAAAACATCCAGGAAACCTGGGAAACTATGAAAAGACCAAATCTTTGAATAATAGTAATAGAGGAATAAGAAACCCAGGTTAAAGGCACAGAAAATAGACTCACCAAAATCCTAGATGAAATTTTTCCTAACCTAAAGAAGGAGAACTTATCAAAGTACAAGAAGAATGCAGACCACCAAAGAGACTGGATCAGAAATGAAATTTATCATGACATAATTAAAACCCCAAAAAGCCCAAGACAAGAATGTTTTAGTACAGAATCCTACCAGACTTTTGAATAATCAATGCCAATACTTCTCAAACACTTCCACAAAATAGAAACAGAAAGACCGGGCGGTGGTGGCGCACGCCTTTAATCCCAGCACTCGGGAGGCAGAGGCAGGTGGATCTCTGGGAGTTTGAGGCCAGCCTGGTCTACAAGAGCTAGTTCCAGGACAGGCACCAAAGCTACAGAGAAACCCTGTCTCGAAAAACAAAAACAAAAACAAACAAAAAAAATCAAGAAAACAAATAATCCAATTAAAAATAGGGTACAGATCTAAATAGAGAATCCTCAAAAGAAGAAACACAATTGGCTGAGAAAACACTAAAATATACTCAACATCCTTAGCCACCAGGGAAATGCAAATCAAAACTACTTTGAGATTTCATCTGACACCAGCCAGAATGGCCAAGATCGATGAAAATGACAGCTCATGCTGGTGAGGATAAGGAGGTAGGGGAGCGCTCTTCCATTGAGCACAGCCATTATGGAAATCAGTGTGTTGGTTATTCATTCAGGAAGCTGGGAATTGAGTTAACTTGAAATCCAGCTTTACCACTCTTGGGAATATATCCAAAGGACTCTGCATCATAGACACTTGCTCAATCATGTTCACTGTGGCTCTATTTATAATAGCCAGAAATAGGAAGCAGAATAGATGTCCGTCAACGGATGAAAGGATAAATGTATAAGGAAAATGTGGCACATTTACACAATGAAATATTACTCAGCTGTTAAAAAACAAAATAATGAAATTTGTAGGTAAATGGATAGAGTTAGAAAAAAGTCATCCTGATTGAGGTAACCCCCACTCCCAGAATATGATACACATTTGTTTATATGGGGATGCTAACTGTTAAGTCTTTGATAAGCAGGTTATAATCCCTATAACCATAAATGTTAGATATGGAGTAAGAGATTGGGGTAATATTGGGTCGCCTGAGGAAGGGGAAATAGAATGTTATAGTTGCATTTGGGGACTGGAAGAGGAGGATCAAACAGGGTGGGGAGGGAAGAGTGGAGTGTGGGGTGGAATACAGACAGGGATGGGTAACAAAACTAAGGGCCATTGAGGTCACACAGAAACCTAATACAGTAGAAGCTTCCTATATATTTATATGTAGTTTGAATAAGACTGGTCCTTAGAAGCTCGTATATATTTGAATGCTTACTCACCAGGAAGTGGCACTATTGGAAAAGATTAGGAAGTATGGTCTTGTTGGAGAAAATGTGTCTCTGAAGGTGGGCTTTAAGATTTCAAAAGGCCATTTCAAAAGCCATGCCAAGCCCAGAGTATCCTCTCTCTCTCTCTCTCTCTCTCTCTCTCTCTCTCTGCCTAGAGATCAGTATGTAGCGTTCAGCTACTGCTCCAACACTTGCCTGCCTGCTACTATGCTCCCTGCTATGATGAGAATTGATTAAACCTCTGAAACTGTAAGCAAGCCCTAAATTAAATGCTTTCTCTTCTAAGAGTTTCCTTGGTCATGGTAATGGAGGAGATGGAGCCACAACTGGACATCTCTCGTCACTCAATGAAGCTTCCAGTTCTGGAAATGGGTCATAGTTAATCAAGTTTTTGGCCAAAGGGGCCCCATGGGAACCCCAAACAATCCAGGGTATTGCCAAGGCTATTAGTTACTCGCCACAGACTAACAGTAAGGTCCTATGCTGAAAGCAACACCCACATAACTCATTGAACATGGAGAAGTTGAGCCTGTGCCTAGCTAGGCTTCAGCCCCCCCCGGCTAGTGTTCATGGTACCTACTCTGCATTTTGCCAGAGGAGACAGGTAAACACCAACTCAGCTACAATGGGGATCCGCATGCAAGATGTTCTAGTGCAATAGTAGCTCAAAGCTTTGGGGACTAGCCAAACAGCATCTGATTGGATTTAAGGCCCACTCCATGAGATGGAACCCATCCTTGACATTACTTGGGTGACGAAGAACCAGAGACTAGATAGGCCAGGGACCTAGGGGAAATCCAGACACTACTGTTCTGCTAAAGGAATGTAACAATAAAATGACTCCTACCAAAATTCTGCCACACTGCCATAGATCAGTGTCTTATTTATCCATCACCAGAGAAGCTTCCTCCTACAATCGATGGAAACAAATGCAGAAACCCAGAGCTGGACAATATGAAGACAGTGAGAGACCTTGGGACACTCAGTTGTAAATGAAATGTCTTCATCTAGTCCCTCCCCTCAGGGCTCAGAGAACTCCAAGGAAGAGGAGGCAGAATGATGCCAGAACCAGAGAGGATGGAGAATACTAGGGAAACCAGGCTGCTGCGTAAACACACAGGACCAATGCATACATGAACGCACAGAGCCCGTGGCAGCATGCGCAGGGCCTGCACAGGTGTGAGACTGATGAGGTCCCAGTGTGGATACATGATAGCCTTAAGCCAGAAGCTCTCTCCAGCTGATAATCGCTCCCAAATGTAGAAGTAGTTTTCTCCAACAGAGTTTCACTGGGGATAGAGAACACTCTTAAGACCAGGTCTCATGTCCACTAGTAAGTAGATGACAAACACAAAAGAAACTTAGTGGTATTTTTGGAGGTTCTTTGTTCGTAATGCTTTGTCAGTTTTTTTTTGTTTGTTTGTTTGTTTTTTGTTTTGTTTTGCTTTACCTCATAGGTTCTTTGCATATATATTATGATTTCTGGTTTTGTGTTTTTATGGGATTTCTGTGTCTGAGAATCTATGTGTGTCTGTGTCTATGTGTGCTTTTTGAGACTTTTCTTTGGCTCTTTTTCTTTTGTTTCTTTTGACCTATTCTGGTTTGCTTGATTTTATTTTTATTATTATTGCTATTTTTTAGATTCCTCTTTGAATCCTAATAGAGAGAAAGAAAGGGTGTGGATTTGGGTGGATGGAAAAGTGGAGAGGACCTGAGGTAGAGGAAACCATGGTCAGAATATATTATATTAAAATCTATTTTTGATAAAATTTACTAAACAAATTGCCCTGTGGCTTTGTAGATATTATAACACTATATTGTAGCATGAGTTTTAATTGTTATTAATAGCAAAAACTCATAGTCAGATATTAGGGGGTGAAAACTTAAAGATCCCAGGGAAGCAGAGCAGTCAGTCACTAGAGAGTTTCTTACCTTTACCAATGTTCAGACTGAAGGGGTGAGTCTGTCTCTACAAATCCTCAGATCACATGCTCAGACTGCACCCTCAAACTGCATCTCAGACTGAATCCTCAGACTGTACTGAGCTCCCATCTCCTCCCGCCTTAAATTCCTACCTCTGCTCAGCTGCATCACTCCTGTCTCCACCTCCCTACTTATGGGATTACCTTGGTGTGAACTGTTTCTCTTTTGGACTGAATCAATTTGGTGTAGCCCAGTGTGTCTTTGAACTAGCAGAAACCCGTCTGTGTCTGTCTCCCGCATTCTGGGATTAAAGGTTTGTGACACCACTGTCTGGCCCCTGATGGCTTAGTTCTGCACTCTGATCTTCAGGCCAGTTTCATTTGTTAAAACACAAAATAACACCACACCATATGTTATATAAACATAATATTATGTAAAGAGAAAAAGAGAAAAAATATTTAAAAAAAAAATATATATATTGCCTGCATGTATGTCTGTGTATCAGAAACACAACTGGTGCTTTTAGAGGCCAGAAGAGAGCATCCGGTTCCCTGGAACTGGAATTACAGACTGTTGTGACCTGCTATGTGGGGGCTAATAACCAAATGGGTCCTTGGGAAGAACAGTTAGTGCTTATAACTGCTGAGCCATCTCTTCCATCCCATCATTTTATTTTTAAACAAATTGAGAACTTCCACAGAATTACTGTGAGTATTGGGGTAACTTAAAGGAAAACAGTCAACAGCTGTTTGATCTTTGTCATTGCTTCATTTAACTGGGGTCCCTTCAAAGTCGCCATCTTCATTTTGTACAGAATTTGGGAGCATAAGTATCTGAGGAGTCACCCGAGAAAATGAGCATTTTCCAAAATTAGTCCATGCAAACATTTCTGAAAATGTCCCTCCGTTTTCTGAGTGTGTGTGTGATGTGCACATGCAGAACCCAGAGAAGGACATCAGACCTCCTGCGCTGTCACTCTCTTGAGCTAGGATCTCTCTCTGAACCTGGAGCTAGGCTGGCATCCAGCAAGACCTAGTGGTCTTCTTGTCTCTGTCCCCCATGGCTCTGGAATGAAAGATGTTTGTCCCTTGGGATTGTGCTCAGCTTTCTAAGTGAGTGCCGGGGATTTGAACTTAGGTCCTCATGCTTGTACAACAAGCTTTTTTTTCTTATCCACTGAGCCAGCTGAGCTTTTAATATACTTTGTTGCACATGAATAAATGCATAATGGTTGCTAAGTGTTAAATCCCTTATATCTTATTGTATATTCTTTTTTGGCAAAATTCACCCATTGTTTGATACCATCTAATAAATTCCTTAAAAAACTAAAAACCAGAAAAGAACAACTTTGCTTCAAAGTGGCTTTTATGTATCCTTACTGTGTGTGTGAGTTGCTCTGAAAGCTTTCTCTGCCTAGAAACTTGCCTGGGAGAAGCCTTTGACATGGGTGGTCTGAGAACCACAATCATCGGCCCGGGTTTATGGCAGTATATCCGTCTGTGGCTTCTAAAGATTCAGCAACGGATGGAAGTAGCAAGTGCTAGGCAGAGCCTTTGGTTCAGAACTGTCCCCACTTTCTCTCGGCAAACTCTCCCAGGGAAAGCAAGGTTTCAAAAGTGTCAGATTGAATCTGAGAATAGATTTTTCAGGCTGGAGCCAAGTAAGTGACAGAAGCTCGGGGGTGGGGGGTTGGGGGTGGGGGTGGGATCTTCAATTCAGGAAGGAGCAGCAGCAGGTGCTGTGAGAATGTTGGGGTAAAGGTAAAGGGCTTTAAAACCATGCCAGCAACAGCCTCCAGTGCTGGATTGACAGGGTCAAAGCGGCTGGCAAAGAGGTAATTTTCACAGCGTAGGATACCATGGATCTGGCGGTCAGCATGGTGGCGTGCTACCTGATGCCAAGAGAACAGTCACATCCTAAGTGTGAAAATAAATGTAATCACAGACTGCCTGGAAAATACAGCAGGCAAGGACCTCACGGCAGTGGACTGGCTCCCTGTTCATACAATATTGTCAGTGATATCTTGCCATGGCATTCAGACAGCTTTAACCAACAAAAATAAATGCATGGGCAAGTTCATACTGGAGACTTTGAAGCAATGTGTGCACAGGTAGCCTGATTATCACTATGCACAAGAGGAAGGTGGTGTGTGCTCTCAGGGACAAAGCTTATTGGAATTCTCAGGATCGCTTGGAAGTTGTGGCCCAGAGCCGGTGCTGGTAGCTTAGTTTAAACTGGACAGAGAGGACCAGAGTTCAGATCACGTGAACCCACATAAAAGCCAGGCAGATGTAATAGCCTGTCTGTTATCCAGTATTCAGAGGGCATAGACAGACAGGGAGTCCCTGGATCAAGTAGCTAACTAGGCTGGCTAGCTGGAATTGGAGTGTTCCACATTTAGTGAGACACCCTGGCTCAGTAAATAAAGTGAAGAGTGATTGAGGAAGACAGCTAAGGTCAACCTCTGGCTTTCCCATGTGTGCCTACATGTATACACACACACACACACATACATACACACACACACACACACACACACACACACTTAAAAGCAGGGCATAACCCAATGTACCTGTAACTCGAGCACTGTGAGGGAATTTGCCTATAATCTAAGTGCCACAGAGGACAGAGACTGGAGCTTTGCTGGAGTTTGCTGGCTGCCAGCCTAGATTTAGGTTTAGTGAGAGCCCTTAAGGGAATTAGGTGGAGAGTGATAAAGCGGGATATCTGTCTTTCTCCAGGTTCTGCTTGTGCACAGGAGCATACATACAGACACATACACAGGTACGGGGGGGGGGGGGGAGGGACAGAAGGAGGGAGGAGAGAGGGGAGGGAGGGAGCACCATTTTCAGAAATATTACCGTGGCCTAATATGGTGTATGAATGGTCAGACGTGAACAATGACCTTCCTTAGCCTCAAAGGGCTGATCTGCAAGTGACAGAGATTAATTGCAAGTAAGTGGTCACAGTCATTTGTTAACTTTTCACTGACCAGTAACCAAGGTGCCTTTGAAGTTGGTCTAAGACAACCCGAAGACTGCAAGTTCTCTCAAATGTATCAGTTGTCACAAAGTCCTCCAAGATAGCTCACGGGAAACTAAAAACAACTAATTCCACTGAAATAACATTTAGAATAAGTAGTGATTGGTTCTGGAATTCCAAGGAAATAATTCGGAAATCCCCCAGGCTGTTCTCTTGAGGGCTTTAGGATATACATCCCCACATTTGTCTTTTCTTTCATCTTAACGGCATAAAGTGTCCGCATCCTTCCCCCAGGTCCCCCTGTTGAGCCTCGCTACCTTTGTCATCTGCCAGGCAAACAGCACAGTCCTCTCAGTTGTGGAGAGATTTCTGTGGGCTCCACTGAAGAGCCTAGCGGGCTGTAAAGCACACCCTCGTTAATCCTGAGTCACAGTGGGATATAAAGCCCACCTCCAAGCGCTCCAGCGTCCCTTTAATCTCCTGGAAATTCAAAGCATCTTGGATTCCTTCTGTGGTGAGGATTACCTCCCGCTGGCATCTAACTGCAGCCCCAGTGATTGCAACAGGACATCTGAAAGAACAGCCATTCCAAGCTGGCATCTTCAGCACCAGATCAGCCTGTGTTGTCTGTGCTGAGGCTTGGCAGTGGTCGATACACACAGTAAGGACAAGACCCACATTCCCTAACTGGGCCTCCTGGGAGCATGATGAGTGTTAAGGGAGATGAAGAAGCTTGCCAGCCCCACGATCAAGACTTGGATGCCCATGAACATGTTCCATGATGGAACAGAGCCCCTGTCACCTTGAGTGCACAGCCTCGAGACCCAGGTGTGGTGCTTTCTCATATGTGAATAACCAACCCAAATGAAAGGGAAAGGGAGCGTTTGGTGAGGTGATGAGAAGGGAGCAGCTCTCAGTGTGCAGAGACTCAACCTTAGGAAGAGGGTGCAGTGTGTGTAGGCAGCTGAAGGAGAAAGCAAGGGAGATTCAGAGTGAGATTAAGATGGGTTCAAAAGCTGACAGTTCTAAGACACATTTTTAGGACAAAGAAATATCTAGACATGTATCTTGAGATGAGGGCAACACCAGCTTGTCCTTTTGTGAAGACTAACATGCAAAGCTTCACTGGAAACAGATGGAACAAGGTGGCGCACATAGGAAAAGGGAGGAGTGATGCTGCACATGGGCCCTGTCAATGCCCGCTGTCTTCTGCCTCAGTGGAAGCAGTTCCCTAAGATGGACTGACAGAAGTCCATTCTAACAATTTGTAACTTTGGAAAATGGAAATGTTTGGGCAACACGTGGAAGGGTGTTGTGTGGATTTTAAGTAACAAAGACAAGAATAAATACAGTTGGTGATTCCCCTTGATCAATTGAGTTATTGTCTATCATTCATTTTGGGTTACATGGGACAAGAAGGAGAATTACCACATGTGAATATCAGTCTTAATGATAAGGCCAAGCTTAACTAAGCACGACAAAAGCCTTTCCTTTCCTTTCCTTTCCTTTCCTTTCCTTTCCTTTCCTTTCCTTTCCTTTCCTTCCTTTCCTTTCCTTTCCTTTCCTTTCCTTTCCTTTCCTTTCCTTTCCTTTCCTTTCCTTTCCTTTCCTTTCCTTTCCTTTCCTTTCCTTCCCTTCCCTTCCCTTCCCTTCCCTTCCCCCTCCCTCCTTCCCTCCTTTCCTTCCCTTCCTTTCTTCCTTCCTCCTTCCTTCCCTTCTGTGTGTGTGTGTGCACGTGTTTGAATGCATGTTCAGTGAGTGTTGGTCATAGGACAACCTTGCACTTTGATCCTTACTTTCTACCTTACATGAAACAAGGTCTTTCTTTTGTTGCTTGCTGCTGTGCATATCCAGCTAGATGTCTGCAAACTCTGGTCTCTGCCTCCTATCTCAGCATTGGAGCTCTGAAATTACAGACATTCTCTACCATGCCTGGCTTTGTATCATGACTGGAGATTCAAACTCAGGTCCTATTGCTAATGTTTCACCACTGAGCCTCTCTCCAGCACATAATAGTTGTCTCTCTTGAACAGAGCTGATACATCTTCAGAGCCTGGTTCCAAGTGGACTTTGGGGCTCATCAGATGTGGGTCAAAATAATTTCTTAAAATGGAAAAAAAGTGAGTAATGGATGCTAAATAATGCAAAGGGATTCTGGCATGTCTTTGAGAAACTTCATTTAAAAATATCATGTGCATTCATGGAAAACTTTTGAAAAAAAAAAGAATAGCAAAATCATCTTAGTCAAGGCATAGCCATTGCTTTTAAGATTCTCATTCATTTCAGCCTTCTGGAGTGTGTGTGTGTGCATGTGTGTGTATAGCAAAATAATGGATTGCATGTACTTCTCTCATACATGGACCAAAAGGCATAAATTACATTTTTATTAGATGGAACCTATGAGTTGAAACCCAACAGAATACTTAAAGATCAGAGACAAAGTGAGAAAGGACGGGAAACATTTCACTTCAGCATCCGAATGCAGCTGATTGGAAGCCGAAGAGCCGCTCTTTATCTGGCCCGAGAATACTGCTGAAATTCCAGACTCATTCATGGTAAACAGAGGCAAATTTTTCCATTCACTTCTCCAAGGCTCCTCTCCTCACAGAAGTAGCTCCCCTTCTTGTCCCCTGCAGCATTCCTATTTAAGGGCGTAATGCCCACACTCCAGAGAGGGTGGATTAGAAGGCATTCATTGCCAAAATAATGCTGTAAAATGCTGCGCTGCTTTTAAACAGGGTGTCCTTTTTCTTAAGTTGTGTGAATCTATAAACATTATACTTGCTATAAACCTATTAAAAACTAAAACCCACTAATAAAGAGGCCAGAGAGTAATTATTTACAAGAACATCTTAAGGAGCTCCAGCTACTTTCTTTTTTCTAAGGAGATGAGGAGGAATTGCTGTCTTAAAGATGAGAAGATCCTGCCATCTTCCAGTCCAGTAAAAAGCTTGTATCCTGCCACAGAGAACTCACTGTGTTAATGACTAACATTTGTAATCTATAATCAAATCCTGTCTTTTGCCTTGGGTACAAACACCCAACTGTGACCTCAAATAGGAAAATATTACATAAGGGTCAGGGAGAAGTCTCAGCAGGTAAGGCCTTTGCTGTGCACACATAAGAACCTCAGCTTGAATCCAGACAAGCCAAGGAAAGAACCCCTCATGGTAGCATGTCCTGTACTTCCAGTGCTCCAGCGCTCTTCCAGGGAGATGGGAGTCAAGAGAGGGAAGAATACCCAGAAGCCAGAAGGCCAGTTTGTGGGCTGTTCACGGCAGCAAAAATGAAAAGACCATGTTCCAAAGGAGGTGGAAAGCGAGGGCTGATACATACCAGAGGTTTTTCTCTGACCTCTAAACATACACTTTGGTGTATGTGTGACACATACATACAGCACACAGAGACACCCAGACATAGACACACACAATGGAGAAAAAATTATATAAGTGGGGATTTTCATCATTATCACCATCTAAACATGTAAGGAACCCAACAGTCCTTTGGAATGTTCTCAGGCCAGGAAACAGCTTTGCGGCCTTGGCAGGTGTTACACTCAAAACAGAATGTGTGCTTTCTTTGTTTTTTTTTTTTTCATGAATAGCTTATTATTTTTATGTCTTTAAAGATAATAGAAGGCACCAATATTGCCAAAAGCTTTGTGTGTGTGTGTGTGTGCGCACGCGCGTGTGTGCGTAACCAATTTTCTAGTCTAGACTGGCCTCTAAGTCCCTGTGTAGCCAAGGAAGACCTTGGGTTTCTGATCCTCCTGTCCCCATTTCCTAGGTTCCGGGATTATAACCATGCCTAATTTATTAGCTACTGGGGAACCACTCAGGGTTTCATGCATGATAAGTAGGCATCCTACCAACTGAGCTCCAGTCCCAGCCCTAACCGGTTTGTATTTAAAAGTGGCCATAGTATTGTGCCCTTTTCTAGAGGAAGTACTGCCGCTGTGGCTAGGTGCTGGGCACAACCTCAGCCGCATGACTTGCAGGCTTGCAGAGAGCTATCGTTCCTGACGCCCAAAGCAGCAGGTTGAGCAACTTACCTACCTCTCTTCGTTTAACCCCTGCAGGCAATCCTATTCTCCTGGTAGGCACACTCATCGGCTGCCCATGCACCCAGGCAGCCACTGTAATCTCTGCATGGTCATAGATGTGCACACTCTGTGATGCCAGCCCACGGTAGGCTGTTCTGCTTAACACCTCGATGCACAAGTGATTTTACAAGTGAAAGAAGCCAGAGCAATGGAAGGTAGGAGGTCCTCATGAGAACAGCAGACGTTCGGAATGAAGACTTTCCCAGTGGCTCAGAGTTTGGCAAAGGTCACTAGTGCATTTTAGGCCAGCTAGGGGCTTAGTGCAACATCTTAGCATCTCTCTCAGAGCTCTGCAGACAGGAGCCTGTGGGAGTTTATGTGAGGCTGTGGCAAAGGTGTCTGAGAAGCCTGGGTTACCTTGAAACTTGGGGAATCAAAAGCTTTTAAAACACAGACTCTACTCCCAGAGAGATCTTCTAGTTCCCTCCCCCCCACTTTAAAAATGGAATAGCAAAATAGCAATTATTAGGATTCTAGGAAGCAGCAGAAGAGAGGCAAACCTCTTCAGAATTAACCAATAAGGGAAATCAAGTGCTTTGAAGTTTGCACGGTTAATAATAATAAGAATGATGATGCTAATTATAATCTCCCTTGGAGAGTGTTTTACACTCCGTGAAGCATCTTAAAGAACCCAAGTTCATTTAGTCATTACAAGAATATGATGAGACAGATGGCATTTCTATTCCTATTATTCAGAAAATGCAATTAAGAGACCACACATAGACACACGCACACATACACACCCCGTTTCCTTCTTCCCACCACAATTCCTGACTTCTGCTCAAGCACAGGCTTTAAAAACATGGAGGAAGGGGATGAGGAGTTGCTCAAGGGGCAAAAACTCTTGTGCAAAGATGAGGACCTATGTTCAAATCCCCAGAGCACATGTAAAAAGCGGGGTGTGCATGACTCTTACCGAGACATTATGGGGATCAGAGGACAGGCAGATTTAGGGAGCTCACTCGATAGGCAGCCTAGAGGGCCATCCTCTGTTTCACATTCTTCATGTATTATAACACCTGCTTATGAGCTTCTTCAGAAAAATGCACAAAGTTCCTTACTGGTGGGTCAGCAGTATAAGGGGTTTGTCTGCTCAGCTGTTAAATCAGTGTATGGTCCTGGGAGAATGGTGTAATACTTAAACCTTGCTCGAATTAGGAGTTATGGTTCTCAATTAGGCAAGTCATGCTTTTCTACACTAGGGGTCAGATGACCTGAGTTGGGTTAGCAGCTCTGCTAGCTACTCACTGTGTGGACCTCACTGCACTGCATTTACCGGAAGGTGTCTCACGGTCCTCTTGTTTGCAAGTTTGGAATGAGGAGCCCAGCATGTTATGAAACACAAGAGACTTCCATGTAGAGTAGTTCTTACTCGTGTGTGCGTGTGCGTGCGTGCGGGTGTGTGCGTGCGTGTGTGTGTGTGTGTGTGTGTAATTGTAGAGATCAGAAAACAACCTCAACTGTTGTCCCTCGGAAGACTTTCACCTAACTCACTGAGACCTGGGACTCACCAACTGAAGCTAGGCTGGATGGCCTGTAAGCTAAAGGGGTCCAGTTGTCTCTACCTCTTC
The DNA here is from genome assembly GCF_950005125.1 of Chionomys nivalis. Lineage (NCBI taxonomy): Eukaryota > Metazoa > Chordata > Mammalia > Rodentia > Cricetidae > Chionomys > Chionomys nivalis. The sequence goes on from NC_080098.1 coordinate 32,566,845, forward strand.
TTTGCTGGTATTAGCGTGATATCACATCCAGTTTTTTTTTTTTTATTTTAAATTTGTGTTCTGATGACTGAACTCTGGTCCTCATGCTTTCATGGTAAGCATTGCATCAATCGAGCCATCTCCCCATCCAGTTAACGATTATTCTTAGCATTACCACTTATTTCAGATCTAAAGAGGAAATAATAATGAACATTATGGAACTAGACAGGAGAAGTCTTTGGAATTGTGGAAGAGTAAGAGATATAAAAGAGTTAATGACTTTGGAGAGGACTTAGCAAGAACTACCTAGTATTAAGGGCAATGTGAGGACATCATAAAAAGAATATTTGATGGAGATGAGCTTGCATAAGTCCCAGCCAAAAAGAGAATTAAGGGAAAATATGTGTGTATGAAATAAGACAGAAAAAAGAATTAATGCAAGAGGCGAAAAAAGGATTTGAAGAATTACCCTTTATCTACCGTTTATCTGTGGCTATTGTCCTTAGCACCAACTAGAGGGATGGTATTGCATCTGGATCAAGCTGAACTGCGGGATTTGAAGATGCGCTTGCCCCTTCTCCATGCGCCAAGTGACTACAGATTGAGTCGGTCAAGATACTTCACAATCATTTGCTTCCCTTTGAAACTCAAATGCTAGATGAACGCTCTCAAAAACTAAAGGCAGCTCTAATCCAGATGTCGACAAACAAGCGTGGTGATAAGCAACAGGTGGGACTGCCTCCATGTATGCCGAGTGGGAACGAGACAGCTCAAAAGTCCGTACCTTAGAGGATTTCCCAGAAGGAAGTGTAAACCAGAAAATGCACAGCACAGACATTATTTTTTAAACACAGAGAAAGCAACTTCCAAATTATGGTCCCTTATCTGAGGTAATGGATGACATTTAAGGGTAATGACCGCTCGTCATGAGGAAGAAGTCAATTTCCACACATTGCAATGACATCTCGTTCCTCACATCTAAGCTTCATTCAGCATCTAGTTCATAACATGCTTCCTCTCTTCAGTGCTGCTGGCCTTGGAAATATCTCAAGAGGCTGTCGATTTTGTAATGGCACCTTCTGTGAATTTTCACAATAAAACCATAAAGCTGTCATCACTAAGGAAAAACGAACATTCCTGGAGAGATAGGACGCTGTTGCTCTCCTATTTCCTATTACCAGAATCTCTGCTGCTCTCTAAGGTGCTCTAAGGCCATAAATCCCCAGGGAACCAGAACGTGAAAGGTGAATCGGTCTGCTTGCCAATTCCTGCAAGTCCCAGGGAGACAAGATGATAGTCTGTCGACTGCTGTATCAACAGCTGCTTCCACAGAATTCCCTTGAAATTATACAAGTGCTACCCTGACAGCGTGGTTCCCAGGGTCTCCAATAGGTGGTCTCAAAGCGTAGGTGGGTGTCCTGCTTTTGGACTTTAATGAGGGCAGCTCTGTTTGGCTTGACAATGTGAACATCCTCTTAGCAAGCCTGCATCATGTGACTTCTTAAACCCTTTGACTCTCAGACTAGAGTTGAGTAGTGAAGGACTGATCTTCAAGAATTCAGTCTGTGCTTAAACTTCACAGTGAACCAAGCTTTTGTTATCTCCATCGAGAAAAGGAAATCAATTTGCAGAGATCTTGCTTAACAGCCATACTCTCTCCCAAGAAGGGAGAGCGTGCATGTGCACATCATTTGTGAGTGTGTGGATGTGCGCATGTGTGGAGGCTAGAAGATAATGCTGTATGTCTTCCTCGATTGCTTCTCCACCTTGTTTATTTTATTTAATTAATTTATTTATTTTGAGACTGCATCTCTTAGTGAAGCTAGAGGTCACCAGCTGGGTAGACTTACTGGCCAGCCAGCCCCTCGAATCCTCCTGCCTGGCCTTCTTAGTGCTGGGGTTTCCACAAAAGACGTATCTATTCTTAGGAAACGGAGTTGGAATGCAGAGAAAGAATTCATTCTTTATGTGTCTCCTGATGCTACCACTTCAAATTCTGTTTGCGCAAGAGATGGAAGTCATTTACTGTCCACCCAGCAGTGTCCTTCCCAGAAATTCACCACAGATGCTTTTCCCATCAATGCTAAAGCTGCTTGGCAGGAAAAATACATACAAGTGAAAAAAAAAATGGGGGCTTGGAGCTATGGTCCAGTTACTGCTCAGAAACAAGTGAATCAGCTTTTTGTTTTTATATCATGAAGGAAATAAGGATTAAATACCAGTCATACCAGGTATATTTCTATAACTGACAAGGCTGTCTTTGGAAATGCCAAGTGCTCAAATTGTACCAATACGCTTATCCTGGCTTCTTACTGTAAGCAAGTCCCAGAGAAGGGTGGAGATGTGTTTACAACATTGGCTGAACCCACTTCAGAGGTGTGAAAATATCACGGCGGTGGCAGGGACTCTGGTGTCATCAGGTGTGTGTGTTCTTTAGGGGATACCAAATGCTGTAAGCCTTGTTGTCCTTAGACCCAAAGTGGGACCCATGGGTGCATGATCTGAAGACTTCTGTGATTATTTAGTATATTTTATTTTGCAACATGTCTGACTTAAAACAAGAACCCAATGAATATTAGTTGCTATTTTTACTATTTTACTGTTAGGCTAACTAGCATTTTGAACATCCCTGCGTTTCTCTCCTTCATTAGTCTACCAGCTTAGAGTTTATAAAACCTTTCCTTTATTTTTTTTAGACTTAGTTTTTTATTTTTTAAAAAAGAAAACAATCTTTCTTTTTTCATCTTACGTACGAATCCCAGTTCCTTCCCCTCCCTCCACATACCTCCCCAACACCACCCACCATCCACTCCTCAGAGAGAATAAAGCACACTGCTTTGGGGAGGGTCCAAAGCCCTCCCTACTATATCTAGGCTGAGCAAGGTATTTATCCAAAGAGAATGGCTTCCAAAAAGCCAGTATAAGCAGTAGAGATAAATCCTGGTGTCACTATCAGTGGCCCCACAGTCTGTCCCAGTCATACAATGGTCACCCACATACAGAGGGTCTACTTTGGTTCTATACTGGTTTCTTTCCTATCCGGCTGAAGTGATACTCCATTAGCTCAGTGAGTGTCCCCATCATGGTCTTGACCACTTTGCTCATATTCTCACTCCTCCCACTCTTCAACTGGACTTTGGGAGCCCAACCCAGTGCTCCACTGTGGGTCTCTGACTCTGTTTCCAACAGTTGTTGGATGAAGGTTTTATGGTGGTGACATTTAAGATATTAATCAGTCTGACTACAGGGCAAGGCCAGTTTGGCCACCTCTCTTCTACTACTTAGGGTCTCAGCTGGGGTCATCCTTGTGGATTACTGGGAATTTCTCTAGTGTCAGGTTTCTTATTAGCCTCATAATGGCTCCCTCAATCAAAATATCTCTTTCCTTGCTCTCATCTCTGTCCTTCCTCCATCTCGACTAACCCATTCCCTCAAATTCTCCTCCTCCTTCCCTTCTTCCTTCCTCTTCCCCTTTATACCCTCACTTCTCCTTCCACCCCCAGGCTCCCAGTTTTGTCAGGTGATCTTGTCTATTTCCACTTTCCAGGTGGATCTACGTATGTTTTTCTTAGGGTTCACCTTGTTTCTTAGCTTCTCTAGGATCATGAACAATAGACTTGTTTTCCTTTGCTTTACAACTAGTATCCACTTATGAGTGAGTACATACTATGTTCATGTTTCTGGGTCTGGGTTACCTTACTCAGGATGAAACCTTCCCTTTAAAACACCCCTAAAAGCAGATGGTATCTCTTAAAGAACATATATGAATTCCTTGAAGGCCAACTGAAAGCAAGAAAAAAATTTCTGTACATTTTTCTGTTATTTTAATTGGGTTTTATATTGCTATATTTTAATATATTTGCTAGAATCCTTGCCAAATAGTTGACCTCCATGCATATTTGACAATACAGGAAGATAACTTATGATTATTTTGTGATTCTAGGTCTCCACAGTCAACTCACAGGGACAGGCAAACTCCACCAGATCCTGCCACTCTAACTGCTGTCCATGAATCAGTGTTTCAGTTTGCCTTGAAGTTAGTGAAGAATATACACTATGCCTGATCTCATTATACAAGCATGGAGTCAGACTTACCCCAAATGATTCCTATGCAAGTTGAGAATCAAAGTAGACTGCTAGGGACCAACTAGTGCTCATTTTCTCTGACTAATATGGTGGGAAATCAATAGAGATTGAGCATATCACAGGATCCTGGCACTGTGGCAGCTAAGGTGAGAACTGTATTGAAGAGGGCATCTTCCCTTCTCCTCAGGGTTAGGAACAACCCTAGTTTCTAGTTAGGAACAAGAAAGTAACAGTGACCTGGCTCTGTGGAAACCTGTTACCACTTCATTACACACTCAATTGTTATCGTGACCATGCAATATTATAAAGGAGAAGGCTGAGAACAATGGCCATACTCATATTTTATTTACTTAATTGTGTGTATGTGTGCACACTCATGCACACATGTGGACATGAATAGGAATGCATATATGTAAGTCTTCATGCATGCATATCTATCTATGTGTGCATGTGTGTGGAGGCCAGAGGACAAGCTTAGGTGTCATTTTTCAGGAACTGTTAACTTTTCTTTTTGAGGCAAGGCCTCTTTTTCTTACTGGCCTCTAGCTCAAGCAGGCTAGGCTAGCAAGCACCAGAGATCCTATCATTTCTGTTGCCCCAGTGCTGAGACTTTAAAAACTCAGTTCCTTATCATACAAGGTGGATATTTCCTAACTGCATCCATCCCCTAGCATCACCGCAGCCATCCCCCAGCGTCACTACAGCTATCTTCCCAGCATCACCTCAGCCATCTTCCCAGCATCACCGCAGCCATCCCCCAGCACCACCACAGCTATTTCCTCAGCATCACTGCAGTCATCTCCCCAGCATCACTGCAGCCATCCCTCAGCATCACTGCAGTCATCTCCCCAGCATCACTGCAGTTATCCCTCAGCATCACTGCAGTCATCTCCCCAGCATCACTGAAGTTATCCCTCAGCATCACTGCAGCCATCCCCCAGTATCACTACAGCCATCCCTCAGTGTCACTGCAGTCATCTCCCTAGCATCACTACAGCCATCTCCCCAGCATCACTACAGCCATCTCCCCAGCATCACCACAGCCATCTCCCCAGCATCACTGCAGTCATCCTTCAGCATCACTACAGCCATCCCCCAGTATCACCACAGCCATCCCTCAGCATCACTGCAGTCATCTCCCCAGCATCACCACAGCCATCCCCCAGCATCACCACAGCCATCTCCCCAATCCAATCTTCTTTCTCACATTGCCAGCTCAGTTGACAAATTCTTCAGACTTCTAGCAATCCTCCATTACTCTAAGTATTACTAATATAGAAGGGAAAACAATTGAAAAATAAAACAGAAAAGTCTACCTGGTGTGAAGAAGAAATTAAAATTATACCATAGCAAAACTGATTTGAAAAGCAGTTTTCCTAAGTCCCAGGGCTCATGATAGGTTAAGTCTGTGAGCTATAGACACCTGTTTACCTTTGAGGCTTCCCACACACTCTCATTTGGCTCTGTGACTCCTAACTCATAAGTTTCCTGAGAGTTGTAAGGGAGGGAAGACTTTACAGTATTTACAGAACTCCTTTCTCTCCAGAGGTCAGGGTTGTGTGAAGCTGTTAAAGTTTGATGCTGTACAGGATGACATCTTCACACGAAGACAGACCAGTCTGCACTGTCACAGAAAAAAACTGACAAGGCAGAAGAAGCAGAAAGTCGGTCAAGGTACAATCTCTTTGCCTGATGTCACTGCAGCTATGTTGTCCAGAGTGACAACAGAGGCAAGTGATGTGGGAGTCCCCTCTGTGTGGTGTGATTAATGAATAAAGAAACTGCCTTGGCCTGTTGATAGGATACAACTTAGGTAGGCGGGGGAAGGTGAATGCTGGGAGGAAGAAGGCAAAGTCAGGGGAAGCCATGGAGCCACTGCTGCCAGAGATAGACGTGCTGGAACTTTGTTGGTAGGCTACGACCTTGTGGTGATATACCGATTAAAAGAAATGGGTTAAATTAAGATGTAAGAGTTAGTCAAAAAGAAGCTAGAGCTAATGGGCCAAGTCATGATTTAATTAATACAGTTTCTGTGTGATTGTTTCAGTTCTGGGTGGCCGGAATGAACAAGCGGTTCCTTGCAACAGGTAAGGACGCCTTGAGGTGGAGGAGTGTAAGAACAGAAGGAGTGGCAGAGAAAAATGTAGAGTTCAATAAAAATAAAAAAAAAAATACAGAAGGAATGGATTCCCCGAGAGGTGGCCAAGTGGTGGCGTGAGGAGGTGCCTGATCTCTTGGGAGATAGAGGAATGAAAACTCTATCCTGTTTGTTATAAGTGAGGTCTCTATTTCTTCCTTTTCCTTCTCCTCCTCCTCTTCCTCTTGTTCATCCTCCTTTCTTTGCTTTTGGTGACTCATTGAGTTTCATTCAAATTCCTCACAGCTGCATGAGTGAGGGGTTACTCAAAAGAGTCTACACTACTGAAGAAAATATCTCTCCCTCTCCTAAAAGCCATAAACTTCCCATAGAGCCTCAGATGAGTTGGGGCCTTGTGAGTCCCTTCCCTAGGAACCATTAAGTGCCTATGAATGAATCCACAAGAATGGGAAAGGTCTCATAAATTTTCTATCTCCATATAGAATGTTGGTCACAGCTAAAGAGAACCCAAGTGTGCAATTGCCATGCCATGCCCTGGAGGCATCATTTCACATCAGTCCCCCTTCCTCTGACTCTTTTATAGCTGTTTATGTTCCCCAAGACTTGGAAAGGATGATACATATGTTCCATTTATGGAGGAGCATCCATCGGTCACTCATTCTCAGTCTTGTAGATCTCTCACTTCTTTATGGCACCAACGTGCCTCAGTCTTGTCCCTGGCTCATACTCATATCACACTGTTTGCTCCAGCTTCCCCTTCCACAATCAATCCCACTGCACCAGGACTTGGAACTGTACTCACAGTACTTTGGAACTACCATTGACCTCTTAAGTTCCAGGACAAATGGCCTTCGGGAAGGTCTTCTATGCTTTGCCTCTGTCTTTGAGATGGCTTGTCACTCAGCACTCTTCTTCCTTTGACATTTCACCATTCTGCCTTTTAACACACCAGGTCTTCTCTTCTGTGCTTCCTTCAATGACTTGACCCCTCAACATCTCTTTGAAATATGTCTGCTTTCTAAGGTTCCGTCTTTCTTTACACTAGCTCCATTCTGTAACAGTTTCTAACAGGCTTCAATGAAACTGCTGCCAGATGTGCTTCTCAACACGTGAACCAGGAGGTGGAGAAATAGTTCAGTGACCAAAAATGCTTGCTACTCTTCCAGAAGACTCAAGTTTGGATCTCATACATTCACCTATAACCCTAATTCCAGGGGAAACTACCACCTTCTTTTGGCCTTCTTGGGTAATCTCACGCACATGCACATACACATAAATCAAATAGTAACAAAACTTTTAGGGGCTGAGTATTCAGCTCAGTTGCAGAGAACTTCCTTAGCATGTGTGAGGCCCTGGACCCCATCCCCAGAAACACATATACATGTGCATACTTTTCCTGACCATCTGGTATTTCTATAGGGTGGACAGACTTCCCATTTAACCATGTCATTTTGTGTAGAGTGCTAGTTTTATCCTCAGTACTTTCTAAGCTTAGAGCAAGTCCTTCCTCATGTAATGAGTAAAATGGGGTTGGCCAAGTATTCATTGCCCTTTGGTACTTCATAGAGCCACAATCTGCCCCAAGGCTGTGTAGCAGGGAACTGTTTGATGCAGTGCTGAGGGACAGTCCCACTTCATACTACTCATTCCTCTAATCATATGTGTGCCAGTCATGTTTCTATGTGCTAGGAACACAGAAAAAAAGGGGAAGCGATGGCTTTGTAGAGGGGGGCTTTCATTTTTGATCTTTCTGATAGGCAGATACTGAACACAGTTGCAGAAGACTCAAAGTACCCTATGAAGACAAGCACAGAAAGAGCCTTCTCTCTCCTCCACTATGCATGGGCATGTGACTGTTGGGTAGCTGTTTTCTAAGAAATGGGACATTCCCTCCATGAAGAGAGGAAGGAGGAGGCAAACTTGTAAGACTCAGGAAGTTCACCAACCTTACAAAGCTCAGAACTTCCAAGATTCCCAAGATCCCTCTCTTGGGTTTGATAAGCAGAGAAAGAGCTCAGAAAAGAGTCCCATGGCTGAGCTGCCTTGCAAGCTCTGCAGGGACCTCCAGGGATACAGTTTTGTGAGTTGTCATGCATGCTGGGGTGGGATTTTTTGATGAAGTAACTGCAGTAAATTCATTCATTGATTCACCAAGCCCTACTTGGGTTGGGTCATTTCTTTAGTCTGTCATCAGTGCTCTAGCTGGGGTGAAAAGGCATGTGTTCATGTCTCCCCAAGAAAAGTTGCACAGTAGATACACAGTGAACAAGTCAGCATGGGCAAAGCAGGAAGCCAGGGGATGATTATAGGTACTGAGGGTGGACAAGCAGAAGGGAACAGTCAGAGAGGGCACCAGGCCCCTGCAAGGGCTGGAAATCTCACATGGGAAGAAAACAGGAAAGCCGTTACAGCGTTTTGATCAGGAGTGCCTGAGTGGCATGTGGTGACATGTGTTTCACAAGAATCACTGCCGTTGTCCTGGTGAGATCAGGGTGGAGGGACCACACCAGACGACCATGCCATCATGGACTCTGGCATGTCTTTCTAACAATGGAAGACTCAAACGATGAGCTGAAGCAATCCTTCACCCTCAGGTTGCTTCTCTCAGGTGTCTTGTCACAATATAAAGTGACAAATGCAGCCTGAACTGGAAAAGACCCAGTAGTGTCAACAAACAGAAAGAGGAGTATGTGAGGTTAGGAATAAGACTTCCCAAGTCTGAGATGTGCACTAAGGAGACAGCTGAGGAGCTGGATGAATAACTTGTTGCATTCTTAGGACCTGAGAACACAGCTTCCCAGTGGCCCACAAGGACAAAAAGGAAGACCCTCTTTTGTGTGGAAAGTCCTTTTGTATATGTGTTGCTTTTATTGGTTAATAAAGAAACTGCTTTGGCCTGTTGATTAGTGGAATATAGCCAAGCTGGAAGATATATAGAAAGAGAGTTAGGCAGAGTCAGGAAGACTCCATGTAGCTGCCAAAGGAGATGCCCTGGAACCTTACCAATAAACAATGAACCTTGTGGTAAAATATAAAATAATAGAAATTAATTTAAGATGTAAGAGCTAGCTAGAAATAAACTTAAGTTATTGGTAACAGTGTTGCTAAATTTCCTGCTTCATGCAAAAGTCTGCTGGATACTATGGGCCTGTAGGCTGAAGATGGAGGCTTCAATGTTACAAAAGAACTTTGAGTGACTGACCAGGCAGCGAGATGTCTCTGTCAATTCTAGAGTTTTGGAAGTTGATTACAATGCACTTCCTGTTTACTTAGGTAATATTATATCCTTCTGGAGTCGTTGAAGAGTTAAAGAAAGATAGTTATAGTTTTCCTCAGTTATGATAAAGGATAGATTAGATATAAAACTCTACTCACGAAGATAGGATAGATGTTAGAGTAGTTTCCTTAACTTGTCAAATGTAAGTAAACTAAATATTGTAACTGCAATTCTTGCCTGATACCTGTTTTTTATATGTAATTTTTCTATGTTAAATTTAAAACCTTCCTTTTTATTTGGACAGAAAAGAGGAAATGGTATGGGAAGTCCTTCTGTATAAGTGTTGCTTTTACTGGTTAATGAATAAAGCTACTTTGCCCTACTTAAGGGCAGAGTAGAGCAAGGTAGGAATTCCAAACAGAGATAGAGAAGAGAAGGTGGAGCCACAGAGACACCATATATCTGTTGAAGTAGAAAGATGCAAGCTGCTAGCCAGAACCTTACTGGTAAACTATGAGCCTCATGGTAAAATACAAAATAATAGGAATAGGTTAATTTAAGATGTAAGAGTTAGTTAGAAATATGCATGAGCTACTTGGCACAGCAGTGTTGTAATGATTATAGTTTCTATGTGATTATATTGGGTCTGAGAAGCCAGAAATGAATAAGCATGCCTCCGCCTACACCCCCCAAATTGTTGCCATGTTCCTGCTTGCTGTGTGCTAGAAAACAGCTTTCTATCACAGGAAATGAATTCTGTTCTTCAGTTAAACTATTCCTTTGAAGAAACCCAGTCATCGGTTTTAAGTCAGCATTCTATAGCAATAGAGGTGATTGGCTTTATTCTTGGAGATGTTTTCAGTGCAGTGAGGGGTGGGAGGAAGAGGGCAGGGAGAAGAAGTGAAGAGTTTATATAGTTGATTGGTTCATCTCATTTTACTTACACATAGTGCTGGGCAAAGTGTCCCAAGGGTGATCTGGTGGATACTGGGTGCAGGCCTTCCTACAACAACAAGAGGATGCCTCTAAGAAGAGAGTGGACCAAGGGTTTGGACCAAAGGCATCTACCGAAGCACATATACAAGAACAGGGGTGCAGCTCCCTGCATGGAGATGAACATGGAACTCACAAATGTATTACAGCTTGCATTCACTATCTATGGATGACATCAGACATGCTATGCTGTGACTACCATCACGACCTATTGTGGGTCATGGTCATTTTCATGGGATTTCTACCCTTTACTAAGTGTGGTCTTCTCTCTTCTGTGATAAATAATTAAGCACCTGTTTCTTACATCCTCCTTTTGCCTCCACTTTGTTTTATTAATTACCCTTAGTCTCTGTCTTCAGTTCTCATGGAAACGATGGGGTCCAGAGGAGAGGAGAAACATTTAAACCCCAGCTCTCCGAGGAAGGGGCAATCACATTGCTGCTGCACAAGGATGAACTTGAGTCATTTAACACTAATGTGCTCAAAGCAGAGACAGCAGGAAGGGCCCAGAGTGACCCATGGCAGCAATGGAATTCCCAGCCTCTCGAGTTTCTTTGATGAATTTGGAAGTGTGCTTAGCCAAAGGACATCAAGAAATGTGTTTCCTGTGCCAGACCATCAAAGTCACCAAACACAATTAATGCAAAAATATCATAAAAAATGCACCTTTATTTTATCCTTGAAGAGGCCACATTATTTATATCCAGCTTAGACTAAGGTGAATTGATCAGACCTTATTGCTGAGTGTGGTAAGTGCCAAAGGAGTAAAAAAGTACTTGCAAAACACAACGCCCATGAACCTTAAAAGAGAATTTCTTGTCTATACAAACACAAGGTGGTCAACTTTCAATGAAAATTAATCTGTTCAGCATTATATAATTTTTCAATTGGTAGTAAGCCCACTAAGAAGTGTAATGTTATTGTAGGCAATTAAAGTCTACAATATAATTATAGGAGGAGGTAATATAATGGAGATATTAAGAGAAGTCTTTATTCTGTGCATCCATCTTTATTCTGAAACTGAGACTTGCTACTGTCTATCTCCAGCATGTATTCGCACAGTCCACAAGGGCTGAAAACATACCCAAGTCACATTCTGAGAAGGAATCTGCTCTACGGAGATTAGTTAGACAGCATCCCCAGAGTTAGTGAAGTGAATCACAGCACCGGGGCTGCAGGAACAGAGAGCAGTTGCACCAGTCAGTGTAAATGCAAATCATGAAACCAGTTTCGAGATACAGTCATCAAAGGCACAAAGCAATAGTAGTGTGTGTCTGGACTGTCCTTCGAGAACCCATCGTGTTAAAGGCTCAGTCCTCACCTTGGGTTATGGGAGTCTAGAGGTAACATCACCAGGAATTTGCCTTTGAAGGTGATGCAGCCTCTCCTCTCTCTGTTTAGCTTCTTGGCTTCTTACAGAGACAGCCTTTGTTGTGATCAGACAAATGCTCAAAGCAACAGGGTCATACGACCAGGGATTGCAGCTCCTGAAACCCTGAATCAATTAATCCTCTCTTTCCTTTGTTCATCCCGGGTATTTTGCCATAGTGACACATAGTTGACTTATATACTTGGATTTTCTTGGCAAATCTGAAAACAGGTTTTTTTAAGGATCATCAATAAAATGCCATTTAAACATTTACTTTAAAATAAAACTACAAGTGCAATTGTCAATGAGAGTGTCAATTATTCGGCACTAATTAGGTTTCAAACCAATCCACTTTTAAAATGCCTCTAAATAAATTAGTCAAAAGGTCATAAATTTATATTACAGAAATGAATATTTTCTAAACTTCAAAAAAAAAAAATAAAGAACTGGTCACGGGGTCAGGTATATTGGGGTATGCCTTTAATCCCAGTACCTGGGAAGCAGAGGCAAATAGATTTATATGAGTTTGAGACTAGTGTGGTCTACACAGTAAGTTCTAGGTCATTCAGGCCTACATAGTGAGACTCTGTCTTAAAAAAAAGTGACTGTGACAGAGAATGTACTAGTTGTTTTTCATATAAAGAAGCACAATAATAATTATAAATCATACAATTAAAATTAACAAAATTTTTATAGTAATCATAAATATAACAATTATATTTAATTTTGGTATTATTATAAATATTGTAAATATTTGTAACCTTCATAGTTCACATGTATCAGGTATGGACTAATGGCCTATTCTCATGTATGACATTGGCACTTGGGGAAGCTTCCAATATTATGTATTTCTAGAGACAGATAGTCTTGCTGTAGTTTGTATCTGATTGGTGCGTGCTCACCAAGGGCTCACATGCTGGAAGCTTGGAATCACTTTTATGATGTGGCAGACAATGGGATGGACAGGATTTAAAGCCAGGTAATTCTGTCATTGGCGATGCTGTCCTAAGAAGAGGTCCATGCTGGTCTTGAGGGAAGCACCAGCCCCCGTGAGAGTGAATTATTATATAAAGCTCAGCTTCTGTTCTTCTGCATTTGTTGTTCATTTATGTTCTCCTCTGTTCCTCCCTTCCCTTTATTCTATCTATCATGATGTGATGTGGAACAGTGGAGGAAGGGGAGCCATTACCAGACTCAGGGCCAAAAAGTTTGGACTTTAATTGTTAAGACTGTGAGCTAAGGAAAACATTTTTTCTTCTTAACTTATCCAGTCTCAGGAGAAGCAACAGAAAGAACACTAATCCAAGTGTCTACCTTGTCCATGATTGCTGCCCCAGTACAATGGTGGGCACACACAAGACACTCAATACCTAGAACAAATGTCAGTCTGCTCTCCCCATCATACTGGCAGGGAAAGTCCAAGGAGAAAGGACACAGGACGTGGATGTTTTCCCTATTAGCTTTGCTTTTCTATGGGACTTAGAGAACTGAGGCTGGGTGACACCAGAGCTGTGGGCAGTGGTACCTGTGGGGCTCTGTAGGGACAGGAAGGAGAGAGAGAGGGAGAGAGAGAGACTCTTTTGCATTCTGACCTCCCCTTTTAAACTCGTGTTTGAAGAGCCCACATGCCAGCATTTACAGATGCATGTGCGCGTTATTAAACATGTTCTTGTAGCTGCTTGCAGCTGCTGATGTTATGGATTGACCATGTTCTCTCTCACACAACTCAGAACTCCTGTTTCCTTCTCATCTTAGTGTGTAGTGAATGAATCCTGCCCCTCCTCTCCCATCGCTCTTGCCTTTTAGCCTCTCGTTCTTCCTCCCTGTATCCCTCTCTGTCTCTCTCCCTCATCCATCTAGTTGAAGTTGGTCATGTGTGTACATGTATGTACTCAGATGATACTGTGAAAATAAAAGGACAACTTGTAAGGAGTTGGTTCTTTCCTTCAACCATGTGAGTTCCGGGGCTTAAGCTCAAAACTCAGGTCTTCAGGCTTAGCCACAAGCGCTTTTACCACTGAGCTATCCTGCCTGCACACTTCTGCTTTCCACCCCTCTTTCTTCCCTTATTCCTTTTCTATCCCTCTCTCCCTTCTGTGTTTCTTTTTAATCTGCCCATCCCTTCCTCCTCTTTGTCCTTGCTTTCTTCTCTTCCCCTCCCTCCTGCCCTTCTTTTTGTCTTTCCTTCCCCCTTTCCTCCTCCCGGGGTTTATGATCTGGCAGAAACTGGACTGTATACTGTCCCAATTTATGTTCTCCCAAGGTGAAGTTAGTCTCAGGACAATAGGAAAAATGGCTCGTTGTACCTCATGGGTCAGAAAAGAAAATTGATGAACAAACCAAAATTGCTCACTGTAGCATTTCTACAGTCACTGAAGATGCAGAGACACCCAGATCCATGCCTGTTTCCCCTTTCCCTGCTCAGCAGATCTGCTAATGATATTACCGTGCTTGCCCTATGCTCCCCTTTAGAGAAATTGCTATTGATCTTGACAAGCTGTGGACATGCTGTTCTTTTCCTTAGGTGAAGATTCTTGCAGATGATTTCTGATATATTTTGTTATAGTTTATTAATAAAAAGACAATCTAGAACAAAATTTCTACCTTTTAACTACTGTGTAATTCACTGAATGTTTTCTTTGGAATAGTTCTCACGAATTTGAACTTGCTCGCCCTACAAGGACAGGTGGATGGGTTGTTATGCTGACATCAACTCTGATGACAATAATGTCTTGTGGTCTTTGCTGTACTGTGTTTGTGCTCTAGTGGGTGAATGGGCTTAGAATCTGTGCAGAAGATTAGGGAAATTATCTTCTATTCTCAGGTCTGTGAATGGCCTTTTGGTTGTTTGTTCTGAGGTTTTCAAATCTGTTAGGAAGATCAAGGACACCATCCCATACCCCTAGTAGTGAGAATAAATCCAGGGCCTCATCCATACAAGGCAAGGGCTCTGTTACCTAGTATATCCTTAGTCCTAGGATGCAAACATAAATAACCCTCAAAACAGTAGTAAGGAGTCTGAAAAATGAAATTAACTATACATTTAACCCATGTGACTGGGAAACGGGTGCTCCTAGAATATTGGTAATGGTACATGTTTCACACTATTTACGTGCGGTGTAAGACAAGTTTATGCTCGGATTAATTTTTCTTTCCTTCTGAGACAACGTTTTGGAGCCTTTGTTGTCACTAAACATGGTCTAAGCTCTTTCCAGTTGGACACGGGCAGAAGGAATGTGTACAGCTCTGAGATGCAGCCACAGCACTCCCTTGTAGTCAGTCTGTCTTACATGCTTTCTTCTCCTCTAAGACTGCAGTTAAGACCCCTTCAGATGAACTCGAAAGTTTGACCAAGGATAAACTGTCACTCGGCACACCGCTCTGAGAAGAGCTGCCTGACCAGGATGACTCAAAGTAGACTCTTATATAACGAAAACATCTTAATCCACTGATTTTTTTGGGTTTACTAAATATCAGTTTTATCAGCAAGACTCATTAGACTTGATGAACATTTGGTACTCTCCCAGTGAGTTAGAGTACCATTGAAGGCACAGTGCAGAGAATGAAGTTCTCTTTGTTTAATGGTCATGTATGGCCGAACCCTTGCCTCAGGATTATCGTTTGAAACGTGAATTAGCTCAATAAGACTTTGAAAGCAGACTTGAGATAAGATCTGAGTGAAAACTGCTAGCCACATGAAATGTATGTGGAGCTAAAACATGAACTGTAGGGCTGGGGGATAGCTCAGCCAATAAAGTGCTGCTTTCCCACCCCTAGGACCCGTGTGTGATCCCACAGAAGGCAAGTTAGAAAAGAAAGAGCTGGGCGGGGTGGTTCACTGGGGAAGTGGAGACAGATGACCTCTGGGGTTCACTGGCCAGACAGCTTAGCTTAGCTGGTGAGTTCCAGCCCAGAGAGAAACACCGTCTCGGAAAACAAGATGAATGGGATCTAAGGAATGACAGCTGAGGTTTTCCTCTGGCCTCTTCGTGAATGTACAGGAACACTCTCACATGTGTGGACCTGCACAGTTGTGGTCACAGGTACATGTGTATACACATACACACACACACACATATATACATATGTATATATATGCACATACATACACTCACACATATAAAAATCCTACGAAATGCAAAAATAAAAGTTTCATTGCTAAAGTTTGCTTGATTTCTAATTTTCCTATTTGTCCCAGATGAGATTCAGGGTAAAAAAAAAAAAACCCACTGTGATCTGATTTAAGAATTATATAAAAAGGCCGGGCGGTGGTGGCGCACGCTTTTAATCCCAGCACTTGGGAGACAGAGGCAGGCGGATCTCTGTGAGTTCGAGACCAGCCTGGTCTACAATAGCTAGTTCCAGGACAGGCTCCAAAAAACCACAGAGAAACCCTGTCTCGAAAAAAAAAAAAGAATTATATAAAAGAAGTGATTCTTCATATCAATAGTGTATTCATCTATATCTATATTATATATTTATAGATAATATGTTATCTATATTACATATTATCTCATTCAGTCTCCATTTATGCACTAGGTTATGGAGGATTAGCTTTACGTGTGAGAAAACTGTGATAGATGTGTTAAGACGTAACTTCAGATCAGACCACTCGTGAAGCGCTGGAGAACGAAGTGTTCTGGCCTGGCTATCAGGTTCATCACGAGTCCTTTGTGGCAGCCATTCCTACTTCATTTGAGCATGGGCCCCGTGGACAACACTGAAGCCATTCGTGCCCTTGCCCCACCTTAAATGTCCTAAGGCCCTTGTTAACGGCTGTGCCTCCTGGCATCTCTGTCTTCTTATTTTGGCTTTTTCAAGAATCTAGATTATTGACTTTTTCTTGCCACTAGAAACTCTTTTCCTGACTCCCGAGATATGATACTTTTCTAATTTCTTTACCCTTTGCCAGCTTCCTCCAGTCTTCCACACAACCTCTGATTTGTACCGATTGCCAAGCCTCAATCTGCAGTCCACAGAGCCCTTGTGCCGTATGGGATAGCTTTATCCAAACTGCCCGAATCCGCAACACCACTAGCCACCCCAAGGAAGAATTCTCTCTGAAAATTAGATGTTTTCAGAATTCTAGACGGGGCTCTTTAGCTTGGTAGAAACCATGATTTTATGACTAGCATTTCAGATCCAGAAATCCAAAAACCAAACCCATTCTATTTCTCTCCTTTCTAGTCTGTCTTCCCGAATTCTTAGTTACCACTATTTACCTGTGTTTTATAATAGTTTCTCTTTTTTTGTGGCTATGATAAAATGCCTGACAGAAATGACTTAAGAGATGATGGGTTTGTGTTGGCTCATGTAATAGAGTCCATAGAGATGGGCAGAACATGGCAGGACAGCTTGGTCTGGACTGGTGGGAGCTTCTGACTGTGGTATCTCAAATCTTGGTTGGTCCAGGGAACAAAGAGGTATAGAAGGAACCAGAGACGGATATCAAGGTTGCCTGCTACTAACCTGTGTCTGCTAGTTAGAGCCTCCACCTTAAAAGTTCCAAAAAATTTCCAAAATAGTAGCACTAACTAAAGACTAAATGTTGGACACATGAGCCTGCAGGGGGACATTTTTAGATTCAAACTGTTGGCTGTATGAAAGCCACACCTACAGGTCGATCATCACTTTGATTCCCCTGCCATGCTTTTCTATTACTCCCACCCACTAGTTAGTCATCTGGACTCCTGTGTATCCTCTGCAGTCACTTCTACAGGAAAGCCAGAGTGGATTTTAAAAAGTAGAAACCCCAGTACTGAATTCGTTTGCATAACGCTCTCCAATGGCTGCCTTCAGCCTCCCCGGTTTAGTGACAAGACTTTTCCCTGCCTGGCGTTTTTCCCTAAACTTCTCTCCAGCCTTCTGCTCTCTGGGTTCTTTTCCTGCCGTCCAATGTGTGCCCAATTTCCTAAAGCTGCCATGAAGTGCTCTTCCCCTGGCGTCACATGTTACACTCTATCTGTACCACAGAGCGAGGGGCCTGCCTGCCTGGGACCTTCATTGGCCTGTGTCAGAGATTTTCTGTGAAGATCCCCTGGCCACAGGTCCATTTAAACAACTGTCCCCAGGTACTTTCTTCCCTGTTTGAGATACCGTGACAAGACTCAACTCAGATGAACTCAGTTTCAAGGACAAACATTGAAATGTGTAAGTCAGAACACCCAAAACCATTTGTGTGGCCCCTGTGTAAATTGTTAACCTTGCCAGGGTCTTAGTTTCCTTACCTAGAGGGTGGAGTGCTAACAGATTCATCTCATCAGATTGCTCTGGGGGTTAATGAGGACACACATGTAATGTGCTAGAATGATACTGGGGGTGGGCAGTGCTATGACTCAGTAGGAGACGCTGTGCAAGTCTAAAGACCTGAGTTTGACTCCAGAAACAGCAAAGGAAGGAGACAACTCACTCCTGACAGTGAACTCTGACTGCTGCCCCACCCCAATGGAAAATGAATAAAGTTAGAGCAGTTACTGACGAATAGTGTTCTGTGACAGCGACCATGAGGATTTGCACTCGTCTCTCCTGAGTTTTGTACCAGGGAGAGAAGAGAGTAAGAACAGATATTATACGCAGGTAAGGAGGGAGTGCTTTTATGACTGGTTTTAAAAATAAATAAAATCAAAGCCGGCGGTGGTGGCGCACGCCTTTAATCCCAACACTTGGGAGGTAGAGGCAGTGGATCTCTGTGAGTTCAAGGCCAGCCTGGTCTAAAATAACTAGTTCCAGGACAGGCTCCAAAGCGACAGAGAAATCCTGCCTTGAAAGAAATCAATCAATCAATCAGAATTTTTTCTTGACTAAAATAATATCCTTTCCTCCTGAAATTAAATGGTTGTCAAAAGAACCATAGGCTTTTGCTATTGCAGAGGAAGTAGAACCAAGTGCCTGAAAAGGGGCTGGTTAACTTCCAGGTAGAGCCTGATGCAATAGGCAACACGGGATGATACGGTTAAGGTGTTATAATGGCCAGTGCTGTGGAAGAAACAAGACTTGGGCCAGTAGGACCACACACACACACACACACACACACACACACACACACACCATGATTTTCTGTTCATATATACAAAGAAAAGACCTCGGCTCTTTTCCTAAGGGAGAATCCCAAGCCTCAAGCAGGAAGGTTTCTAAACCAAACCATTCCATGAAGATGAGAAGAAAAGCCAGAGCCTATTGCTGGTGGCTGTTTGAACACTCACTTCAGTCAGCACCCCCCTTTTAAGTCAGAGAACTACCTCTTGTCAATCACAGATATTTCTAGCCTTAGAAGAGTTATCCGAGAAAAAAAAATATATATATAAACTGAGAAGCATGCAAAGCATCCATGAGGGAACGAGAAGCTAAATAAAGGCAGCAAGAAACCAGACAGAGTTAACAAAAAACTGGACAGAGTTAACAAAAAGTAGACATACAAGGCAGGAAGGATGGAAGGGAGGAATGAAGAAAGGAAGGAGGGAGAGAAGAAAGGATGGAAGAGGAAGAAAATAAAAATGGAAATGTTAAGACAGAGGGAAGAAAAAAGAGAATGGCTGAAAGGGAGAGTGAAAAGCGGTCCCACACAGAAAGAAGTAGAGGGGAAGCGGGAAGAGTGAGGGCATCGCGAGGTGCTCCCATAGAAAGCAACCATCCGTGCGCACTCAGCAGAGAGCCAGGGGCTGTACAACTTGTGTTTCCGGTTTTAAATCCTCAAATGCTCATCTCAACCTCATAACGTATTTCAAGTGCTGCGGCTGTCACAACTCAGAATTTATCTTTAAGATGCTACCGTGTATGAAGGGATCTAAATGAATAACTGTATACACTGAATAGCTGTAGCAGAGAGTAGGCTGGGTGGATAACAGAAAACCAACACAATGGCATCTTTGGAGGGTCTTTGTCTCATAATGGTGTGTCATGACTTTTAAAACAAATTATCTTACTTTTGTTTTTATTATTTTAATATATGTATGTATGTATATGTGTGTATTTTACTTTACAAGTACTTTGCGCATATATTATGGCTTCCATTTGGTGTTTTTATGGGATTCCCGAATGTGAGAAGGAGTGAAACTCTGCATCTCTATCTGTTTCTTCTGCCTTTTCTTGGGCTCTTTTCCTTCTGTTTGTTTGTTTTGTCCTATTCTGATATTTTAGTTTTTGCTTTACTATATCTTGTTTTATTATTGCCCCTTAGGAGCCTGTTTGTTTTCTTATGAGAGACAAAAAGGGGGTGGATCCAGATGGGAGGGGAAGTGTGGAGGAACTGGGAGGAGTAGAGAGAAGGGATAATCCATAATCAGGATACATTTTGTGAAAGGGAAAGAGCTGTTTTTAATAATAAAAAAAGAGAACTCAACCCCACTGTTCCCAAAAATATGTCAAATAATTTTTGTCTACTATCTCTATAAATTCCAAAGATTCATGTAAATACAATTAATACGTATTTAAGTCAGAGTTCGTGTCTAATAATGGCCCAGAGAATGCTGGCCCTGAACCTCTTGATTTTACAGGGAAGCCACCACACTGTAAAGGATGGAAGGTTTCCCACTGTCTCTCTGATTCTATTTATGCCAAGACCTCAAAATCTTGCAGCAAGAGCTTCAAGTCTTACTCAGAGGTTGCAAAACTGGCAAGCTTGGGTGGTGGAAATATCTCCAAGTCAGCAAATTGGCAGATGGCAGATTGGAAGGATAGCAAAGGACTGAAGAGACAATGGAAATGCCAGACAACTGTGGGATGTAATGCAGATAAGTTTTAATTAACAATTTGGTATGCAAATCCTGTAAGCAGGAGGAAAAGACAAAATTGAAATCACTAAAAAATAGAACTGGAAGGGACATTAGAAATCACATAATTGGGGTGAGGAGACTCAGTATATAAGGATGGTTGCTGGGCAAACAAGCAGACCTTAGTTCAAATCCCTAGCATTCAGTCCTTTAAAAAAAATGAGCCAGGCACGGCCACAGATGCCTGTGATCCCAGTTTTGAAGAGTGGTGGCAGGCAGATCCAGGGAGCTCATTGGCCAGTGAGTCTAGCCGAAACAGTGAGTTTCCAGTTCAGTGAAATATCCTGTCTCAAAATTAAGGTAGAGAGTGATGGAAGAAGATATCTCCCCTTTTCCCTTGAATCTACGTGTATGCATGCTGGCATAGCACCTCCATATGCATAAATGCCACCACACACACACACACACACACACACACACACACACACACTAAAAATCACTTCATTTACCTACTCTTATAAGATTTCAAAGGAAAGAAAGATTTAGAGAGACTCGATGATGTCCATCACCATTTTTTCTCTATTAAATTAATTTAGTTGTTAAAAAACATAAATGAATAAAAAAACGACCAGAAACCACAGAGAAAGGAAGAATTTTAGAGAAGGAATAAATAAAGGGAAAAATTTTCATTTTATTTCTTAAATGATTAGCAGATGACAGTTTGCAGAACATGTTAAGAACAAAACCATGTTGACGGTTATAGATAATGCAGAAGTAAAATGGATGACAGTGATATACTGATGCACGTTTCATAAGGAACTTACACACCTGTGCAGTGTTACAGTGGTGGTGTGCTAGTTGAAAGTGGGTGTAGATAAGTGGATAACGGGGGTTTATTTCTATTAGGAGTAGATGAGGAGAAATAGCCATAGATACCATATACATCAAAGGGATAGTGAAGTAATATTATCAACCCTGAGGTGCCCACACATTTGATAACATAGCAAACTGAGTACATTGCTTAGCAAAAGTCACATCTGAGAAAATTCACAGGAAAAAGAACAGGTAAACTGAATAGGATTTTTATCTATGAAAGAAACAGAAATGTAATTAACGAGCCTTTAAAACAGAAAGTACCAGGTCAGATGTACTCACAAGTGGATTCTAGCAAACATTTAAGGAAGAAATTATTTCAGTACTCTAAATGTCTTTCAGAGGTCAGAAGCAGAAGGGAACACAAACTCATCCTACAGAACTAACATTTCCCTTATTTAAAAAAGAAAAAAAACTACAGATCAATATTTCTTAGACATTATGTATAAAATTGTACAAGAAAATATTAGCAGACTAATACAGTAATGTCTAAGAAAAGTATATATCTTGTCAGAGTATGAGTTATTTATACTAGGTATTCAAAGTGACTTCAACATTTGAAAATCAACTAATATAATTTCACATTAAAACATCTTAGTAAACTAGGAAGAAATGAGGGAACTTATTTAATTTGTAAGACATATATATATCAGAGCCTAAAATAAAAATACAGTAACATCTATATTAGGACCTACCCCCCAAGTGAAATATTTAGGTGTCAATTTAATAAGTTATGTACAAGATCTGCGTGGAGAAGACAACAGCTCCCCAGTGAAATATACCAAAGAAGAGTGAGGAAGATGGAGAAACAGGGCATGTTCAGGTACAGAAACCTCCAGCATGTTCAGAAGTTGCTTCCTAACTTCATCTATAGAATTAATACAATCCCAATTTTAAAAAAAATAACTCAAAGTTATTTGATGTATAAGGAAAACGACTAATTCCATATTGTATATAGAGAAGCAAAAACCACAGAAGAGCCAATACAAGATTTAAGACGAATGCTCATTGAAAGTTACAATCATCACAGCAGCTCAATGCCAGTGAAGATACAAAGGAGCTGATGGAACAGAACAGAGAAGTCACGAGTGGGTTCACAGAAATACGGTCATCTGAGTTTTGAAAAGAAGACATGGAGAAGTTGCAAGCGCACATTCCTGAATGAAAGATATCAACCTGAAAAGCTACACATGGCACAGTTAATCAACTGCATGATGCCATGGAGAAGGAAAAACCATAGACTGTAACAAAAATCTATGGTTGTCTGTGATGGAATATTATTTTAGGATGTGTTATATTTGTTTATGCTGTGGAATATTTGATTAATGAAACAAAGATGTGCTGGATTCTTTTATGTTGTATTTGTTTAACTCTGTGAAGCTGTGTTACTTTGTCTGTCTAAAACACCTGACTGGTCTAATAAAGAGCTCAATGGCCAATAGCTAGGCAGGAGGAAGGATAGGTGGGGCTGGCGGGCAGAGAGAGTAAATAGGAGGGGAAATCTGGACAGAGAAGATCAAGGAATGAGAAAAGGAGGAGAACAAAACATCAGGGGTCACTGACCCACCTAAACAACCAGCAACCGAGAAAGAAAGAAAGAAAGAAAGAAAGGAAGGAAGAAAGAAAGGAAGGAAGGAAGGAAGGAAGGAAGGAAGGAAGGAAGGAAGGAAGGAAAGAAAGAAAGAAAGAAAGAAAGGAAAGTATGTAGAATAGAGAAAGATGAAAGTCCAGAGGCAAAAGGTAGATGGGATAATTTAAGAAAAGCTGCCTAGAAGTAAGCCAAGGTAAGGCTGAGCATTCATAAGAAAGTATAAACCTCTGTGTATTTATTTGAAAGCTGGGCAGTAGGCCCCGCAAGGAGTAAAGAGTAAACAAACAAACAAACAAACAATAATTGCCAGGGATTGCAGAGGACAGAGGTATGAACAGACAAAATAAGAGTGCTTTCAGGTAGTGAAAATACTCTTAAAATACCATGAGGAACTCATGTCTTAGAAAAATAACTATGTGTTTGTGCTTGTGTTTACGTTGGTCAGAGGACAACCTTGGGTGTTGATCCTTGCCTTTCACCTTTTTGAGGCAGGATCTCATTTGCTAATTTCTACCTAGGCTAAGTGGTCTGAGAAGTTCCAGGGATTCTCTTGTCTCCATTTCCTGTCACACTGTAGGACACTGAAATTATAGACTTCCTACTGCATGTGGCATTATGTGGCTCCAGGAACCTACATTCAGGGCTGTGTAGCAAGTGTCACAGAGCCATTTCTCCATTCTAGCACAAATATCTTTATATATCTGATCAAACCCATAGAGTTAGCAAGACAACCCTAATGGATTCTGGGAACTTAGCGTGATAATGATGGGTTCCCATTGACGTTCTTGGGTACCCAATATACCATTGATAACTATGAAGTTCTATGCATTGTAAAGATGTTAGGTGTTTTGGAAATCTTTTATTTTCCTCTCAGTTCTGTTGTTAACTTAAGACTGTTTTAAAATAAAACTTATTAAAAACAATTTAAAAAAACCTTGTGAATCAATGTTCATTCTTAAGAAATTGCTACAATTATAGCCAGAAGAGTGTCTCTCTACGGTTTTGACAAGGGATAGGAGACTATTCTTTGGCTGAGATATTTGAAGGCACTGAATAGGAACTGAAGTGGGACTGCAACAGGAGACAGCGTCTTTCCTGACACTATATGTGCGTCTTTTAAGGATGGGGCTTTATATGGTCATTGTAAGTGTTTATAATCGCAGAAGGAATAGTTGGACAAAAAAGGCCAAAATGAACAAGACCTGGCATCCCCTGTAATTGCGGCTCTACAGAGAGGAATTACAGGCTTGTGTGTGGGTAATGTCCAAGTCATTTCTGAATTAAATCCAAATCTCCTGGCTGCTATCAGGACAACATCCTACGTGAACCGAAGGACACACAGTCAGCCAAGGACCAGCAGTCCTTGTCTCTGCCCTTTAGGAATCCTATATCATGGCTGGCAAAGGACCAGGGAAAGGCCATGAACACGAGGAGGTGAGAGGGAGTATTAAATTTGTATAACTCCTTGTCTGCCAAGATGGGTGTTAGGAGGGATCTGAAGAAAGCTTATAAAATGAAGTGGGACATAGGCAGGGTCAGCACAGGACAGCGAGGCGGGATATTAAAGCTAGGGTTTGGGAACAAGGCTGTGCACTTGGGCCACAGCTGGTGGCGCTGCTTTAGGAGACAGTAATACTTTCAGGGGGTGGGGCTTAAGTGGAGGAAGAGGGTCACTGGGGGGCAGAGCTCAAGGGTTAAAGGTTGGCTGTGATTGGAACCCTGCTCCAATCCTAGCTCCATAAAACCCAGTTTTATGGTTTGAGATTTGAGGAGGCCAAGCTGTACGCACTTCATGGCCAAGCTACTCAGATATCATACCATGACAGCAGCTAGACTAAATTCCTGCTGGTCTCTGAAATTGATTGGGTAAGGTGTTCTAGCACAATGATGGAAACTAACCAACAAAACATAGTACATTTTGGTCATTCTTAAGCTCAATCCTGTCTAATATTTCTAGTATTTTAAGATTAATACCTTACATGACTTTTGAGTTTAGGGAAATACTATAAGGATATCATTGATACTGGTGTAGACACTCAAGGGTCAAAATGAACAGTTCTGTTTCTCAGATCCCTGTTTCTCTGATCCCAGTAGCCAAGGGCATACTATATAGGTGTCCAGAAATATAATCTTCCAACTTGTTTAATGATTCAAATTTTGGGCTGACAATTTACACTGACCTTAGACTATTGTGGACTTCTTACCACAGATGTTGACTTCCTATTTTCTGAACTTTGTACTGGAGGAGTATGAGTCACTAGTCAGTCTTGTAGATTAGCAAACAATATGCCCAGAATATAGAAGAAAGCTTTGCTTTTTCTCCGCTTTTAACCAACCACACTCCCATCTCACATAAACAAAACCCCATGCCTTTTCAAGATTTGGGGTTTCGTGTTACTTAAATGTGACAGATTCGTTGTTCCATATACCCAAATTCAATCAGTGATGAGTTTCCTATACCAAATAGCTCATTTTCTACAGTAGCTATTTATGAACACTTTTGTTTTATAATAGCGATTGAGCTAGCTAATCATTAATCTCATTCCATCACTAAGCAGTTCTCATGACTTCAATCACGGTTCCTTGAGACACTTCACCAAATGTCTTTCCAGAATTGGGATGGGCTAATCTACTGAACTGTTCTGCTCTGAGAGTTTGTTATGTCATAGGTGATGTGTTGCTTTGGCTTGCTCTTTCGGTGGCCTCCTATTTACTCCTAGGGAGGTGGTATTCTAGATTTCTACTGTTCACAAGCTATGTTTGACAAACTTATCCAAGACTACAACCTTGTGTAGCATAACGCCTTATATTAGAAGATGCAGACACTCAAAATGCTTTAGTTCATAGAATTAGTTCTTTAGCACACCGATGTACAACACAGTAGATTACTACTTTGAGTCTCTCGGCATGCTCTTCATTTTTTACATCTTTCCCTCCAAGACCAAACTTTCCTTTCCTCCTATCCTTTGCTCTCCTTCCCTTCTCTCCATCAATTATTTTTAGGGGGTGGAGCTAGCCCTCTGCTCAAGGTTAAGAGAGGTGGAGAACAGTACATCCTGTTCTGAATATCCTTGCTGAGAGAATGAGAAGGTATCCAGTAGCATTTCATACTAGCATCCCATTTCTTAAGAGCCAAATAGCGATTAATCTTTAAGAATTCTTTCATAATACTAATTAAATAAGTATTAATCTTTAATACTTATCTAAGACAGATTTATATAATGTATACTCTGTGGTAATTATTGTAAAGATTTTTGCAGTCATTAAGTCATCTGACCCTTCTTTGTGGTAACCTCATGAAACAGTGATTATCTCCAACATTTATTTATTTATTTATTTTGGTTTTTCGATACAGGGTTTCTTTGTGGTTTTGGAGCCTGTCCTGGAACTAGCTCTTGAAGACCAGGCTGGTCTCGAACTCACAGAGATCCGCCTGCCTCTGCCTCCCGAGTGCTGGGATTAAAGGCGTGCGCCATCACCGCCCGGCTATCTCCAACTTTTAGATTAGAAAATTGAGTTACAAAGTTACTGGCAGAGCCTGTATTCAAATCCAGAGAGTCTGGCTGCAGAGTTTAAGTGTCTAGCCGTTTTACCAAGCTTCCATGGAAAGAATACAGGAAATACAGGAAATGCCTACAGAGACCATGGTACCATTCATGCTCCTTTCAATGAAAAAGACAGTGCAGAGATAAATGAGAAAAGAAAGGCCAAAATGCACAAAATCCATTGGATTTCTCTTTTAAAAACATTCAGGACTTATATCTGGGAATAGCTGTAAGAGTCAAAAAAGCCTCTCACAGAGGAACCTTGTCTTGAAATAAACCAAAAACCGAAAACCAAAAAAAAAAAAAAAAGCCTCTCATCTAGGTGTCACACTCTAATCAAGCCAGCCTTTTCTAGAAAATTCTCTTCTTGTTATCTCACCCAATCCATTTCCGCTCCTTCATGAATGCTTTGCAACATCCCTGAGCAGCATCATCCTCCTGAAATCCTGTCCTAGGATGCAGGCTGTTTCGCTTCTCCATCGCCCAAGATTATGGGATGGCATGGGCAATATGGCTCGTGTCAGTTTGTCTCTTAACACGGTGCTGCTCTGAGGTCTCTGCCTTGGAACTCCTCATGCTTTTCCCTACCAGGCAGCCTAAAATGGAATCTTGATCAAACCTGCTACAGGCATTGCCATAGTTATGTCCTTGCCTTAACAAAACAGCAACTGCTACTTGGCAGTGAAATTTTTTGGAAGTTCTAAAGGTACCAGTACAAGATGAATTGTACTTTCTTTTTAAAGAGACACCAGAACATGCCTGAATTCATATTACAAAAGATGGTGTGTGTTTTCAAATCTTTTTTTTATAGCATTTGTTTTTTTCTTTTCTTTCTTTCTTCCTTTTTTTTTTTTTTTTTTTTTTTTTGTAAGGTTTGGAAGCTGAACAGTCTTCCCATCTGGCCAGGACATTTTCAGTCTTGCAGCTCTTTAAAAGCAGAACATCTTACATCCTGACCACAGCTTAAAATAAATAGATAAATTAAATAAGAAAAGAAAGGAGAACATCTAATTTATCAAGAAGGCACCTGGAGTTTTCCAAATAAGTCCTTTTTACAGAATAAAACTCGACTGTACAAGGCTGGAGTTCAAATATGCTTGAAGTGGGAGAACACTCAGGAATCAAACTACCTCTTCAGCAATAAGCATGGAAGTATTAGTAGTTATTGATGATGTGGCTGTCAAAGTAAAAATAACTAATATTTTGGTCATTCTCAGAACTCTTCTGAGCACTTTTTACTTCCAAAACAAAAGCATATAATATAAAGAAACACAATAAATATTTTTATGGGGGAACCAAGATGTCACTTGTCAAACAGGAGGAGGTGTTTTAGGGAGAATAATAAATAGCATTTACTGCAACATTTTGATTCAGTAGGATGACCAACAAGAGCAACGGAAACAATGAATACATGAGTCTGTGGTAAGCTGTTTGCTCTTTGAGGGAGTCTTTTCTTCACAGACCATGGTTCTCTCTCCTAAGAGAGAAAGGGCTCTAACTCTATCATATCATGAGATTTGAGGAAGCCATTTCCTCTTCACAGATCTCTTGCTGCTTCCCAGATCCCTGAGCTGTTAGGAAACATTTGATGATGAAAGTTGGTAATTCTTTTATCTCCTGTGCAAAGAAAACGTCTTATTCTTTCTATGAGTAGATGTATCTGATAAGATCAGGCCAGATAACTTTGAGGGATTTTGTGGATCTTTTCTGTGACTTGTGGGAACCCTATAATTTTGTGGAAGCTCACGGAAAGCAAGGACGATTATTATTATTATTATTATTATTAAACATGTCTGTATTATTTATACACATCATTTCATTCACTGAAATGTCTATGATTGTTGACGGACAAAATATTCTATTTGATGAAAACTTTGCAATCCAACGATTTCAGTCTAAAAGCAAATGCACTTCCGTTGCTTCCTAAGTTGAATTTCTTGTTCTACAACCTGATGGTTCAAATATTTCTTTTTCAGACACAGAGAGACTAATGTCTTTCTTGACTAGGCAACATAGGAACTGCAGTGTGGGGTGTTGTGAACCACTTTTCCCCTTTCTAAGTGAGCTTACTCTTTAGGGTTGGCGTCCTAGTTAGAGTTACTACCATTGCTATGATGAAACATCATGACCAAAAGCAACATGGGAGGACAGGGCTTATCCAGCTTACATTTCCACATCATAGACCACCACTGAAGGAAGTCAGGTCAGGAACTCAAATAGAGCAGAAACTGATACAGAGGCCACGGAAGGGTGCTGCTTATTTTCTTGATCCCCATGGCTTTCTCAGCCTTGATTTTATAGCACCCATGACTACCAGCCCAGAGGTGGCTTCATGCATAATGAACTTGGCCTTCCCCTATTAATCCCTAATTAAGAAAAACCCTACTTCTCCACAGCCCAGTCTTATGCAGGGATTTTCTCAAATGAGGCTCCCTCTGCTCTGATAACTCTAGCTTATGTCAAGTTGGCATAATGCTAGCCAACACAGTGTTCTTTTCTAAATATTAAAATTTACAAAACCAGCCTTATTTATATCTCGCCAATAATGGCACTACAAAGAGCAGTGACACTAGCAATTTAAACAGAGACATGGCCCACGACCTGAATTCACTTCTTGTGCCTAGGCATGAGACACACAGGTGCCAAGCATCATGTTCGTTACCCTGGCTAATTGTCACAATACTTCTGTGAGATGTAGAGTGTTTTATCAGATTGTATAGATGGGAAAAATATCCAGAGAAGTCAAGTAGCCCTTCAAGATTCCCACAGCAAGTAAAACAACAGAGTACAGATGGATTCAGAATCTTCCAACATAACCTCAAATTTCATTATTCCTTTGCTAGTCTTTCTAGATTTGATCTTCCGCCAGTCTCACTATGGTTAAGTGATACAGATGCAGACCAATCTTGATTTATCGAAGACTCTTCTTCTGTCTTTCATTGTAAGGATACCTCTGTGCATCATTGAACAATATAGAGGCTTTCTTAATGGAGCTGTGGAGGTTATGATCCACTTTAGCATGCCCCAAAGTCTAGGGAGTTAAACCTGTTTTAACTAGGCAATGGCACTTTACTGCTCTTGACTAGTGGTAGCAGTTAAATGGCCTTGAGTGAGGTATCAGCAGTGTAAGGCTTTTAGCGAACCCGTGACTTTCTGAATTAAAATGGAACGAAGACACCCCTACTCTGATTTTTGAGACGGGTTTTCATCACATATGCCCAGCTGGTCTAAAGACCACTATGTAGAATGAGCTGTTCTCAAACTCACTGTGATCCTCCACAGAATGCTGAGGTTTAAGGCTGTGCTGCCACATCTGGCAAGAGAGAGCCTTTTGCTTCCTTGCTTTCATCTTGCTTGGATTGTGACTGTGCTTGCTGGAAGCCCAGCCAGGAGGGAATAGCATGGGCATGAATGCCAAGGAATTCCCTGGGAAATAGGAGCTGGTGCTCCTGACACCAGTGTCTGGCAGTTAGTCCAAGACCAACAACTGTTTTCTAGATTTCTTTCAATTTGAGATAAGCAGACACTTATTTGGGTCCTGATAAACAGCAGAATATTCTTGTTAAGATTTTAGCTGGAAAGTCACCAGAATAAGATGTCTGATGGAATAGAATGTTCATTGTGATCACTGAATAGTGCTGAGAACATCTGTGTCCATCTGGCAGTGAAGCTGACCCTCTTGAAAACAGTAATATATTGTCTTTAACTTGGATGCTATATATATATGTTTGTATTTACACTAATATATATGCATATTTGCCAGGCTCTGTATATTTCCTTTTTCACAAGCAGAACTACAATGAAAGACAAACTATTAAAGATTAGCTATTTGTGTAGCATGCTGCTTGACCTAAGATTATATTATGACTCCTATACTCTGTGTCCTATATATTGTTCTCGTCCATACAGGCCAGATCAGATGCATTTCTGGCTTTATCAGAGCATGGCCACACCTGCTCTTTCTGCCTGCTTCTAGGGCTTCTCTATTATAAAGGAAAAATCCACCTGAACCATGAGACAGAATAAACTTTTCCTGTATGTATGTATGTATGTATGTATGTATGTATGTATGTATGTATCTACCTATCTATCTACCTTTATTACTGTGTGCCTGCATGGTGTGTGTGTGTTCACACATGCACATATGTGTACACACAGGTGCATTACAGAGCTTGTGTGTAGAGGTCAGAGGATAGCTATGGGGTCAGTTTTCTTCTTCTACCTTGGGTTCTGAGGGTCAAATTCAAGCTGAGGATCACCAAATTTGCATGGTCAGCCCCTTCACACCACTGAGCCATTTTTCTGGCCCCCTTTTTTCCTCTAAATTGCTTGCTGCTAGGTAGTTGGGCAGAATAATGAGAAAAGTTACTAATGTAATCTCACATAGGTCAAGAAGGATATTTTACCTGAATGTGGCTTTCATGATATACAGAAGGAGTCTTCTTTGAGCACTCGCTCTGTCATCAATAGGCATCAGAGTGACTAGAGGTTGGTGATGCCTAGATTATGCACGCTACTCCCCCCCCCCCCCCGTCCCCAGAGCTGAGGGCTGAACCCAGTCCTCTACTGAACTGTGTCCCAACCCCCTATGCTAACTATTTTGAGTCCAGTGGCTCCCTGTGTATTCTACCATCAGCCTGTCAATCCTCTGCTTTTTGGATATTGTAACTCTTTTTTTTTTTTCTTTTCTTTTCTTTCTTTTTTTTTTTTTGATTTTTGAGACAGGGTTTCTCTGTAGCTTTTGGTTTCTGTCCTGGAACTAGCTCTTGTAGACCAGGCTGGACTCGAACTCACAGAGATCCGCCTGCCTCTGCCTCCCAAGTGCTGGGATTAAAGGCGTGCGCCACCACCGCCCGGCCCGGATATTGTAACTCTTTGCTGGCCATCCTGGTATGCTTTCCTTTCTCTTATTCCCCGCAACCGGTGGACTGTATCCCTCAGTCAATAATCCTTGAACACTTAAAGTCTTGACAGCTGTCTCTCATGTTTCTTCAGGCTCTCATCTTTCTTCTGAATCATGGTTTCCTAGGAAAAAAATATACATTTCCTATGTGCATCCTCAGCTCACAAGTAAAACAAATTTTTGTATTACACTAAAATGATGTCTTGTACTTAATAAAGATTTTTATGAAGAAATCAGTCACACCACAAATTAGGCATGATGTGTCCACCAGAGTTGTCATAGGGTCACCACGTCACACTAATCTACCAGCAGAGACACTCTTCAGAAGCTCATTTGGACCTTGGTCCCACCAAGACGCACCCATTGAATTTCTAGAGCAAAACCCTATGGCGATGAAAGTTAATTATTCTGTTAATGTTCTAAGTTTGCTATATTTGCTAAGTATGGTAGAATTTTTCCTAGGTAGGGCTCAACATGTTTTAATATAGAGCTTTTGTAGGTAGAAAATGAGTGTGCTCCAAAATCTAAAGTGTATTTTGTGAAAGAAAAAAAATCATTACTTTTCTTTTAATTTTAAAAGGGAAAGAGCTCCTGAATTTGAAAAAAGGAAAATGTCTGAGTATATAGTCTCAACAGGAGCAGGTGTGCCATTATGAAATAGTTCTGAGCCCTGGAGAGAAAGAGCGATGGAGTTACTAAGTGATCTAGGGGGATGAGGGGCAGCAGCAACAAAGTCTATAGCAGAAAGCCCTGACCCCTTTTGGAACACAGCGCTTATGCAACTGTTCTACATGCTGAATAGGATGGCAATCACATTACCAAAATGCACATTTAAAGCAGAGAACATCTTCGGCTCTCTCAGTCTGTGAGGTCCAACACTTTGATACTAACGTTCTTAGGTAACTCTGGGACCAGACTGGACGGAACAGGCCTGACATAACAAAGACATCAGTGCCTGTGCCTGAGACCTTGGAGGTTAGACCTAGGGAGCTGGCAGACAGGATGCCGCAGGCACTGGCCACACACAGTAGTCTTTAGTTATTAAAGGACCGCCTGCCATTGTCCTTATCCCAGGAGAGAACAGAACGTCCGCTACAGTTTCCACTGCTTCCTCATCAACCAACTAAACACAAAGAATACAACACACACACACACACACACACCAACTCATAGATCATGTTCTGAAGGCTGTGACCCCCAGATCCTCTAGTTCAGTTCAAAAGGAGATGGATTGCAATGAAGAGAATTAAAATATAGGGACAATTTGGACCTTGTCATCTATCCATGTACAGCCACCACAGACTGAGGATTTCAGAAGAGTCAAATGAAGAAAGCATTTCCAAATAATTCACAGACATCTGGAATCAGCACCCTTTGCCTCTATTCCTTACTGCCTGTTTCCTAATCTTTATTTAATATTTAATTCTAATTAATGAATTAATGATTGTGAACCATTATTTCTTTGTTTGAGGAAGCCATATTGGCCTAATTTCTTTGAGGGCCTGAATTCTGGTCGATTAACTTTTGTGTCATGGATTCACTTTCTCTCTCCCGAACTTCAATGTCTATCTGATGGTATATACATGGAGTCCAACAGTAGCAATCCAACTCTATTCTTATGTTGTTGATTCTTATCTTAGTTCTTTCTTCCAAAAAGCTCTATCCTTATGCAACCAGATCATGGACTTCTGTCGATGAGGAGTGAGTTGAATCCTGAGATATGGTTTAGGTGAAAAATTCTATACTGTTGAGTAGATTACAAAAAGGGGGTGGGGCATAGTCTCTTCTGGTAAGGACATAATAATAACAAATACAAAACCCCGAGAAGACCTGTAAGTAAGAGGTGATGTTATCAGCCCACATGCCCAGCCTTTCCTCGTGTCTTGGGTTGGGGCTATATTATCACCCTTCAAAATGCTGCTAAGTTGTGGCTCTTGCACCCGCAATACCAATCTCTTCTGGTCACTTGTTAGAATGCAGAGTCTCTGGTACCACCCTGTCCTTGTTGAACAAGGCTTCACCTCAGCTTTAATGGTACTCACACACATGTCAATGTATAAAAACAATGGGAGAATCCCTGCACAGTGTAAAGAGCCTAGGTTTGGAATCTAATAGATCTACAGATCTACCACAGTTAGAACTACACATTTTGTGGCCTTTTCTAAGAGACTGTTTGTTTTCCATAGTATTTTAAATTTGTTCTTTGAAAATCTCATACACATATAGAATATATATTGATCATATCTACTGCCCTACTCCTCCCCTCCAACTCTTTCCAGGACCTTCCCATCAATCTCCTTTTCAACTTTATGTTCTTATATTATTATTGTTGTTCTATAACCAACTGAGTTAAATTAAAGCTAATGGTTGTGGGGTAATTGACTGAGCATGGGGAACCTATCAGTTCACATGTACCTATAGACAACACTAAAGAGACTCAGATTGTACTATTATGTGTATGTATATATATGTGTGTGTGTGTGTTACATATACACAACAATAATAACTAAAGAAGAGGGGTTATGGATTTGGAAATGAGTGGGGGACACAGGAGTAATCAAGGGGATGAAGGGGAGGAGTGATGTAGGTACAGAGCTAATGTATGAAGGTTGCAAGAAAATAAAATTAATAATTTCTTAAAAAAGAAAATACTCAGCCGGGCGGTGGTGGCGCACGCCTTTAATCCCAGCACTCGGGAGGCAGAGGCAGGCGGATCTCTGTGAGTTCGAGACCAGCCTGGTCTACAAGAGCTAGTTCCAGGACAGGCTCCAAAACCACAGAGAAACCCTGTCTCGAAAAAAAACCAAAAAAAAAGTAATAAAATTAAAAAAGAAAATACTCATTCTATTAATTTAATTTCGATAGCAGTCTCATTTTTTATTTCTTCAAACTTGACTGTAAGCACGTGTCCTGAATATAAAGTTTGCTTAGGGCCTTTCTTACAAGTCCTTCTATTTTTACGTAAAATTAAATGGACAAGAATAAAAAGTAGGTTCTTTCTCTGCAAAGCCATTTTGCCTGTGCATATAAGGAAAGAAGTGGAGTTACTCTCTTATTACTCATCCAGCATACTCATCATCAAAAGTTTCAAATTATTGTCCTTTGTCCAAAAATATATATGTTCAGTTTCTTTTTGTCTAATGTCACAGATTTCAAAATAAATTTTTCACAGGCTCCTATCTGTTGGTAGAAGGTCCTAGCTTAACAAATGCCATAACTAGAAAGTAATGACGCAGTAACCAGACCTGACCAGGAAATAACACTTACTGTCATGGTGATGACAATGGTCCTGGCAGTGGGTGAAACATGGGGCCAATGGCCAGGGTCCCCAGTACAGCAGCAGAGAGAATGAAGGATGATTGAGAACTTGGAGCTCTCTTTTGGAGAGAAAGACCCAAATCAAGAAGTTTGGCAGCTTTTGAAGGGCGTGATCCATGTTTACTCCATAGAGACAGGATGGCTGAACTGCAATTTTTAGTACAACAGCTTCTGAAACTTTCTACTTAAGACATCCTCAAAGCCTTCCTAATGACGTGACCCTTTAATACAGTTCCTCATGTTGTGGTGACCTCCAACCGTAAAATTATTTTTATTTCTATTTCATAAGTGTAATTTTGCTACTGCTATAAATCATAATGTAAATATTTTTGGAGATAGAAGCTTGCCAGAGCGGTCAATACCCACAGGTTGAGATCCATTTCTCTAAATGGTAGTCTGCTCATCTTTAAAATAAGGGATCTGATGACCAATTCCAGACTGCCATACGTCTGTGATTCCCATTCTTTAATGGCCTGTTCTGGCTGGGCAAGGATATGCACAACTTTAACCTTCATGCTTGGGAGGCAGAGGCAGGTGGGTATTTGTAAGTTCAAGGCCATCCTGA
This sequence comes from Chionomys nivalis, assembly GCF_950005125.1. NCBI lineage: Eukaryota > Metazoa > Chordata > Mammalia > Rodentia > Cricetidae > Chionomys > Chionomys nivalis. Next base: position 32,602,090 of record NC_080098.1, read on the forward strand.
TCTACATAGTGAGTTCCAGGCTAGCCAGGGCTACATGGTGACGCCTTGTCCAAGGGGAAAAAAGAATGGGCTTTCATGGAATATAATAAAGTATGCAAAAAGTGTCATGCCATATTACCTCAGTGGTGGCCAGTCAGTGGACATACAGGTTCATTCACAGGTTTATGCTGTTCTCTGCCTACAAACTGTTTCTGGTACTTTGATCCAAATTCTTGCCTGGTACTCAACTATTTAGACTTTATCAAGGCATAGAGCTGATGAGCAGTAGCTAGAAAATGGACTATTTTATTTTGCCAGAATTAAAGTATTGAGCGAATATTGCCTAAATCAACTCATTTTCTGTAGCTGGAAACTTACATATGTGTTTTGTGTTGTGAAAAATACAATCATTCAGAGGATTTATTTTCATAGCAGTGGTGCAAATTTCTTTTGGATTTCCCCAAGCCCTTCTTCCATTTAACCATATCTACCTATGGCTATATCTTAAACTAATACATACATTAAGTACAGTTGACCCGTTAGTAGAATTCAGATGATTCAGGTGGGAGTTTTCTTAAGACTTAACTCCTTGTTAGTTTTCCCATTTGCTTTCTTTTGTAGTGGGAGAGAAGATCCTTCATTTGGCTAAGGATAATTCTAACGAGTATCAATTTAACAATTGTGTTCACTTAAACTACTTTCATTTGAAGGGCTCTTATAAAATTAATCATTCTTAAAGAGATATGCAAACCAACACATTGATGGAGGAGCCATGACAACAAATTACTAAACCTTACACTCTGGGGAGGAACCTGGCAGCAACATCAGTTTGCAGTATTGAAGCTTACCTTATGCTCAAGAAATTAAAGGGACAAAGCAGAAGGAAAGCAACAGTTTTGGCTTACTTTTCTTTTCTATTTCAGGTGCCCAAAGCCTAAGCATCATGAATACATTTTTTTCTCTGTACTGAATGGATTTATAGGCATTCACAGCAGTACACATGCAGGGACGGAGACCACAGAGAGTAGTTGTTTCCATTCCACAATGTAGGGCTCTCACAGCACTGCTATAGGGCTAGAAATGTATGTGGTTGGTCATGTGTTTCTCTAGCATGCACAAGGGCCCGGGTTCAAACCCTGGTGCCACAAAAGTTTGGCTCATTGGTGGAGGTGGACCAAGGTCATCATCAACTACATAATGAGTTTGAAGCCAGCCTGGGCTCTATGACATTCTGAAAAAATAATCAAAAAGCAACACAAAATAGCAATGATGACCATGTTGACACATACTCTTCCAGTTGGGATTCTATTTATTTTAGAACAGTAGATACATTGATTAGCACCTAAGCTATTCTGTTAATTAGTTACTTCACTCAGGGCTCATTTACCTGGGACTGTTCAATTTTAACATCTGTGAAATGGAATTAATATTTCACAAGTTAACCATGACTTTTAAATCTTATTTTATATTCAAGGCTCAGTGAAAGCCAGCAAAGCCATGCGAATGCCAGGCATTGTTTTGTAAGCCTCAATAGCTGTTGGTACAGTACCCACCAGGCTCTTTCTGAATGTGAACATTCACTGTGGATTTTATTTCCAGACTCCCAGTGCCAAGGGCAATGCCTTTGTTTCAGCAGAAGGCACTAGGTGTTCCTTGTTGTTTGCATGTTTTCTTTGTTACAACACACTAATTTCCCATATATGTCCTTTGTTCTTGCAGGAAAACAAGAAAACCAAAGGCAAAAGAAACAGGCTTCCTCAAAGGCCTTGTTTGCAACATCTTAACAGCTTTCTCCTTAACCTATATTTTCTAACGCTTTTAACAAATAAAAATTGTCCTCAAAAAGTCACAGAATTTTTAAGGCATTTTACAATTATGCCCATAAAAGAATAATTATTTTGCTTTTATTTTGCTATTTTTACAAAGCATCCTACACCCATACTACAACCATAGAAATTTCATTTCTAGGTTGAAAACTATGATGTGAGGGTTAGTTTTTCCTTCTAAAATTTAATGCCCTGTGGTTTGTTTAATTTTACATATGTTCTTTGCCACTGGTTATCCTACTTGATGAGCATATAATTAGGTCTAATCTTATATTTTGAGATTCTTCCTCTCTTTGGACTTTGGCATCATCTGCAAATTTAATGAGCATCTTTGTTATTTTCTCGTCTCCTTACTGCCAAAACTGTACAAAGACTAGAAGGGAACAGGAAAGCAAATGCAAATACAGGCAATGCATTTATCTTCAGTATTAAACATGGGCAGCAATTCTCACATATTAATTAATGTGAACATGTTATGAATCTCTTCCTAGACACTTCATTCATTCTCTCAACTGACCTTTATTCAGGCCTCTCCATGAGGCTCACACTTGGATCTATGCAGTAGGGGATTTTGAAAGAGCATATTATGGGCATGTCAATACGTATCTTCTTCTTTCTTCTTCTTCTTCTTCTTCTTCTTCTTCTTCTTCTTCTTCTTCTTCTTCTTCTTCTTCTTCTTCTTCTTCTTCTTCTTCTTCTTCTTCTTCCTTCTTCTTTCTTCTTTCTTCTTCTTCTTCTTTTCGAGACAGGGTTTCTCTGCACTTTGGATCCTCTCCTGGAACTAGCTCTTATAGACCAGTTTGGCCTCAAACTCACAAAGGTCTGCCTTCCTCTGCCTCCTGAGTGCTGGGATTAAAGGCATGTGCCACCACTGCCCGGCCTGTCAATACATATTTTTATCCAAAAAGCTTCTAGTTTAGTGAGAGGCACCTTGAACACATAAAGGAGTAACATGACACAGAACACCAACTTAGTGTGATGTAGGAGGAAGAGAAAACATATAATTGAGGCGAGGGTCACCATTGACTTTTCTGGAAGACAAGGTGTTTGTTCTCAAACTGGTTTATGAGGATGAAAGAGGATCAAAAGACGTGAAAGGGTGAGTAGGGCCCTGATCTGGCCATGTCTGAGAGGAGGGAAACTTGACTCCTGACTGTATAAAATGATGGTTTTCAGGATATGGACAATGAGTAACGTAGGACAGTGATGTTCAGGAGAAAAGAATCAGAGTAATTCTTAAGGCCTTCCTAGTCTATGTTAGAGAGCATTTCCACGTAGATCCAGAGAAAGGACCTCCAGACAGGCTCTTGCTGAACTGTAGCGACTAAGTTCCAAGCTCTTGGTGGCTAAGGTGATCAGAGATAATGGAGAAGACTAAAAGAGGAAGGTGATCTGAAGAAGAACATTCCAGAAATCTGTAGGTATAAATTGGTCAGTGCACCTGCATGAGGAAATCCGGAGACAGGGCTTCAGGAAGGGGCAGCCAGAGCTAGGCAAAAAGAAAGGCCTTCCTACACTTGCTGAGTCTGGTCTAGATTCTGGGTTAGGGATAAATATTGACACACCAAGTATGTTTTGTTTCCCCCCATAACACCTTAAAATCAATTATGGAAAAAAATGGATCCTTGAGTTATTTTTTTTTAAATTAGAGGAGTATAGAAAATCCAGTATTGGTAATGGAACCAATACCTCAAGATATCTAGCATTAAGTTGGAAGAAGAATTTAGACATGTAAATGAATAAGAAAACCCATAACGAGAAGAAAATCAACCTCTGTGAGTGGATTCAGTCATGATATAGATAAAATATCACCAGCAGATGCAGACATTCAAGGAGTTCTCTCTCCCTCTCCTAATGATAGTGCCTGTGCTCCCATGGGCTATATTGAAACAGGCAAAGAAAAGCACAAGCAAGATAAAAAGTAATCACACAAGGCTACAAATAATCAAACAATCAAATAAAACTTGTACAGTTGAAATATGCTATTTTGAAGCAAAAAAATACACTCTCTGAGATTAGTAGTGTATTTGAAATGAACTATTGAAGAAAATATGCACAAAGATAGAGTTATCAATGATCTAAATAAAAGCAGAGAGAATAAAGACTGGGGTAAGAGGAGAGCATCAGCTAGCAGAAGGCCAGGGAAGAGCGAAGAACGAGGGGAGGGAGAGAGAAACCGATATAGTTATCCAAGAATGGTGAAAAACAGAATTTTTGTAGCTTCAAGAAGCTTGATGGATGCCAAGCACAAGACAGAGTTAGAAGTGACACCAAGGAATACCACAGCCAACTTGCTTAAAACCAGTGACAAAGATAAAAATCTTAAAGGCATCTGGGGGTGTGAAACCACAAGCTATATACAGAAACATAAAGGTCAGGGTGACAGGCATCACTGGCCAGAAACACACAATTAACAGATTAACGTCTTCAGTCAAAGGAATAGTCCTCAGCTAAACTAGAGTTCAGAGCCAGACAAAGCATCTTGCATCTATGAAGATGGACTAAGAGGAGGTCACAGGGCAGAGGGGATGGTATGGAAGAAGGTGTGTAAGACAGGGAAAGGCCCAGCAAAGCCAGAGAGCAGATAAAGAAGGAGAAGCACTCTGGGAGGGAAGGGAATGAACAGTGGACTTGCAAGGCTCTTGGTCCCCATGCAGCTGGAAAGGAATTAGCTTTGCAGCCACGGAGATGGCTCAGTCAGTAAAGTATTACGACCCACGCTGCATCCTTTAGAACCCATATAAAAGAGTCAGGTAAAATTGTATTTATAATCCCTGCATTGGGGAGGTGGAGACAGGAGACTCCCAGGGACTTGTTGGATAGCTAGCTTAGCCATATGGTTAAGCCCCAGGTTTAATGAGGGAATTCTGTCTCAAAAACTAAAGTGAGTGACAGAGAAAGACACTTGAGGTTGGCCTCTGGTCTCCTTATGCGCCTGCATGCAGGCATTCACGCATGGACACACACTCAAAACTAATTTTCAGGCAAAGTGGGGGTTCTGCTGACAGTTATAAAGTGGTTGACATGGTATACGGTGTTTTAGAAGCTTTGTTTTGGATAAGGAATGGCAATCCCATTAGCGAGACCAATTTTGGTCAAAGGGATAATTGCAAAATCTTAAATAAAATATATCCTATAAATATATTCATGTACATTTAACAACAATTAATAAAAAAAAGAGGCCATGAATTTGAAAGAGAGCAAGGAGGAGTCTATGGGGGAATTTGGAGAGTGGAAAGGGAATAAGGAAATGATGCAATTATAATCTTGAAAATAAAAGATAATAAAAATTATGTTATGTAAAATATCAGCAGGCATTAAAGGATACAACTAAGAAGTCAATTATTAATAATTATTTGGTCCCTGTCTGGATGATTTAAAAAACACTATGCTCACTCCTCTATTAACTCAGTACTCAAAATGTTATTTCTGCTCAAAGAAAAGAGGCTATACCTGTTTGTCTCCTTATGATGCGTACAAATGGCCAAAACCCAGCATGGCCATCCTTTTCCGAATTTCAAAAATCTCTTCATTTTATGTTTGTTTTCAAAATGAAACGTGCACTACCATACTACTGTTTGTTGTAAACTAGTTTTATATACTGACTAAGAATAAACCAAGACTTCTTCTAAACAACGTGGTGGGCCTGCTCTAGCTTGTCTAATGAGAAAGCTGAGCAGGCTGCAGTTTTTTTTTTTCTTTAGTCTCTTGTGTTTTGTGGTCTGTGGCTGGGATTTATTGAGCAAACTCAAAACCTGTTACTTCTTCGGCTGCAGCTCTTTTTCTAAAAGGAGTTCAACCATACATATTCATCTTCCCTCCCACTTGATAAATGACACTAAAATGAAATCCTACATAAAATTATTACACAGATGACGTCTTAAAGAGCTTGCTACAAAATAACATACTTTGCACAGAGTTAAAATTCAGTCCAAGGTGTCCGTGCATATGTTTTCAAATATGTATTTTGTCTCTGCTAAGGTGTGTGTATGCTAGATAAGCCCTTTTGACAAAACATGGCGCCCCGGATGAAGCTGTCTATGTTCTGATGGGCCCTTCACCCCTCACTTCATGATTTAGGCATGGCGCTGCTTAATAAATCTGAGCACTTCTTTTAAACACTGTGAAAGAAGTTCGAGTTGAGGGTGAGGTGCTTGACTCTGAGACACTATATTTAGTTGATTCCCTGACTTCTTGGACAAGATGCTTCAGGCTCTGAACTTGCTGGTAGGCGCTCTTGAACATGCAGTGCATAGGATAAGGAGATACATCTTGGTGTTATTTCGAGAAATCCAAGCTCTAACATGAATACTTATGATAGAATATAAAGTTGTACACTTCAGAAAAGTCAGAGTGTATGTGCACACGGGTGTGTGTGCGTGTGTGTGTGTGCTCCTGTGTGTGAGACTAGACACTTACATAGTGCACGTGTGGGAAACTTTGGGTGTTGGCTCTTGCCTCCTTCCACCTAGTTTAAAAGAGGGTCTCCAGCTCACTTCTGCATGCCTGGCTAGCTGGCCTGACTTCTAGGGATTCTCTGGTCTTTGGCTCCTGTTTGGATGTAGAAGCACTGGGGTACTGGGGTTACAGACCATCATTACCACATTGGCTTTACAGTGTCCTGGGGGTCAGCACTCAGAGCCTCCTATATGCAGGGCAATCACTGTTCCCATTGAGCCGTCTCCCCCCCAGGAAATGCTAAGCTGCACATTTCCTCTCTTTTCACCAGTCACTGTAATAACTTACCAAAACACACGCGAGATCCTGTCAACCAAGTTTCCCTATAAAATAATCTCATGGGACTGCAAAGTAAAAAGTAATTTTTTTTCTTTGAAAAAGTCCTTTTAATAGACATGTCAATTTAAAGCAGATTTGCTTTTAATAGAAGAGCTAATTTTAAAAACATGAATGTTGAGACATTTAACAATTTCAGTTAACTAAAAAATTATGAAGCATGAAGACAACTCCTAAAATGTTAGATAAATTTGGAATCATTTACATATATGTTATTTCCATCTGCGTAGTCCAATAAGCCACCACCAACGATTTTTGTGTAAACATACTATGTCTCCTGCATGTCACCACAATCATACTATGCTAGCTTTTGTCTGGGCTGGGAGGCGGCTCACAACTGACCACTCACTGGCTCCCTCAAACTTCTGCATTTGCTAAGATGTGCGGTACTTAGGCACAGAACAGGGTGCTGCCAGGCATGAAGAGGAACAGAGTATGTCTTCTGCCTACCTCTTAGCGCACAACTGTTAAACATACTGAATATAGAGGCTGGGGGAGAACTCAGTGGGTAAGAATATTTTTTTGCACAAACTTGAGGACCTGAGTTTGAATCACTAGAATCCTTGTAAAAAGCCACACAGGGACCCTCAAGTACCAGGGATTCTAATGCTGTGAGGGCTGGAGACAGGAAGATTGCTTGACTTGCTGTCTGACAGCCTAGCTCCAGGCTCAGCCAGAGACACTGCCTGAAGAAAATAGGGAAGAGAGTCATAGAGTAAGATACTCAGCATCCTTCTCTGGGTTCACACATGCACATACACGTACATATGTATGTATGCGTGCACATATATGTACATATGTATGTATGTGTACACACACACACCACATACTGAATATAGAGGGCTGTTTTAATGTACCTATTGGGTCAAGGCAAGTCTTTTCCCTCTTCTTCCCCTAAATAGCAATCATGTTAAGTCTGAATATTTGGCTCCACAAAAAGACAGTGTACATCATAAGAACACATTAAAATGACAACAAACTCATTTTTTT